>NC_090266.1:915524056-915826473 GCF_040414725.1 Anabrus simplex | reverse complement strand
TGCCGTGTAGTACTGAGTGGTGTACAGTGCCCGTAATGCTGTGTAGTAACGAGTGGAGTATTGTGTGTATAGTGCCGTGTAGTACCGAGTGGAGTACAGTGCCTGTACTGCCGTGTAGTACCGAGTGGAGTACTGTGTGTATAGTGCCGTGTAATACACAGTGGAGTACAGTGCCTGTACTGCAGTGTAGTACTGAGTGGAGTACAGTGCCTGTACTGCCGTGTAGTCCCGAGTGGAGTACAATGCCTGTACTGCCGTGTAGTACTGATTGGAGTAATAGTGCCTGTACTGCCGTGTAGTACCGAGTGGAGTACAGTGCTTTTACTGCCGTGTAGTACTGAGTGAAGTACAGTGCCTGTACTGCCGTGTTATGCCGAGTGGAGTACTGTGTGTATAGTGTAGTGTAGTACTGAGTGGAGTACAGTGCATGTACTGCCGTGTAGTCCCGAGTGGAGTACTGTATGTATAGTGCAGTATAGTACTGAGTGGAGTTCAGTGCCTTTACTGCCGTGTATACCGAGTGGAGTACAGTGCCTATACTGCCGTGTAGTCCCGAGTGGAGTACTGTGTGCATACTGCCGTGTATTACTGAGTGGAGTACAGTGCCTGTACTGCCGTGTAGTAGCGAGTGGGGGACTGTGTGTGTACTGCCGTGTAGTACTGAGTAGAGTACAGTGCATGTTCTGCCGTGTAGTACCGAGTGGAGTACTGTGTGTATAGTGCCGTGTAGTACCGAGTGGAGTACAGTGCCTGTACTGCCGTGTACTACTGAGTGGAGTACAGTGCCTGTAATGCCGTGTAGTACCGAGTGGAGTACTGTGTGTATAGTGCCGTGTAGTACCGAGTGGAGTACAGTGCCTGTACTGCCGTGTAGTACTGAGTGGAGTACAGTGCCTGTACTGCCGTGTAGTCCCGAGTGGAGTACAATGCCTGTACTGCCGTGTAGTACTGATTGGAGTACAGTGCCTGTACTGCCGTGTAGTACCGAGTGGAGTACAGTGCTTGTATTGCCGTGTAGTACGGAGTGGAGTACAGTGCCTGTACTGCCGTGTAGTGCCCAGTGGAGTACTGTGTGTATAGTGCAGTGTAGTACTGAGTAGAGTACAGTGCATGTACTGCCGTGTAGTCCCGAGTGGAGTACTCTGTGTATAGTGCAGTGTAGTACTGAGTGAAGTACAGTGCCTCTACTGCCGTGTGGTACCGAGTGGAGTACAGTGCCTGTACTGCCGTGTAGTCCCGAGTGGAGTACTGAGTGCATACTGCCGTGTAGTACTGAGTGGAGTACAGTGCCTGTACTGCCGTGTAGTACCGAGTGGAGTACAGTGCCTGTACTGCCGTGTAGTACTGAGTGGAGTACAGTGCCTGTACTGCCGTGTAGTCCCGTGTGGAGTACTGTGTGTATAGTGCAGTGTAGTACTGAGTGGAGTACAGTGCATGTACTGCCGTGTAGTACCGAGTGGATTACTGTGTGTATAGTGCCGTGTAGTACCGAGTAGAGTACAGTGCCTGTACTGCCGTGTAGTACTGAGTGGTGTACATTGTGTATAGTGCCGTGTAGTACCGAGTGGAGTACAGTGTGTATAGTGCCGTGTAGTACTGAGTGGAGTACAGTGCATGTACTGCCGTGTAGTACAGAGTGGAGTACAGTGCAAGTACTGCCGTGTAGTACTGAGTGGAGTACAGTGCATGTACTGCCGTGTAGTACCGAGTGGCGTACAGTGCCTGTACTGCCGTGTAGTACTGAGTGGTGTACAATGCCTGTACTGCCGTGTAGTCCCGAGTGGAGTACGGTGCCTGTACTGCCGTGTAGTACTGAGTGGAATACTGTGTGTATAGTGCCGTGTAGTACCGAGTGGCGTACCGTGCCTGTACTGCCGTGTAGTACTGAGTGGAGTACAGTGCCTGTACTGCCGTGTAGTACTGAGTGGAGTACAGTGCCTGTACTGCCGTGTAGTCCCGACTGGAGTACAGTGCCTGTACTGCCGTGTAGTACAGAGTGGAGTACTGTGTGTATAGTGCCGTGTAGTACCGAGTGGAGTAAAGTGCCTGTACTGCCGTGTAGTACTGAGTGGAGTACAGTGCCTGTACTGCCGTGTAGTACTGAGTGGAGTACAGTGCCTGTACTGCTGTGTAGTACTGAGTGGAGTACAGTGCCTGTACTGCCGTGTAGTACTGAGTGGAGTACTGTGTGTATAGTGCCGTGTAGTACCGAGTGGAGTACCGTGCCTGTACTGCCGTGTAGTCCTGAGTGGAGTACAGTGCCTGTACTGCCGTGTAGTACTGAGTGGAGTACTGTGTGCATAGTGCCGTGTAGTACCGAGTGGAGTACAGTGCCTGTACTGCCGTGTAGTACTGAGTGGAGAACAGTGCCTGTACTGCCGTGTATTACTGAGTGCAGTACAGTGCCTGTACTGCCGTGTAGTCCCGAATGGAGTACTGTGTGTATAGTGCCGTGTAGTACGGAGTGGAGTACAGTGCCTGTACTGCCGTGTAGTACTGAGTGGAGTACAGTGCCTGTACTAACGTGTATTCCCGAGAGGAGTACTGTGTGTTTAGTGCAGTGTAGTACTGAGTGGTGTACAATGCCTGTACTGACGTGTAGTACTGAGTGGAGTACAGTGCCTGTACTCCCGTGTAGTCCCGAGTGGAGTACTGTGTGTATAGTGCCGTGTAGTACTGAATGGAGTACAGTGCCTGTACTGCTGTGTAGTACGGAGTGGAGTACAGTGCCTGTACTGCCGTGTAGTAATGAGTGGAGTACTGTGTGTATAGTGCCGTGTAGTACCGAGGGGAGTACAGTGCCTGTACTGCCGTGTAGTACTAAGTGGAGTACAGTGGCTGTACTGCCGTGTAGCCCCGAGTGTAGTACTGTGTGTACAGTGCAGTGTAGTGCTGAGTGGTGTACAGTGCTTGTACTGCCGTGTAGTACTGAGTGGAGTACAGTGCCTGTACTGCCGTGTAGTACTGGGTGGAGTACAGTGCCTGTACTGCCGTGTAGTACCGAGTGGGGGACTGTGTATACTGCTGTGTAGTACCGAGTGGAGTACAGTGCCTGTACTGCCGTGTAGTACCGAGTGGAGTACTGTGTGTATAGTGCCTTGTAGTACCGAGTGGAGTACAGTGCCTGTACTGTCGTGTAGTACCGAGTGGAGTACTGTGTGTATAGTGCCGTGTAGTACCGAGTGGAGTACAGTGCCTGTACTGCTGTGTAGTACCGAGTGGAGTACTGTGTGCATACTGCCGTGTAGTACTGTGTGGAGTATAGTGCCTGTACTGCCGTGTAGTACCGGGCGGAGTACTGTTTGTATAGTGCCGTGTAGTACCGAGTGGAGTACACTGCATGTACTGCCGTGTTGTACCGAGTGGAGTACTGTGTGTATCGTGCGGTGTAGTACCGAGTGGAGTACATTGCATGTAATGCGGTGTAGTACCGAGTGGAGTAATGTGTGTATAGTGCCGTGTAGTACCGAGTGGAGTACAGTGCCTCTACTGCCGTGTAGTACTGAGTGGAGTACAGTGCCTGTACTGCCGTGTAGTCCCGAGTGGAGTACAGTGCCTGTACTGCCGTGTAGTAGTGAGTGGAGTACTGTGCCTGTACTGCCGTGTGGTACTGAGTGGAGTACTGTGTGTATAGTGCCGTGTAGTACCGAGTGGAGTACAGTGCCTGTATTGCCGTGTAGTACCGAGTGGAGTACTGTGTATATAGTGACGTGTAGTACCGAGTGGAGTACTGTGTGCATACTGCCGTGTAGTAATGAGTGGAGTACAGTACCTGTACTGCCGTGTAGTACCGAGTGATGTACTGTGTGTATAGTGCCGTGTAGTACCGAGTGGAGTACAGTGCCTGTACTGCCGTGTAGTACTGAGTGGAGTACAGTGCCTGTACTGCCGTGTAGTCCCGAGTGGAGTACAGTGCCTGTACTGCCGTGTAGTAGTGAGTGGAGTACTGTGCCTGTACTGCCGTGTGGTACTGAGTGGAGTACTGTGTGTATAGTGCCGTGTAGTACCGCGTGGAGTACAGTGGGTGTAGTGCCGTGTAGTACTGAGTGGAGTAGAGTGCCTGTACTGCCGTGTAGTACTGAGTGGAGTACAGTGCCTGTACTGCCGTGTAGTCCCGAGTGGAGTACATTGCCTGTACTGCCGTGTAGTACTGAGTGGAGTACTGTGTGTATAGTGCCGTGTAGTACCGAATGGAGTACAGTGCCTGTATTGCAGTGTAGTACTGAGTGGAGTACAGTGCCTGTACTGCCGTGTAGTACTGAGTGGAGTACAGTGCCTGTACTGCCGTGTAGTACTGAGTGGAGTGCAGTGCCTGTACTGCCGTGTAGTACTGAGTGGAGTACAGTACCTGTACTGCCGTGTAGTACCGAGTGGGGGACTGTGTGTATACTGCCGTGTAGTACTGAGTGGAGTACACTGCCTGTACTGCCGAGTAGTCCCGAGTGGAGTACTGTGTGTATAGTGCAGTGTAGTACTGAGTGGAGTACAGTGCATGTACTGCCGTGTAGTCCCGAGTGGAGTACTGTATGTATAGTGCAGTATAGTACTGAGTGGAGTACAGTGCCTGTACTGCCGTGTATACCGAGTGGAGTACAGTGCCTTTACTGCCGTGTAGTCCCGAGTGGAGTACTGTGTGCATACTGCCGTGTATTACTGAGTGGAGTACAGTGAGTGTACTGCCGTGTAGTACTGAGTGGACTACAGTGCCTGTACTGCCGTGTAGTCCCGAGTGGAGTACTGAGTGTATAGTGCCGTGTAGTACCGAGTGGAGTACAGTGCCTGTACTGCCGTGTAGTACTGAGTGGAGTACAGTGCCTGTACTGCCGTGTAGTCCCGAATGGATTACTTTGTGTATAGTGCCGTGTAGTACCGAGTGGAGTACAGTGCCTCTACTGCCGTGTAGTACCGAGTGGAGTAGTGTGTGTTTAGTGCCGTGTAGTACACAGTGGAGTACAGTGCCTGTACTGCCGTGTAGTACTGAGTGGTGTACAGTGCCTGTAATGCTGTGTAGTAACGAGTGGAGTATTGTGTGTATAGTGCCGTGTAGTACCGAGTGGAGTACAGTGCCTGTACTGCCGTGTAGTACCGAGTGGAGTACTGTGTGTATAGTGCCGTGTAGTACACAGTGGAGTACAGTGCCTGTACTGCAGTGTAGTACTGAGTGGAGTACAGTGCCTGTACTGCCGTGTAGTCCCGAGTGGAGTACAATGCCTGTACTGCCGTGTAGTACTGATTGGAGTAATAGTGCCTGTACTGCCGTGTAGTACCGAGTGGAGTACAGTGCTTTTACTGCCGTGTAGTACTGAGTGAAGTACAGTGCCTGTACTGCCGTGTTATGCCGAGTGGAGTACTGTGTGTATAGTGCAGTGTAGTACTGAGTGGAGTACAGTGCATGTACTGCCGTGTAGTCCCGAGTGGAGTACTGTATGTATAGTGCAGTATAGTACTGAGTGGAGTTCAGTGCCTTTACTGCCGTGTATACCGAGTGGAGTACAGTGCCTATACTGCCCTGTAGTCCCGAGTGGAGTACTGTGTGCATACTGCCGTGTATTACTGAGTGGAGTACAGTGCCTGTACTGCCGTGTAGTAGCGAGTGGGGGACTGTGTGTGTACTGCCGTGTAGTACTGAGTAGAGTACAGTGCATGTTCTGCCGTGTAGTACCGAGTGGAGTACTGTGTGTATAGTGCCGTGTAGTACCGAGTGGAGTACAGTGCCTGTACTGCCGTGTAGTACTGAGTGGAGTACAGTGCCTGTACTGCCGTGTAGTCCCGAATGGATTACTTTGTGTATAGTGCCGTGTAGTACCGAGTGGAGTACAGTGCCTGTACTGCCGTGTAGTACCGAGTGGAGTAGTGTGTGTATAGTGCCGTGTAGTACACAGTGGAGTACAGTGCCTGTACTGCCGTGTAGTACTGAGTGGTGTACAGTGCCTGTAATGCTGTGTAGTAACGAGTGGAGTATTGTGTGTATAGTGCCGTGTAGTACCGAGTGGAGTACAGTGCCTGTACTGCCGTGTAGTACCGAGTGGAGTACTGTGTGTATAGTGCCGTGTAGTACACAGTGGAGTACAGTGCCTGTACTGCCGTGTAGTCCCGAGTGGAGTACGGTGCCTGTACTGCCGTGTAGTACTGAGTGGAGTACTGTGTGTATAGGGCCGTGTAGTACCGAGTGGAGTACCGTGCCTGTACTGCCGTGTAGTACTGAGTGGAGTACAGTGCCTGTACTGCCGTGTAGTACTGAGTGGAGTACAGTGCCTGTACTGCCGTGTAGTCCCGACTGGAGTACAGTGCCTGTACTGCCGTGTAGTACAGAGTGGAGTACTGTGTGTATAGTGCCGTGTAGTACCGAGTGGAGTAAAGTGCCTATACTGCCGTGTAGTACTGAGTGGAGTACAGTGCCTGTACTGCCGTGTAGTACTGAGTGGAGTACAGTGCCTGTACTGCTGTGTAGTACTGAGTGGAGTACAGTGCCTGTACTGCCGTGTAGTACTGAGTGGAGTACTGTGTGTATAGTGCCGTGTAGTACCGAGTGGAGTACCGTGCCTGTACTGCCGTGTAGTCCCGAGTGGAGTACAGTGCCTGTACTGCCGTGTAGTACTGAGTGGAGTACTGTGTGTATAGTGCCGTGTAGTACCGAGTGGAGTACAGTGCCTGTACTGCCGTGTAGTACTGAGTGGAGAACAGTGCCTGTACTGCCGTGTATTACTGAGTGCAGTACAGTGCCTGTACTGCCGTGTAGTCCCGAATGGAGTACTGTGTGTATAGTGCCGTGTAGTATGGAGTGGAATACAGTGCCTGTACTGCCGTGTAGTACTGAGTGGAGTACAGTGCCTGTACTAACGTGTATTCCCGAGAGGAGTAGTGTGTGTTTAGTGCAGTGTAGTACTGAGTGGTGTACAATGCCTGTACTGCCGTGTAGTACTGAGTGGAGTACAGTGCCTGTACTCCCGTGTAGTCCCGAGTGGAGTACTGTGTGTATAGTGCCGTGTAGTACTGAGTGGAGTACAGTGCCTGTACTGCCGTGTAGTACTGGGTGGAGTACAATGCCTGTACTGCCGTGTAGTACCGAGTGGGGGACTGTGTGTATACTGCTGTGTAGTACCGAGTGGAGTACAGTGCCTGTACTGCCGTGTAGTACCGAGCGGAGTACTGTGTGTATAGTGCCGTGTAGTACCGAGTGGAGTACAGTGCCTGTACTGTCGTGTAGTACCGAGTGGAGTACTGTGTGTATAGTGCCGTGTAGTACCGAGTGGAGTACAGTGCCTGTACTGCTGTGTAGTACCGAGTGGAGTACTGTGTGCATACTGCCGTGTAGTACTGTGTGGAGTATAGTGCCTGTACTGCCGTGTAGTACCGGGTGGAGTACTGTTTGTATAGTGCCGTGTAGTACCGAGTGGAGTACACTGCATGTACTGCCGTGTTGTACCGAGTGGAGTACTGTGTGTATCGTGCGGTGTAGTACCGAGTGGAGTACATTGCATGTAATGCGGTGTAGTACCGAGTTTAGTACTGTGTGTATAGTGCCGTGTAGTACCGAGTGGAGTACAGTGCCTCTACTGCCGTGTAGTACTGAGTGGAATACAGTGCCTGAACTGCCGTGTAGTCCCGAGTGGAGTACAGTGCCTGTACTGCCGTGTAGAAGTGAGTGGAGTACTGTGCCTGTACTGCGTGTGGTACTGAGTGGAGTACTGTGTGTATAGTGCCGTGTAGTACCGAGTGGAGTACAGTGCCTGTATTGCCGTGTAGTACCGAGTGGAGTACTGTGTATATAGTGCCGTGTAGTACCGAGTGGAGAACTGTGTGCATACTGCCGTGTAGTAATGAGTGGAGTACAGTACCTGTACTGCCGTGTAGTACCGAGTGAAGTACTGTGTGTATAGTGCCGTGTAGTACCGAGTGGAGTACAGTGCCTGTACTGTCGTCTAGTACCGAGTGGAGGTCTGTGTGTATAGTGCCGTGTAGTACCGAGTGGAGTACAGTGCCTGTACTGCTGTGTAGTACCGAGTGGAGTACTGTGTGCATACTGCCGTGTAGTACTGTGTGGAGTATAGTGCCTGTACTGCCGTGTAGTACCGGGTGGAGTAGTGTTTATATAGTGCCGTGTAGTACCGAGTGGAGTACACTGCATGTACTGCCGTGTAGTACCGAGTGGAGTACTGTGTGTATCGTGCGGTGTAGTACCGAGTGGAGTACATTGCATGTACTGCGGTGTAGTACCTAGTGGAGTACTGTGTGTATAGTGCCGTGTAGTACCGAGTGGAGTACAGTGCCTCTACTGCCGTGTAGTACTGAGTGGAGTACAGTGCCTGTACTGCCGTGTAGTCCCGAGTGGAGTACAGTGCCTGTACTGTCGTGTAGTAGTGAGTGGGGTACAGTGCCTGTACTGCCGTGTGGTACTGAGTGGAGTACTGTGTGTATAGTACCGTGTAGTACCGAGTGGAGTACAGTGCCTGTAATGCCGTGTAGTACCGAGTGGAGTACAGTGCCTGTACTGCCGTGTAGTACTGAGTGGAGTACAGTGCCTGTACTGCCGTGTAGTCCCGAGTGGAGTACTGTGTGTATAGTGCAGTGTAGTACTGAGTGGAGTACTGTGTGTATAGTGCAGTGTAGTACTGAGTGGAGTACTGTGTGTATAGTGCCGTGTACTACTGAGTGGAGTACAGTGCCTGTACTGCCGTGTAGTCCCGAGTGGAGTACAGTGCCTGTACTGCCGTGTAGTAGTGAGTGGAGTACTGTGCCTCTACTGCCGTGTGGTACTGAGTGGAGTACTGTGTGTATAGTGCCGTGTAGTACCGCGTGGAGTACAGTGCCTGTACTGCCGTGTAGTACTGAGTGGTGTACAGTGCCTGTAATGCTGTGTAGTAACGAGTGGAGTATTGTGTGTATAGTGCCGTGTAGTACCGAGTGGAGTACAGTGCCTGTACTGCCGTGTAGTACCGAGTGGAGTACAGTGCCTGTACTGCCGTGTAGTAGTGAGTGGAGTACTGTGCCTGTACTGCCGTGTGGTACTGAGTGGAGTACTGTGTGTATAGTGCCGTGTAGTACCGCGTGGAGTACAGTGGGTGTAGTGCCGTGTAGTACTGAGTGGAGTAGAGTGCCTGTACTGCCGTGTAGTACTGAGTGGAGTACAGTGCCTGTACTGCCGTGTAGTCCCGAGTGGAGTACATTGCCTGTACTGCCGTGTAGTACTGAGTGGAGTACTGTGTGTATAGTGCCGTGTAGTACCGAGTGGAGTACAGTGCCTGTACTGCCGTGTTGTACCGAGTGGAGTACAGTGTATAGTGCCGTGTAGTACACAGTGGAGTACAGTGCCTGTACTGCCGTGTAGTACTGAGTGAAGTACAGTGCCTGTAATGCCGTGTAGTACTGAGTGGAGTACAGTGCCTGTACTGCCGTGTAGTCCCGAGTGGAGTACAATGCCTGTACTGCCGTGTAGTACTGATTGGAGTACAGTGCCTGTACTGCCGTGTAGTACTGAGTGGAGTACAGTGCCTGTACTGCCGTGTAGTCCCGAGTGGAGTACAATGCCTGTACTGCCGTGTAGTACTGATTGGAGTACAGTGCCTGTACTGCCGTGTAGTACCGAGTGGAGTACAGTGCTTGTATTGCCGTGTAGTACTGAGTGGAGTACAGTGCCTGTACTGCCGTGTAGTGCCCAGTGGAGTACTGTGTGTATAGTGCAGTGTAGTACTGAGTAGAGTACAGTGCATGTACTGCCGTGTAGTCCCGAGTGGAGTACTCTGTGTATAGTGCAGTGTAGTACTGAGTGGAGTACAGTGCTTGTACTGCCGTGTAGTCCCGAGTGGAGTACTGTGTGCATACTGCCGTGTAGTACTGAGTGGAGTACAGTGCCTGTACTGCCGTGTAGTACCGAGTGGAGTACAGTGCCTGTACTGCCGTGTAGTACTGAGTGGAGTACAGTGCCTGTACTGCCGTGTAGTCCCGTGTGGAGTACTGTGTGTATAGTGCAGTGTAGTACTGAGTGGAGTACAGTGCATGTACTGCCGTGTAGTACCGAGTGGATTACTGTGTGTATAGTGCCGTGTAGTACCGAGTGGAGTACAGTGCCTGTACTGCCGTGTAGTACTGAGTGGTGTACAGTGTGTATAGTGCCGTGTAGTACCGAGTGGAGTACAGTGTGTATAGTACCGTGTAGTACTGAGTGGAGTACAGTGCATGTACTGCCGTGTAGTACAGAGTGGAGTACAGTGCAAGTACTGCCGTGTAGTACTGAGTGGAGTACAGTGCATGTACTCCCGTGCAGTACCAAGTGGAGTGCAGTACCTGTACTGCCGTGTAGTACTGAGTGGAGTACAGTGCCTGTACTGACGTGTAGTACGGAGTGGAATACAGTGCCTGTACTGGAGTGTATTACCTAGTGGAGTACAGTGTGTATAGTGCCGTCTAGTACCGAGTGGAGTACAGTGTGTATAGTGCCGTGTAGTACTGAGTGGAGTACAGTGCCTGTACTGCCGTGTAGTACCGAGTGGAGTACAGTGCCTGTACTGCCGTGTAGTACTGAGTGGAATACAGTGCCTGTACTGCCGTGTAGTACCGAGTGGAGTACAGTGTGCATAGTGCCGTGTAGTACTGAGTGGAGTACAGTGCCTGTACTGCCGTGTAGTACTGAGTGGGTACAGTGCCTGTACTGCCGTGTAGTACCGAGTGGAGTACTGTGTGTATACTGCCGTGTAGTACTGAGTGTAGTACAGTACCTGTACTGCCGTGTAGTACCGAGTGGAGTACTGTGTGTATAGTGCGGTGTAGTACCGAGTGGAGTACAGTGCATGTACTGCCGTGTAGTCCCGAGTGGAGTACTGTGTGTATAGTGCCGTGTAGTACCGAGTGGAGTATAGTGCCTGTATTGCCGTGTAGTACCGAGTGGAGTACTGTGTGTATAGTGCCGTGTAGTACCGAGTGGAGTACAGTGTGCATACTGCCGTGTAGTACTGAGTGGAGTACAGTGCCTGAACTGCCGTGTAGTACCGAGTGGAGTACTGTGTGTATAGTGCCGTGTAGTACCGAGTGGAGTAAAGTGCATGTACTGCCGTGTAGTACCGAGTGGAGTACTGTGTGTATAGTGCGGTGTAGTACCGAGTGGAGTACAGTGCATGTACTGCCGTGTAGTCCCGAGTGGAGTACTGTGTGTATAGTGCCGTGTAGTACCGAGTGGAGTACAGTGCCTGTATTGCCGTGTAGTACCGAGTGGAGTACTGTGTGTATAGTGCCGTGTAGTACCGAGTGGAGTGCTGTGTCCATACTGCCGTGTAGTACAGAGTGGAGTACAGTACCTGTACTGCCGTGTAGTACCGAGTGGAGTACTGTGTGTATAGTGCCGTGTAGTACCGAGTGGAGTACAATCCCTGTATTTTCGTGTAGTACTGAGTGGAATAGAGTGCCTGAAGTGCCGTGTAGTCCCGAGTGGAGTACAGTGCCTGTACTGCCGTGTAGTTGTGAGTGGAGTACTGTGCCTGTACTGCCGTGTAGTACTGAGTGGAGTACTCTGTGTATAGTGCCGTCTAGTACCGAGTGGAGTACATTGGGTGTACTGTCGTGTATTACTGTGTGGAGTTCAGTGCCTGTACTGCCGTGTAGTACTGAGTGGAGTACAGTGCCTGTACTGCCGTGTAGTACTGAGTGGAGTACAGTGCCTGTACTGCCGTGTAGTACTGAGTGGAGTACAGTGCATGTACTGCCGTATAGTACTGAGTGGAGTACTGTGTGTATAGTGCCGTGTAGTACCGAGTGGAGTACCGTGCCTGTACTGCCGTGTAGTACTGAGTGGCGTACAGTGCCTGTACTGCCGTGTAGTACTGAGTGGTGTACAGTGCCTGTACTGCCGTGTAGTCCCGAGTGGAGTACGGTGCCTGTACTGCCGTGTAGTACTGAGTGGAGTACTGTGTGTATAGGGCCGTGTAGTACCGAGTGGAGTACCGTGCCTGTACTGCCGTGTAGTACTGAGTGGAGTACAGTGCCTGTACTGCCGTGTAGTACTGAGTGGAGTACAGTGCCTGTACTGCCGTGTAGTCCCGACTGGAGTACAGTGCCTGTACTGCCGTGTAGTACAGAGTGGAGTACTGTGTGTATAGTGCCGTGTAGTACCGAGTGGAGTAAAGTGCCTGTACTGCCGTGTAGTACTGAGTGGAGTACAGTGCCTGTACTGCCGTGTAGTACTGAGTGGAGTACAGTGCCTGTACTGCTGTGTAGTACTGAGTGGAGTACAGTGCCTGTACTGCCGTGTAGTACTGAGTGGAGTACTGTGTGTATAGTGCCGTGTAGTACCGAGTGGAGTACCGTGCCTGTACTGCCGTGTAGTCCCGAGTGGAGTACAGTGCCTGTACTGCCGTGTAGTACTGAGTGGAGTACTGTGTGTATAGTGCCGTGTAGTACCGAGTGGAGTACAGTGCCTGTACTGCCGTGTAGTACTGAGTGGAGAACAGTGCCTGTACTGCCGTGTATTACTGAGTGCAGTACAGTGCCTGTACTGCCGTGTAGTCCCGAATGGAGTACTGTGTGTATAGTGCCGTGTAGTATGGAGTGGAATACAGTGCCTGTACTGCCGTGTAGTACTGAGTGGAGTACAGTGCCTGTACTAACGTGCATTCCCGAGAGGAGTACTGTGTGTTTAGTGCAGTGTAGTACTGAGTGGTGTACAATGCCTGTACTGCCGTGTAGTACTGAGTGGAGTACAGTGCCTGTACTCCCGTGTAGTCCCGAGTGGAGTACTGTGTGTATAGTGCCGTGTAGTACTGAGTTTAGTACAGTGCCTGTACTGCCGTGTAGTACTGGGTGGAGTACAATGCCTGTACTGCCGTGTAGTACCGAGTGGGGGACTGTGTGTATACTGCTGTGTAGTACCGAGTGGAGTACAGTGCCTGTACTGCCGTGTAGTACCGAGCGGAGTACTGTGTGTATAGTGCCGTGTAGTACCGAGTGGAGTACAGTGCCTGTACTGTCGTGTAGTACCGAGTGGAGTACTGTGTGTATAGTGCCGTGTAGTACCGAGTGGAGTACAGTGCCTGTACTGCTGTGTAGTACCGAGTGGAGTACTGTGTGCATACTGCCGTGTAGTACTGTGTGGAGTATAGTGCCTGTACTGCCGTGTAGTACCGGGTGGAGTACTGTTTGTATAGTGCCGTGTAGTACCGAGTGGATTACACTGCATGTACTGCCGTGTTGTACCGAGTGGAGTACTGTGTGTATCGTGCGGTGTAGTACCGAGTGGAGTACATTGCATGTAATGCGGTGTAGTACCGAGTTTAGTACTGTGTGTATAGTGCCGTGTAGTACCGAGTGGAGTACAGTGCCTCTACTGCCGTGTAGTACTGAGTGGAATACAGTGCCTGAACTGCCGTGTAGTCCCGAGTGGAGTACAGTGCCTGTACTGCCGTGTAGTAGTGAGTGGAGTACTGTGCCTGTACTGCGTGTGGTACTGAGTGGAGTACTGTGTGTATAGTGCCGTGTAGTACCGAGTGGAGTACAGTGCCTGTATTGCCGTGTAGTACCGAGTGGAGTACTGTGTATATAGTGCCGTGTAGTACCGAGTGGAGAACTGTGTGCATACTGCCGTGTAGTAATGAGTGGAGTACAGTACCTGTACTGCCGTGTAGTACCGAGTGAAGTACCGAGTGAAGTACTGTGTGTATAGTGCCGTGTAGTACCGAGTGGAGTACAGTGCCTGTACTGTCGTCTAGTACCGAGTGGAGGTCTGTGTGTATAGTGCCGTGTAGTACCGAGTGGAGTACAGTGCCTGTACTGCTGTGTAGTACCGAGTGGAGTACTGTGTGCATACTGCCGTGTAGTACTGTGTGGAGTATAGTGCCTGTACTGCCGTGTAGTACCGGGTGGAGTAGTGTTTATATAGTGCCGTGTAGTACCGAGTGGAGTACACTGCATGTACTGCCGTGTAGTACCGAGTGGAGTACTGTGTGTATCGTGCGGTGTAGTACCGAGTGGAGTACATTGCATGTACTGCGGTGTAGTACCTAGTGGAGTAGTGTGTGTATAGTGCCGTGTAGTACCGAGTGGAGTACAGTGCCTCTACTGCCGTGTAGTACTGAGTGGAGTACAGTGCCTGTACTGCCGTGTAGTCCCGAGTGGAGTACAGTGCCTGTACTGTCGTGTAGTAGTGAGTGGGGTACTGTGCCTGTACTGCCGTGTGGTACTGAGTGGAGTACTGTGTGTATAGTACCGTGTAGTACCGAGTGGAGTACAGTGCCTGTAATGCCGTGTAGTACCGAGTGGAGTACAGTGCCTGTACTGCCGTGTAGTACTGAGTGGAGTACAGTGCCTGTACTGCCGTGTAGTCCCGAGTGGAGTACTGTGTGTATAGTGCAGTGTAGTACTGAGTGGAGTACTGTGTGTATAGTGCAGTGTAGTACTGAGTGGAGTACTGTGTGTATAGTGCCGTGTACTACTGAGTGGAGTACAGTGCCTGTACTGCCGTGTAGTCCCGAGTGGAGTACAGTGCCTGTACTGCCGTGTAGTAGTGAGTGGAGTACTGTGCCTCTACTGCCGTGTGGTACTGAGTGGAGTACTGTGTGTATAGTGCCGTGTAGTACCGCGTGGAGTACAGTGCCTGTACTGCCGTGTAGTACTGAGTGGTGTACAGTGCCTGTAATGCTGTGTAGTAACGAGTGGAGTATTGTGTGTATAGTGCCGTGTAGTACCGAGTGGAGTACAGTGCCTGTACTGCCGTGTAGTACCGAGTGGAGTACAGTGCCTGTACTGCCGTGTAGTAGTGAGTGGAGTACTGTGCCTGTACTGCCGTGTGGTACTGAGTGGAGTACTGTGTGTATAGTGCCGTGTAGTACCGCGTGGAGTACAGTGGGTGTAGTGCCGTGTAGTACTGAGTGGAGTAGAGTGCCTGTACTGCCGTGTAGTACTGAGTGGAGTACAGTGCCTGTACTGCCGTGTAGTCCCGAGTGGAGTACATTGCCTGTACTGCCGTGTAGTACTGAGTGGAGTACTGTGTGTATAGTGCCGTGTAGTACCGAGTGGAGTACAGTGCCTGTACTGCCGTGTTGTACCGAGTGGAGTACAGTGTATAGTGCCGTGTAGTACACAGTGGAGTACAGTGCCTGTACTGCCGTGTAGTACTGAGTGAAGTACAGTGCCTGTAATGCCGTGTAGTACCGAGTGGAGTACTGTGTGTATAGCGCCGTGTAGTACCGAGTGGAGGACAGTGCCTGTACTGCCGTGTAGTACTGAGTGGAGTACAGTGCCTGTACTGCCGTGTAGTACCGACTGGAGTACAGTGCTTGTACTGCCGTGTAGTACTGCGTGAAATACAGTGCCTGTACTGCCGTGTAGTGCCGAGTGGAGTACTGTGTGTATAGTGCAGTGTAGTACTGAGTGGAGTGCAGTGCATGTACTGCCGTGTAGTGCCGAGTGGAGTACTGTATGTATAGTGCAGTGTAGTACTGAGTGGAGTACAGTGCCCGTACTGCCGTGTAGTACCGAGTGGAGTACAGTGCATTTACTGTCGTGTAGTCCCGAGTGGAGTACTGTGTGCATACTGCCGTGTATTACTGAGTGGAGTACAGTGCCTGTACTGCCGTGTAGTAGCGATTGGGGGACTGTGTGTGTACTGCCGTGTAGTACTGAGTAGAGTACAGTGCCTGTTCTGCCGTGTAGTACCGAGTGGAGTACTGTGTGTATAGTGCCGTGTAGTACCGAGTGGAGTACAGTGCCTGTACTGCCGTGTAGTACTGAGTGGAGTACAGTGCCTGTAATGCCGTGTAGTACCGAGTGGAGTACTGTGTGTATAGTGCCGTGTAGTACCGAGTGGAGTACAGTGCCTGTACTGCCGTGTAGTACTGAGTGGAGTACAGTGCCTGTAATGCCGTGTAGTCCCGAGTGGAGTACAGTGCCTGTACTGCCGTGTAGTACTGATTGGAGTAGAGTGCCTGTACTGCCGTGTAGTACCGAGTGGAGTACAGTGCTTGTTCCACCGTGTAGTACTGAGTGGAGTACAGTGCCTGTACTGCCGTGTAGTGCCCAGTGGAGTACTGTGTGTATAGTGCAGTGTAGTACTGAGTGGAGTACAGTGCATGTACTGCCGTGTAGTACCGAGTGGAGTACAGTGCCTGTACTGCCGTGTAGTCCCGAGTGGAGTACTGTGTGCATACTGCCGTGTAGTACTGAGTGGAGTACAGTGCCTGTAATGCCGTGTAGTACCGAGTGGAGTACAATGCCTCTACTGCCGTGTAGTACTGAGTGGAGTACAGTGCCTGTACTGCCGTGTAGTCCCGAGTGGAGTACTGTGTGTATAGTGCAGTGTAGTACTGAGTGGAGTACTGTGTGTATAGTGCAGTGTAGTACTGAGTGGAGTACTGTGTGTATAGTGCCGTGTAGTACTGAGTGGAGTACAGTGCCTGTACTGCCGTGTAGTCCCAGGTGGAGTACTGTGTGCTTACTGCCGTGTAGTACTGAGTGGAGTACAGTGCCTGTACTGCCGTGTAGTACCGAGTGGAGTACTGTGCCTGTACTGCCGTGTAGTACTGAGTGGAGTACATTGCCTGTACTGCCGTGTAGTACCGAGTGGAGTACTGTGTGTATAGTGCAGTGTAGTACTGAGTGGTGTACTCTGTGTATAGTGCCGTGGAGTACTGAGTGGAGTACAGTGCCTGTACTGCCGTGTAATACCGAGTGGAGTACTGTGTGCATACTGCCGTGTAGTACTGAGTGGAGTACATTGCCTGTACTGCCGTGTAGTACTGGGTGGAGTACAGTGCCTGTACTGCCGTGTAGTCCCCAGTGGAATACAGTTTGTGTAGTGCAGTGTAGTACTGAGTGGAGTACAGTGCATGTACTGCCGTGTAGTACCGAGTGGAGTACTGTGTGTATAGTGCAGTGTAGTACTGAGTGGAGTACTGTGTGTATAGTGCCGTGTAGTACTGAGTGGAGTACAGTACCTGTACTGCCGTGTAGTACCGAGTGGAGTACTGTGTGTATAGTGCCGTGTAGTACACAGTGGAGTACAGTGCCTGTGCTGCCGTGTAGAACTGAGTGGAGTACAGTGCCTGAAATGCCGTGTAGTGCCGAGTGGAGTACTGTGTGTATAGTGCCGTGTAGTACTGAGTGGAGTACATTGCCTGTACTGCCGTGCAGTCCCGAGTGGAGTACTGTGTGTATAGTGCCGTGTAGTACTGAGCGGAGTACGGTGCCTGTACTGCCGTGTAGTACTGAGTGGGTAAAGTGCCTGTACTGCCGTGGAGTACCGCGTGGAGTACTGTGTGTATACTGCCGTGTAGTACTGAGTGGAGTACAGTACCTGTACTGCCGTGTAGTACCGAGTGGGGGACTGTGTGTATACTGCCGTGTAGTACTGAGTGGAGTACAGTGCCTGTACTGCCGAGTAGTCCCGAGTGGAGTACTGTGTGTATAGTGCAGTGTAGTACTGAGTGGAGTACAGTGCATGTACTGCCGTGTAGTCCCGAGTGGAGTACTGTATGTATAGTGCAGTATAGTACTGAGTGGAGTACAGTGCCTGTACTGCCGTGTATACCGAGTGGAGTACAGTGCCTGTACTGCCGTGTAGTCCCGAGTGGAGTACTGTGTGTATAGTGCAGTGTAGTACTGAGTGGAGTACTCTGTGTATAGTGCAGTGTAGTACTGAGTGGAGTACTGTGTGTATAGTGCCGTGTAGTACTGAGTGGAGTACAGTGCCTGTACTGCCGTGTAGTCCCAGGTGGAGTACTGTGTGCTTACTGCCGTGTAGTACTGAGTGGAGTACAGTGCCTGTACTGCCGTGTAGTACCGAGTGGAGTACTGTGCCTGTACTGCCGTGTAGTACTGAGTGGAGTACATTGCCTGTACTGCCGTGTAGTACCGAGTGGAGTACTGTGTGTATAGTGCAGTGTAGTACTGAGTGGTGTACTGTGTGTATAGTGCCGTGGAGTACTGAGTGGAGTACAGTGCCTGTACTGCCGTGTAATACCGAGTGGAGTACTGTGTGCATACTGCCGTGTAGTACTGAGTGGAGTACATTGCCTGTACTGCCGTGTAGTACTGGGTGGAGTACAGTGCCTGTACTGCCGTGTAGTCCCCAGTGGAATACAGTTTGTGTAGTGCAGTGTAGTACTGAGTGGAGTACAGTGCATGTACTGCCGTGTAGTACCGAGTGGAGTACTGTGTGTATAGTGCAGTGTAGTGCTGAGTGGAGTACTGTGTGTATAGTGCCGTGTAGTACTGAGTGGAGTACAGTACCTGTACTGCCGTGTAGTACCGAGTGGAGTACTGTGTGTATAGTGCCGTGTAGTACACAGTGGAGTACAGTGCCTGTGCTGCCGTGTAGAACTGAGTGGAGTACAGTGCCTGAAATGCCGTGTAGTGCCGAGTGGAGTACTGTGTGTATAGTGCCGTGTAGTACTGAGTGGAGTACATTGCCTGTACTGCCGTGCAGTCCCGAGTGGAGTACTGTGTGTATAGTGCCGTGTAGTACTGAGCGGAGTACGGTGCCTGTACTGCCGTGTAGTACTGAGTGGGTAAAGTGCCTGTACTGCCGTGTAGTACCGAGTGGAGTACTGTGTGTATACTGCCGTGTAGTACTGAGTGGAGTACAGTACCTGTACTGCCGTGTAGTACCGAGTGGGGGACTGTGTGTATACTGCCGTGTAGTACTGAGTGGAGTACAGTGCCTGTACTGCCGAGTAGTCCCGAGTGGAGTACTGTGTGTATAGTGCAGTGTAGTACTGAGTGGAGTACAGTGCATGTACTGCCGTGTAGTCCCGAGTGGAGTACTGTATGTATAGTGCAGTATAGTACTGAGTGGAGTACAGTGCCTGTACTGCCGTGTATACCGAGTGGAGTACAGTGCCTTTACTGCCGTGTAGTCCCGAGTGGAGTACTGTGTGCATACTGCCGTGTATTACTGATTGGAGTACAGTGAGTGTACTGCCGTGTAGTACTGAGTGGACTACAGTGCCTGTACTGCCGTGTAGTCCCGAGTGGAGTACTGAGTGTATAGTGCCGTGTAGTACCGAGTGGAGTACAGTGCCTGTACTGCCGTGTAGTACTGAGTGGAGTACAGTGCCTGTACTGCCGTGTAGTCCCGAATGGATTACATTGTGTATAGTGCCGTGTAGTACCGAGTGGAGTACAGTGCCTGTACTGCCGTGTAGTACCGAGTGGAGTAGTGTGTGTATAGTGCCGTGTAGTACACAGTGGAGTACAGTGCCTGTACTGCCGTGTAGTACTGAGTGGTGTACAGTGCCTGTAATGCTGTGTAGTAACGAGTGGAGTATTGTGTGTATAGTGCCGTGTAGTACCGAGTGGAGTACAGTGCCTGTACTGCCGTGTAGTACCGAGTGGAGTACTGTGTGTATAGTGCCGTGTAGTACACAGTGGAGTACAGTGCCTGTACTGCAGTGTAGTACTGAGTGGAGTACAGTGCCTGTACTGCCGTGTAGTCCCGAGTGGAGTACAATGCCTGTACTGCCGTGTAGTACTGATTGGAGTAATAGTGCCTGTACTGCCGTGTAGTACCGAGTGGAGTACAGTGCTTTTACTGCCGTGTAGTACTGAGTGAAGTACAGTGCCTGTACTGCCGTGTTATGCCGAGTGGAGTACTGTGTGTATAGTGCAGTGTAGTACTGAGTGGAGTACAGTGCATGTACTGCCGTGTAGTCCCGAGTGGAGTACTGTATGTATAGTGCAGTATAGTACTGAGTGGAGTTCAGTGCCTTTACTGCCGTGTATACCGAGTGGAGTACAGTGCCTATACTGCCGTGTAGTCCCGAGTGGAGTACTGTGTGCATACTGCCGTGTATTACTGAGTGGAGTACAGTGCCTGTACTGCCGTGTAGTAGCGAGTGGGGGACTGTGTGTGTACTGCCGTGTAGTACTGAGTAGAGTACAGTGCATGTTCTGCCGTGTAGTACCGAGTGGAGTACTGTGTGTATAGTGCCGTGTAGTACCGAGTGGAGTACAGTGCCTGTACTGCCGTGTACTACTGAGTGGAGTACAGTGCCTGTAATGCCGTGTAGTACCGAGTGGAGTACTGTGTGTATAGTGCCGTGTAGTACCGAGTGGAGTACAGTGCCTGTACTGCCGTGTAGTACTGAGTGGAGTACAGTGCCTGTACTGCCGTGTAGTCCCGAGTGGAGTACAATGCCTGTACTGCCGTGTAGTACTGATTGGAGTACAGTGCCTGTACTGCCGTGTAGTACCGAGTGGAGTACAGTGCTTGTATTGCCGTGTAGTACGGAGTGGAGTACAGTGCCTGTACTGCCGTGTAGTGCCAAGTGGAGTACTGTGTGTATAGTGCAGTGTAGTACTGAGTAGAGTACAGTGCATGTACTGCCGTGTAGTCCCGAGTGGAGTACTCTGTGTATAGTGCAGTGTAGTACTGAGTGAAGTACAGTGCCTGTACTGCCGTGTGGTACCGAGTGGAGTACAGTGCCTGTACTGCCGTGTAGTCCCGAGTGGAGTACTGAGTGCATACTGCCGTGTAGTACTGAGTGGAGTACAGTGCCTGTACTGCCGTGTAGTACCGAGTGGAGTACAGTGCCTGTACTGCCGTGTAGTACTGAGTGGAGTACAGTGCCTGTACTGCCGTGTAGTCCCGTGTGGAGTACTGTGTGTATAGTGCAGTGTAGTACTGAGTGGAGTACAGTGCATGTACTGCCGTGTAGTACCGAGTGGATTACTGTGTGTATAGTGCCGTGTAGTACCGAGTAGAGTACAGTGCCTGTACTGCCGTGTAGTACTGAGTGGTGTACATTGTGTATAGTGCCGTGTAGTACCGAGTGGAGTACAGTGTGTATAGTGCCGTGTAGTACTGAGTGGAGTACAGTGCATGTACTGCCGTGTAGTACAGAGTGGAGTACAGTGCAAGTACTGCCGTGTAGTACTGAGTGGAGTACAGTGCATGTACTGCCGTGTAGTACCGAGTGGCGTACAGTGCCTGTACTGCCGTGTAGTACTGAGTGGTGTACAATGCCTGTACTGCCGTGTAGTCCCGAGTGGAGTACGGTGCCTGTACTGCCGTGTAGTACTGAGTGGAATACTGTGTGTATAGTGCCGTGTAGTACCGAGTGGCGTACCGTGCCTGTACTGCCGTGTAGTACTGAGTGGAGTACAGTGCCTGTACTGCCGTGTAGTACTGAGTGGAGTACAGTGCCTGTACTGCCGTGTAGTACAGAGTGGAGTACTGTGTGTATAGTGCCGTGTAGTACCGAGTGGAGTAAAGTGCCTGTACTGCCGTGTAGTACTGAGTGGAGTACAGTGCCTGTACTGCCGTGTAGTACTGAGTGGAGTACAGTGCCTGTACTGCTGTGTAGTACTGAGTGGAGTACAGTGCCTGTACTGCCGTGTAGTACTGAGTGGAGTACTGTGTGTATAGTGCCGTGTAGTACCGAGTGGAGTACCGTGCCTGTACTGCCGTGTAGTCCCGAGTGGAGTACAGTGCCTGTACTGCCGTGTAGTACTGAGTGGAGTACTGTGTGCATAGTGCCGTGTAGTACCGAGTGGAGTACAGTGCCTGTACTGCCGTGTAGTACTGAGTGGAGAACAGTGCCTGTACTGCCGTGTATTACTGAGTGCAGTACAGTGCCTGTACTGCCGTGTAGTCCCGAATGGAGTACTGTGTGTATAGTGCCGTGTAGTACGGAGTGGAGTACAGTGCCTGTACTGCCGTGTAGTACTGAGTGGAGTACAGTGCCTGTACTAACGTGTATTCCCGAGAGGAGTACTGTGTGTTTAGTGCAGTGTAGTACTGAGTGGTGTACAATGCCTGTACTGACGTGTAGTACTGAGTGGAGTACAGTGCCTGTACTCCCGTGTAGTCCCGAGTGGAGTACTGTGTGTATAGTGCCGTGTAGTACTGAATGGAGTACAGTGCCTTTACTGCTGTGTAGTACGGAGTGGAGTACAGTGCCTGTACTGCCGTGTAGTAATGAGTGGAGTACTGTGTGTATAGTGCCGTGTAGTACCGAGGGGAGTACAGTGCCTGTACTGCCGTGTAGTACTAAGTGGAGTACAGTGGCTGTACTGCCGTGTAGTCCCGAGTGTAGTACTGTGTGTACAGTGCAGTGTAGTGCTGAGTGGTGTACAGTGCTTGTACTGCCGTGTAGTACTGAGTGGAGTACAGTGCCTGTACTGCCGTGTAGTACTGGGTGGAGTACAGTGCCTGTACTGCCGTGTAGTACCGAGTGGGGGACTGTGTGTATACTGCTGTGTAGTACCGAGTGGAGTACAGTGCCTGTACTGCCGTGTAGTACCGAGTGGAGTACTGTGTGTATAGTGCCGTGTAGTACCGAGTGGAGTACAGTGCCTGTACTGTCGTGTAGTACCGAGTGGAGTACTGTGTGTATAGTGCCGTGTAGTACCGAGTGGAGTACAGTGCCTGTACTGCTGTGTAGTACCGAGTGGAGTACTGTGTGCATACTGCCGTGTAGTACTGTGTGGAGTATAGTGCCTGTACTGCCGTGTAGTACCGGGCGGAGTACTGTTTGTATAGTGCCGTGTAGTACCGAGTGGAGTACACTGCATGTACTGCCGTGTTGTACCGAGTGGAGTACTGTGTGTATCGTGCGGTGTAGTACCGAGTGGAGTACATTGCATGTAATGCGGTGTAGTACCGAGTGGAGTACTGTGTGTATAGTGCCGTGTAGTACCGAGTGGAGTACAGTGCCTCTACTGCCGTGTAGTACTGAGTGGAGTACAGTGCCTGTACTGCCGTGTAGTCCCGAGTGGAGTACAGTGCCTGTACTGCCGTGTAGTAGTGAGTGGAGTACTGTGCCTGTACTGCCGTGTGGTACTGAGTGGAGTACTGTGTGTATAGTGCCGTGTAGTACCGAGTGGAGTACAGTGCCTGTATTGCCGTGTAGTACCGAGTGGAGTACTGTGTATATAGTGACGTGTAGTACCGAGTGGAGTACTGTGTGCATACTGCCGTGTAGTAATGAGTGGAGTACAGTACCTGTACTGCCGTGTAGTACCGAGTGATGTACTGTGTGTATAGTGCCGTGTAGTACCGAGTGGAGTACAGTGCCTGTACTGCCGTGTAGTACTGAGTGGAGTACAGTGCCTGTACTGCCGTGTAGTCCCGAGTGGAGTACAGTGCCTGTACTGCCGTGTAGTAGTGAGTGGAGTACTGTGCCTGTATTGCCGTGTGGTACTGAGTGGAGTACTGTGTGTATAGTGCCGTGTAGTACCGCGTGGAGTACAGTGGGTGTAGTGCCGTGTAGTACTGAGTGGAGTAGAGTGCCTGTACTGCCGTGTAGTACTGAGTGGAGTACAGTGCCTGTACTGCCGTGTAGTCCCGAGTGGAGTACATTGCCTGTACTGCCGTGTAGTACTGAGTGGAGTACTGTGTGTATAGTGCCGTGTAGTACCGAATGGAGTACAGTGCCTGTATTGCAGTGTAGTACTGAGTGGAGTACAGTGCCTGTACTGCCGTGTAGTACTGAGTGGAGTACAGTGCCTGTACTGCCGTGTAGTACTGAGTGGAGTGCAGTGCCTGTACTGCCGTGTAGTACTGAGTGGAGTACAGTACCTGTACTGCCGTGTAGTACCGAGTGGGGGACTGTGTGTATACTGCCGTGTAGTACTGAGTGGAGTACACTGCCTGTACTGCCGAGTAGTCCCGAGTGGAGTACTGTGTGTATAGTGCAGTGTAGTACTGAGTGGAGTACAGTGCATGTACTGCCGTGTAGTCCCGAGTGGAGTACTGTATGTATAGTGCAGTATAGTACTGAGTGGAGTACAGTGCCTGTACTGCCGTGTATACCGAGTGGAGTACAGTGCCTTTACTGCCGTGTAGTCCCGAGTGGAGTACTGTGTGCATACTGCCGTGTATTACTGAGTGGAGTACAGTGAGTGTACTGCCGTGTAGTACTGAGTGGACTACAGTGCCTGTACTGCCGTGTAGTCCCGAGTGGAGTACTGAGTGTATAGTGCCGTGTAGTACCGAGTGGAGTACAGTGCCTGTACTGCCGTGTAGTACTGAGTGGAGTACAGTGCCTGTACTGCCGTGTAGTCCCGAATGGATTACTTTGTGTATAGTGCCGTGTAGTACCGAGTGGAGTACAGTGCCTGTACTGCCGTGTAGTACCGAGTGGAGTAGTGTGTGTATAGTGCCGTGTAGTACACAGTGGAGTACAGTGCCTGTACTGCCGTGTAGTACTGAGTGGTGTACAGTGCCTGTAATGCTGTGTAGTAACGAGTGGAGTATTGTGTGTATAGTGCCGTGTAGTACCGAGTGGAGTACAGTGCCTGTACTGCCGTGTAGTACCGAGTGGAGTACTGTGTGTATAGTGCCGTGTAGTACACAGTGGAGTACAGTGCCTGTACTGCAGTGTAGTACTGAGTGGAGTACAGTGCCTGTACTGCCGTGTAGTCCCGAGTGGAGTACAATGCCTGTACTGCCGTGTAGTACTGATTGGAGTAATAGTGCCTGTACTGCCGTGTAGTACCGAGTGGAGTACAGTGCTTTTACTGCCGTGTAGTACTCAGTGAAGTACAGTGCCTGTACTGCCGTGTTATGCCGAGTGGAGTACTGTGTGTATAGTGCAGTGTAGTACTGAGTGGAGTACAGTGCATGTACTGCCGTGTAGTCCCGAGTGGAGTACTGTATGTATAGTGCAGTATAGTACTGAGTGGAGTTCAGTGCCTTTACTGCCGTGTATACCGAGTGGAGTACCGTGCCTATACTGCCGTGTAGTCCCGAGTGGAGTACTGTTTGCATACTGCCGTGTATTACTGAGTGGAGTATAGTGCCTGTACTGCCGTGTAGTAGCGAGTGGGGGACTGTGTGTGTACTGCCGTGTAGTACTGAGTAGAGTACAGTGCATGTTCTGCCGTGTAGTACCGAGTGGAGTACTGTGTGTATAGTGCCGTGTAGTACCGAGTGGAGTACAGTGCCTGTACTGCCGTGTACTACTGAGTGGAGTACAGTGCCTGTAATGCCGTGTAGTACCGAGTGGAGTACTGTGTGTATAGTGCCGTGTAGTACCGAGTGGAGTACAGTGCCTGTACTGCCGTGTAGTACTGAGTGGAGTACAGTGCCTGTACTGCCGTGTAGTCCCGAATGGATTACTTTGTGTATAGTGCCGTCTAGTACCGAGTGGAGTACAGTGCCTGTACTGCCGTGTAGTACCGAGTGGAGTACTGTGTGTATAGTGCCGTGTAGTACACAGTGGAGTACAGTGCCTGTACTGCAGTGTAGTACTGAGTGGAGTACAGTGCCTGTACTGCCGTGTAGTCCCGAGTGGAGTACAATGCCTGTACTGCCGTGTAGTACTGATTGGAGTAATAGTGCCTGTACTGCCGTGTAGTACCGAGTGGAGTACAGTGCTTTTACTGCCGTGTAGTACTGAGTGAAGTACAGTGCCTGTACTGCCGTGTTATGCCGAGTGGAGTACTGTGTGTATAGTGCAGTGTAGTACTTAGTGGAGTACAGTGCATGTACTGCCGTGTAGTCCCGAGTGGAGTACTGTATGTATAGTGCAGTATAGTACTGAGTGGAGTTCAGTGCCTTTACTGCCGTGTATACCGAGTGGAGTACAGTGCCTATACTGCCGTGTAGTCCCGAGTGGAGTACTGTGTGCATACTGCCGTGTATTACTGAGTGGAGTACAGTGCCTGTACTGCCGTGTAGTAGCGAGTGGGGGACTGTGTGTGTACTGCCGTGTAGTACTGAGTAGAGTACAGTGCATGTTCTGCCGTGTATTACCGAGTGGAGTACTGTGTGTATAGTGCCGTGTAGTACCGAGTGGAGTACAGTGCCTGTACTGCCGTGTACTACTGAGTGGAGTACAGTGCCTGTAATGCCGTGTAGTACCGAGTGGAGTACTGTGTGTATAGTGCCGTGTAGTACCGAGTGGAGTACAGTGCCTGTACTGCCGTGTAGTACTGAGTGGAGTACAGTGCCTGTACTGCCGTGTAGTCCCGAGTGGAGTACAATGCCTGTACTGCCGTGTAGTACTGATTGGAGTACAGTGCCTGTACTGCCGTGTAGTACCGAGTGGAGTACAGTGCTTGTATTGCCGTGTAGTACGGAGTGGAGTACAGTGCCTGTACTGCCGTGTAGTGCCCAGTGGAGTACTGTGTGTATAGTGCAGTGTAGTACTGAGTAGAGTACAGTGCATGTACTGCCGTGTAGTCCCGAGTGGAGTACTCTGTGTATAGTGCAGTGTAGTACTGAGTGAAGTACAGTGCCTGTACTGCCGTGTGGTACCGAGTGGAGTACAGTGCCTGTACTGCCGTGTAGTCCCGAGTGGAGTACTGAGTGCATACTGCCGTGTAGTACTGAGTGGAGTACAGTGCCTGTACTGCCGTGTAGTACCGAGTGGAGTACAGTGCCTGTACTGCCGTGTAGTACTGAGTGGAGTACAGTGCCTGTACTGCCGTGTAGTCCCGTGTGGAGTACTGTGTGTATAGTGCAGTGTAGTACTGAGTGGAGTACAGTGCATGTACTGCCGTGTAGTACCGAGTGGATTACTGTGTGTATAGTGCCGTGTAGTACCGAGTAGAGTACAGTGCCTGTACTGCCGTGTAGTACTGAGTGGTGTACATTGTGTATAGTGCCGTGTAGTACCGAGTGGAGTACAGTGTGTATAGTGCCGTGTAGTACTGAGTGGAGTACAGTGCATGTACTGCCGTGTAGTACAGAGTGGAGTACAGTGCAAGTACTGCCGTGTAGTACTGAGTGGAGTACAGTGCATGTACTGCCGTGTAGTACCGAGTGGCGTACAGTGCCTGTACTGCCGTGTAGTACTGAGTGGTGTACAATGCCTGTACTGCCGTGTAGTCCCGAGTGGAGTACGGTGCCTGTATTGCCGTGTAGTACTGAGTGGAATACTGTGTGTATAGTGCCGTGTAGTACCGAGTGGCGTACCGTGCCTGTACTGCCGTGTAGTACTGAGTGGAGTACAGTGCCTGTACTGCCGTGTAGTACTGAGTGGAGTACAGTGCCTGTACTGCCGTGTAGTCCCGACTGGAGTACAGTGCCTGTACTGCCGTGTAGTACAGAGTGGAGTACTGTGTGTATAGTGCCGTGTAGTACCGAGTGGAGTAAAGTGCCTGTACTGCCGTGTAGTACTGAGTGGAGTACAGTGCCTGTACTGCCGTGTAGTACTGAGTGGAGTACAGTGCCTGTACTGCTGTGTAGTACTGAGTGGAGTACAGTGCCTGTACTGCCGTGTAGTACTGAGTGGAGTACTGTGTGTATAGTGCCGTGTAGTACCGAGTGGAGTACCGTGCCTGTACTGCCGTGTAGTCCCGAGTGGAGTACAGTGCCTGTACTGCCGTGTAGTACTGAGTGGAGTACTGTGTGCATAGTGCCGTGTAGTACCGAGTGGAGTACAGTGCCTGTACTGCCGTGTAGTACTGAGTGGAGAACAGTGCCTGTACTGCCGTGTATTACTGAGTGCAGTACAGTGCCTGTACTGCCGTGTAGTCCCGAATGGAGTACTGTGTGTATAGTGCCGTGTAGTACGGAGTGGAGTACAGTGCCTGTACTGCCGTGTAGTACTGAGTGGAGTACAGTGCCTGTACTAACGTGTATTCCCGAGAGGAGTACTGTGTGTTTAGTGCAGTGTAGTACTGAGTGGTGTACAATGCCTGTACTGACGTGTAGTACTGAGTGGAGTACAGTGCCTGTACTCCCGTGTAGTCCCGAGTGGAGTACTGTGTGTATAGTGCCGTGTAGTACTGAGTGGAGTACAGTGCCTGTACTGCTGTGTAGTCCGGAGTGGAGTACAGTGCCTGTACTGCCGTGTAGTAATGAGTGGAGTACTGTGTGTATAGTGCCGTGTAGTACCGAGGGGAGTACAGTGCCTGTACTGCCGTGTAGTACTAAGTGGAGTACAGTGGCTGTACTGCCGTGTAGTCCCGAGTGTAGTACTGTGTGTACGGTGCAGTGTAGTGCTGAGTGGTGTACAGTGCTTGTACTGCCGTGTAGTACTGAGTGGAGTACAGTGCCTGTACTGCCGTGTAGTACTGGGTGGAGTACAGTGCCTGTACTGCCGTGTAGTACCGAGTGGGGGACTGTTTGTATACTGCTGTGTAGTACCGAGTGGAGTACAGTGCCTGTACTGCCGTGTAGTACCGAGTGGAGTACTGTGTGTATAGTGCCGTGTAGTACCGAGTGGAGTACAGTGCCTGTACTGTCGTGTAGTACCGAGTGGAGTACTGTGTGTATAGTGCCGTGTAGTACCGAGTGGAGTTCAGTGCCTGTACTGCTGTGTAGTACCGAGTGGAGTACTGTGTGCATACTGCCGTGTAGTACTGTGTGGAGTATAGTGCCTGTACTGCCGTGTAGTACCGGGCGGAGTACTGTTTGTATAGTGCCGTGTAGTACCGAGTGGAGTACACTGCATGTACTGCCGTGTTGTACCGAGTGGAGTACTGTGTGTATCGTGCGGTGTAGTACCGAGTGGAGTACATTGCATGTAATGCGGTGTAGTACCGAGTTTAGTACTGTGTGTATAGTGCCGTGTAGTACCGAGTGGAGTACAGTGCCTCTACTGCCGTGTAGTACTGAGTGGAATACAGTGCCTGAACTGCCGTGTAGTCCCGAGTGGAGTACAGTGCCTGTACTGCCGTGTAGTAGTGAGTGGAGTACTGTGCCTGTACTGCGTGTGGTACTGAGTGGAGTACTGTGTGTATAGTGCCGTGTAGTACCGAGTGGAGTACAGTGCCTGTATTGCCGTGTAGTACCGAGTGGAGTACTGTGTATATAGTGCCGTGTAGTACCGAGTGGAGAACTGTGTGCATACTGCCGTGTAGTAATGAGTGGAGTACAGTACCTGTACTGCCGTGTAGTACCGAGTGAAGTACTGTGTGTATAGTGCCGTGTAGTACCGAGTGGAGTACAGTGCCTGTACTGTCGTCTAGTACCGAGTGGAGTACTGTGTGTATAGTGCCGTGTAGTACCGAGTGGAGTACAGTGCCTGTACTGCTGTGTAGTACCGAGTGGAGTACTGTGTGCATACTGCCGTGTAGTACTGTGTGGAGTATAGTGCCTGTACTGCCGTGTAGTACCGGGTGGAGTAGTGTTTATATAGTGCCGTGTAGTACCGAGTGGAGTACACTGCATGTACTGCCGTGTAGTACCGAGTGGAGTACTGTGTGTATCGTGCGGTGTAGTACCGAGTGGAGTACATTGCATGTACTGCGGTGTAGTACCTAGTGGAGTACTGTGTGTATAGTGCCGTGTAGTACCGAGTGGAGTACAGTGCCTCTACTGCCGTGTAGTACTGAGTGGAGTACAGTGCCTGTACTGCCGTGTAGTCCCGAGTGGAGTACAGTGCCTGTACTGTCGTGTAGTAGTGAGTGGGGTACTGTGCCTGTACTGCAGTGTGGTACTGAGTGGAGTACTGTGTGTATAGTACCTTGTAGTACCGAGTGGAGTACAGTGCCTGTAATGCCGTGTAGTACCGAGTGGAGTACAGTGCCTGTACTGCCGTGTAGTACTGAGTGGAGTACAGTGCCTGTACTGCCGTGTAGTCCCGAGTGGAGTACTGTGTGTATAGTGCAGTGTAGTACTGAGTGGAGTACTGTGTGTATAGTGCAGTGTAGTACTGAGTGGAGTACTGTGTGTATAGTGCCGTGTACTACTGAGTGGAGTACAGTGCCTGTACTGCCGTGTAGTCCCGAGTGGAGTACAGTGCCTGTACTGCCGTGTAGTAGTGAGTGGAGTACTGTGCCTCTACTGCCGTGTGGTACTGAGTGGAGTACTGTGTGTATAGTGCCGTGTAGTACCGCGTGGAGTACAGTGCCTGTACTGCCGTGTAGTACTGAGTGGTGTACAGTGCCTGTAATGCTGTGTAGTAACGAGTGGAGTATTGTGTGTATAGTGCCGTGTAGTACCGAGTGGAGTACAGTGCCTGTACTGCCGTGTAGTACCGAGTGGAGTACAGTGCCTGTACTGCCGTGTAGTAGTGAGTGGAGTACTGTGCCTGTACTGCCGTGTGGTACTGAGTGGAGTACTGTGTGTATAGTGCCGTGTAGTACCGCGTGGAGTACAGTGGGTGTAGTGCCGTGTAGTACTGAGTGGAGTAGAGTGCCTGTACTGCCGTGTAGTACTGAGTGGAGTACAGTGCCTGTACTGCCGTGTAGTCCCGAGTGGAGTACATTGCCTGTACTGCCGTGTAGTACTGAGTGGAGTACTGTGTGTATAGTGCCGTGTAGTACCGAGTGGAGTACAGTGCCTGTACTGCCGTGTTGTACCGAGTGGAGTACAGTGTATAGTGCCGTGTAGTACACAGTGGAGTACAGTGCCTGTACTGCCGTGTAGTACTGAGTGAAGTACAGTGCCTGTAATGCCGTGTAGTACCGAGTGGAGTACTGTGTGTATAGCGCCGTGTAGTACCGAGTGGAGGACAGTGCCTGTACTGCCGTGTAGTACTGAGTGGAGTACAGTGCCTGTACTGCCGTGTAGTACCGACTGGAGTACAGTGCTTGTACTGCCGTGTAGTACTGCGTGAAATACAGTGCCTGTACTGCCGTGTAGTGCCGAGTGGAGTACTGTGTGTATAGTGCAGTGTAGTACTGAGTGGAGTACAGTGCATGTACTGCCGTGTAGTGCCGAGTGGAGTACTGTATGTATAGTGCAGTGTAGTACTGAGTGGAGTACAGTGCCCGTACTGCCGTGTAGTACCGAGTGGAGTACAGTGCATTTACTGTCGTGTAGTCCCGAGTGGAGTACTGTGTGCATACTGCCGTGTATTACTGAGTGGAGTACAGTGCCTGTACTGCCGTGTAGTAGCGATTGGGGGACTGTGTGTGTACTGCCGTGTAGTACTGAGTAGAGTACAGTGCCTGTTCTGCCGTGTAGTACCGAGTGGAGTACTGTGTGTATAGTGCCGTGTAGTACCGAGTGGAGTACAGTGCCTGTACTGCCGTGTAGTACTGAGTGGAGTACAGTGCCTGTAATGCCGTGTAGTACCGAGTGGAGTACTGTGTGTATAGTGCCGTGTAGTACCGAGTGGAGTACAGTGCCTGTACTGCCGTGTAGTACTGAGTGGAGTACAGTGCCTGTAATGCCGTGTAGTCCCGAGTGGAGTACAGTGCCTGTACTGCCGTGTAGTACTGATTGGAGTAGAGTGCCTGTACTGCCGTGTAGTACCGAGTGGAGTACAGTGCTTGTTCCACCGTGTAGTACTGAGTGGAGTACAGTGCCTGTACTGCCGTGTAGTGCCCAGTGGAGTACTGTGTGTATAGTGCAGTGTAGTACTGAGTGGAGTACAGTGCATGTACTGCCGTGTAGTACCGAGTGGAGTACAGTGCCTGTACTGCCGTGTAGTCCCGAGTGGAGTACTGTGTGCATACTGCCGTGTAGTACTGAGTGGAGTACAGTGCCTGTAATGCCGTGTAGTACCGAGTGGAGTACAATGCCTCTACTGCCGTGTAGTACTGAGTGGAGTACAGTGCCTGTACTGCCGTGTAGTCCCGAGTGGAGTACTGTGCCTGTACTGCCGTGTAGTACTGAGTGGAGTACATTGCCTGTACTGCCGTGTAGTACCGAGTGGAGTACTGTGTGTATAGTGCAGTGTAGTACTGAGTGGTGTACTGTGTGTATAGTGCCGTGTAGTACTGAGTGGAGTACAGTGCCTGTACTGCCGTGTAGTCCCAGGTGGAGTACTGTGTGCTTACTGCCGTGTAGTACTGAGTGGAGTACAGTGCCTGTACTGCCGTGTAGTACCGAGTGGAGTACTGTGCCTGTACTGCCGTGTAGTACTGAGTGGAGTACATTGCCTGTACTGCCGTGTAGTACCGAGTGGAGTACTGTGTGTATAGTGCAGTGTAGTACTGAGTGGTGTACTGTGTGTATAGTGCCGTGTAGTACTGAGTGGAGTACAGTGCCTGTACTGCCGTGTAATACCGAGTGGAGTACTGTGTGCATACTGCCGTGTAGTACTGAGTGGAGTACATTGCCTGTACTGCCGTGTAGTACTGGGTGGAGTACAGTGCCTGTACTGCCGTGTAGTCCCCAGTGGAATACAGTTTGTGTAGTGCAGTGTAGTACTGAGTGGAGTACAGTGCATGTACTGCCGTGTAGTACCGAGTGGAGTACTGTGTGTATAGTGCAGTGTAGTACTGAGTGGAGTACTGTGTGTATAGTGCCGTGTAGTACTGAGTGGAGTACAGTACCTGTACTGCCGTGTAGTACCGAGTGGAGTACTGTGTGTATAGTGCCGTGTAGTACACAGTGGAGTACAGTGCCTGTGCTGCCGTGTAGAACTGAGTGGAGTACAGTGCCTGAAATGCCGTGTAGTGCCGAGTGGAGTACTGTGTGTATAGTGCCGTGTAGTACTGAGTGGAGTACATTGCCTGTACTGCCGTGCAGTCCCGAGTGGAGTACTGTGTGTATAGTGCCTTGTAGTACTGAGCGGAGTACGGTGCCTGTACTGCCGTGTAGTACTGAGTGGGTAAAGTGCCTGTACTGCCGTGTAGTACCGAGTGGAGTACTGTGTGTATACTGCCGTGTAGTACTGAGTGGAGTACAGTACCTGTACTGCCGTGTAGTACCGAGTGGGGGACTGTGTGTATACTGCCGTGTAGTACTGAGTGGAGTACAGTGCCTGTACTGCCGAGTAGTCCCGAGTGGAGTACTGTGTGTATAGTGCAGTGTAGTACTGAGTGGAGTACAGTGCATGTACTGCCGTGTAGTCCCGAGTGGAGTACTGTATGTATAGTGCAGTATAGTACTGAGTGGAGTACAGTGCCTGTACTGCCGTGTATACCGAGTGGAGTACAGTGCCTTTACTGCCGTGTAGTCCCGAGTGGAGTACTGTGTGCATACTGCCGTGTATTACTGAGTGGAGTACAGTGAGTGTACTGCCGTGTAGTACTGAGTGGACTACAGTGCCTGTACTGCCGTGTAGTCCCGAGTGGAGTACTGAGTGTATAGTGCCGTGTAGTACCGAGTGGAGTACAGTGCCTGTACTGCCGTGTAGTACTGAGTGGAGTACAGTGCCTGTACTGCCGTGTAGTCCCGAATGGATTACTTTGTGTATAGTGCCGTGTAGTACCGAGTGGAGTAGAGTGCCTGTACTGCCGTGTAGTACCGAGTGGAGTAGTGTGTGTATAGTGCCGTGTAGTACACAGTGGAGTACAGTGCCTGTACTGCCGTGTAGTACTGAGTGGTGTACAGTGCCTGTAATGCTGTGTAGTAACGAGTGGAGTATTGTGTGTATAGTGCCGTGTAGTACCGAGTGGAGTACAGTGCCTGTACTGCCGTGTAGTACCGAGTGGAGTACTGTGTGTATAGTGCCGTGTAATACACAGTGGAGTACAGTGCCTGTACTGCAGTGTAGTACTGAGTGGAGTACAGTGCCTGTACTGCCGTGTAGTCCCGAGTGGAGTACAATGCCTGTACTGCCGTGTAGTACTGATTGGAGTAATAGTGCCTGTACTGCCGTGTAGTACCGAGTGGAGTACAGTGCTTTTACTGCCGTGTAGTACTGAGTGAAGTACAGTGCCTGTACTGCCGTGTTATGCCGAGTGGAGTACTGTGTGTATAGTGCAGTGTAGTACTGAGTGGAGTACAGTGCATGTACTGCCGTGTAGTCCCGAGTGGAGTACTGTATGTATAGTGCAGTATAGTACTGAGTGGAGTTCAGTGCCTTTACTGCCGTGTATACCGAGTGGAGTACAGTGCCTATACTGCCGTGTAGTCCCGAGTGGAGTACTGTGTGCATACTGCCGTGTATTACTGAGTGGAGTACAGTGCCTGTACTGCCGTGTAGTAGCGAGTGGGGGACTGTGTGTGTACTGCCGTGTAGTACTGAGTAGAGTACAGTGCATGTTCTGCCGTGTAGTACCGAGTGGAGTACTGTGTGTATAGTGCCGTGTAGTACCGAGTGGAGTACAGTGCCTGTACTGCCGTGTACTACTGAGTGGAGTACAGTGCCTGTAATGCCGTGTAGTACCGAGTGGAGTACTGTGTGTATAGTGCCGTGTAGTACCGAGTGGAGTACAGTGCCTGTACTGCCGTGTAGTACTGAGTGGAGTACAGTGCCTGTACTGCCGTGTAGTCCCGAGTGGAGTACAATGCCTGTACTGCCGTGTAGTACTGATTGGAGTACAGTGCCTGTACTGCCGTGTAGTACCGAGTGGAGTACAGTGCTTGTATTGCCGTGTAGTACGGAGTGGAGTACAGTGCCTGTACTGCCGTGTAGTGCCCAGTGGAGTACTGTGTGTATAGTGCAGTGTAGTACTGAGTAGAGTACAGTGCATGTACTGCCGTGTAGTCCCGAGTGGAGTACTCTGTGTATAGTGCAGTGTAGTACTGAGTGAAGTACAGTGCCTGTACTGCCGTGTGGTACCGAGTGGAGTACAGTGCCTGTACTGCCGTGTAGTCCCGAGTGGAGTACTGAGTGCATACTGCCGTGTAGTACTGAGTGGAGTACAGTGCCTGTACTGCCGTGTAGTACCGAGTGGAGTACAGTGCCTGTACTGCCGTGTAGTACTGAGTGGAGTACAGTGCCTGTACTGCCGTGTAGTCCCGTGTGGAGTACTGTGTGTATAGTGCAGTGTAGTACTGAGTGGAGTACAGTGCATGTACTGCCGTGTAGTACCGAGTGGATTACTGTGTGTATAGTGCCGTGTAGTACCGAGTAGAGTACAGTGCCTGTACTGCCGTGTAGTACTGAGTGGTGTACATTGTGTATAGTGCCGTGTAGTACCGAGTGGAGTACAGTGTGTATAGTGCCGTGTAGTACTGAGTGGAGTACAGTGCATGTACTGCCGTGTAGTACAGAGTGGAGTACAGTGCAAGTACTGCCGTGTAGTACTGAGTGGAGTACAGTGCATGTACTGCCGTGTAGTACCGAGTGGCGTACAGTGCCTGTACTGCCGTGTAGTACTGAGTGGTGTACAATGCCTGTACTGCCGTGTAGTCCCGAGTGGAGTACGGTGCCTGTACTGCCGTGTAGTACTGAGTGGAATACTGTGTGTATAGTGCCGTGTAGTACCGAGTGGCGTACCGTGCCTGTACTGCCGTGTAGTACTGAGTGGAGTACAGTGCCTGTACTGCCGTGTAGTACTGAGTGGAGTACAGTGCCTGTACTGCCGTGTAGTCCCGACTGGAGTACAGTGCCTGTACTGCCGTGTAGTACAGAGTGGAGTACTGTGTGTATAGTGCCGTGTAGTACCGAGTGGAGTAAAGTGCCTGTACTGCCGTGTAGTACTGAGTGGAGTACAGTGCCTGTACTGCCGTGTAGTACTGAGTGGAGTACAGTGCCTGTACTGCTGTGTAGTACTGAGTGGAGTACAGTGCCTGTACTGCCGTGTAGTACTGAGTGGAGTACTGTGTGTATAGTGCCGTGTAGTACCGAGTGGAGTACCGTGCCTGTACTGCCGTGTAGTCCCGAGTGGAGTACAGTGCCTGTACTGCCGTGTAGTACTGAGTGGAGTACTGTGTGCATAGTGCCGTGTAGTACCGAGTGGAGTACAGTGCCTGTACTGCCGTGTAGTACTGAGTGGAGAACAGTGCCTGTACTGCCGTGTATTACTGAGTGCAGTACAGTGCCTGTACTGCCGTGTAGTCCCGAATGGAGTACTGTGTGTATAGTGCCGTGTAGTACGGAGTGGAGTACAGTGCCTGTACTGCCGTGTAGTACTGAGTGGAGTACAGTGCCTGTACTAACGTGTATTCCCGAGAGGAGTACTGTGTGTTTAGTGCAGTGTAGTACTGAGTGGTGTACAATGCCTGTACTGACGTGTAGTACTGAGTGGAGTACAGTGCCTGTACTCCCGTGTAGTCCCGAGTGGAGTACTGTGTGTATAGTGCCGTGTAGTACTGAATGGAGTACAGTGCCTGTACTGCTGTGTAGTACGGAGTGGAGTACAGTGCCTGTACTGCCGTGTAGTAATGAGTGGAGTACTGTGTGTATAGTGCCGTGTAGTACCGAGGGGAGTACAGTGCCTGTACTGCCGTGTAGTACTAAGTGGAGTACAGTGGCTGTACTGCCGTGTAGTCCCGAGTGTAGTACTGTGTGTACAGTGCAGTGTAGTGCTGAGTGGTGTACAGTGCTTGTACTGCCGTGTAGTACTGAGTGGAGTACAGTGCCTGTACTGCCGTGTAGTACTGGGTGGAGTACAGTGCCTGTACTGCCGTGTAGTACCGAGTGGGGGACTGTGTGTATACTGCTGTGTAGTACCGAGTGGAGTACAGTGCCTGTACTGCCGTGTAGTACCGAGTGGAGTACTGTGTGTATAGTGCCGTGTAGTACCGAGTGGAGTACAGTGCCTGTACTGTCGTGTAGTACCGAGTGGAGTACTGTGTGTATAGTGCCGTGTAGTACCGAGTGGAGTACAGTGCCTGTACTGCTGTGTAGTACCGAGTGGAGTACTGTGTGCATACTGCCGTGTAGTACTGTGTGGAGTATAGTGCCTGTACTGCCGTGTAGTACCGGGCGGAGTACTGTTTGTATAGTGCCGTGTAGTACCGAGTGGAGTACACTGCATGTACTGCCGTGTTGTACCGAGTGGAGTACTGTGTGTATCGTGCGGTGTAGTACCGAGTGGAGTACATTGCATGTAATGCGGTGTAGTACCGAGTGGAGTAATGTGTGTATAGTGCCGTGTAGTACCGAGTGGAGTACAGTGCCTCTACTGCCGTGTAGTACTGAGTGGAGTACAGTGCCTGTACTGCCGTGTAGTCCCGAGTGGAGTACAGTGCCTGTACTGCCGTGTAGTAGTGAGTGGAGTACTGTGCCTGTACTGCCGTGTGGTACTGAGTGGAGTACTGTGTGTATAGTGCCGTGTAGTACCGAGTGGAGTACAGTGCCTGTATTGCCGTGTAGTACCGAGTGGAGTACTGTGTATATAGTGACGTGTAGTACCGAGTGGAGTACTGTGTGCATACTGCCGTGTAGTAATGAGTGGAGTACAGTACCTGTACTGCCGTGTAGTACCGAGTGATGTACTGTGTGTATAGTGCCGTGTAGTACCGAGTGGAGTACAGTGCCTGTACTGCCGTGTAGTACTGAGTGGAGTACAGTGCCTGTACTGCCGTGTAGTCCCGAGTGGAGTACAGTGCCTGTACTGCCGTGTAGTAGTGAGTGGAGTACTGTGCCTGTACTGCCGTGTGGTACTGAGTGGAGTACTGTGTGTATAGTGCCGTGTAGTACCGCGTGGAGTACAGTGGGTGTAGTGCCGTGTAGTACTGAGTGGAGTAGAGTGCCTGTACTGCCGTGTAGTACTGAGTGGAGTACAGTGCCTGTACTGCCGTGTAGTCCCGAGTGGAGTACATTGCCTGTACTGCCGTGTAGTACTGAGTGGAGTACTGTGTGTATAGTGCCGTGTAGTACCGAATGGAGTACAGTGCCTGTATTGCAGTGTAGTACTGAGTGGAGTACAGTGCCTGTACTGCCGTGTAGTACTGAGTGGAGTACAGTGCCTGTACTGCCGTGTAGTACTGAGTGGAGTGCAGTGCCTGTACTGCCGTGTAGTACTGAGTGGAGTACAGTACCTGTACTGCCGTGTAGTACCGAGTGGGGGACTGTGTGTATACTGCCGTGTAGTACTGAGTGGAGTACACTGCCTGTACTGCCGAGTAGTCCCGAGTGGAGTACTGTGTGTATAGTGCAGTGTAGTACTGAGTGGAGTACAGTGCATGTACTGCCGTGTAGTCCCGAGTGGAGTACTGTATGTATAGTGCAGTATAGTACTGAGTGGAGTACAGTGCCTGTACTGCCGTGTATACCGAGTGGAGTACAGTGCCTTTACTGCCGTGTAGTCCCGAGTGGAGTACTGTGTGCATACTGCCGTGTATTACTGAGTGGAGTACAGTGAGTGTACTGCCGTGTAGTACTGAGTGGACTACAGTGCCTGTACTGCCGTGTAGTCCCGAGTGGAGTACTGAGTGTATAGTGCCGTGTAGTACCGAGTGGAGTACAGTGCCTGTACTGCCGTGTAGTACTGAGTGGAGTACAGTGCCTGTACTGCCGTGTAGTCCCGAATGGATTACTTTGTGTATAGTGCCGTGTAGTAACGAGTGGAGTACAGTGCCTGTACTGCCGTGTAGTACCGAGTGGAGTAGTGTGTGTATAGTGCCGTGTAGTACACAGTGGAGTACAGTGCCTGTACTGCCGTGTAGTACTGAGTGGTGTACAGTGCCTGTAATGCTGTGTAGTAACGAGTGGAGTATTGTGTGTATAGTGCCGTGTAGTACCGAGTGGAGTACAGTGCCTGTACTGCCGTGTAGTACCGAGTGGAGTACTGTGTGTATAGTGCCGTGTAGTACACAGTGGAGTACAGTGCCTGTACTGCAGTGTAGTACTGAGTGGAGTACAGTGCCTGTACTGCCGTGTAGTCCCGAGTGGAGTACAATGCCTGTACTGCCGTGTAGTACTGATTGGAGTAATAGTGCCTGTACTGCCGTGTAGTACCGAGTGGAGTACAGTGCTTTTACTGCCGTGTAGTACTGAGTGAAGTACAGTGCCTGTACTGCCGTGTTATGCCGAGTGGAGTACTGTGTGTATAGTGCAGTGTAGTACTGAGTGGAGTACAGTGCATGTACTGCCGTGTAGTCCCGAGTGGAGTACTGTATGTATAGTGCAGTATAGTACTGAGTGGAGTTCAGTGCCTTTACTGCCGTGTATACCGAGTGGAGTACAGTGCCTATACTGCCCTGTAGTCCCGAGTGGAGTACTGTGTGCATACTGCCGTGTATTACTGAGTGGAGTACAGTGCCTGTACTGCCGTGTAGTAGCGAGTGGGGGACTGTGTGTGTACTGCCGTGTAGTACTGAGTAGAGTACAGTGCATGTTCTGCCGTGTAGTACCGAGTGGAGTACTGTGTGTATAGTGCCGTGTAGTACCGAGTGGAGTACAGTGCCTGTACTGCCGTGTAGTACTGAGTGGAGTACAGTGCCTGTACTGCCGTGTAGTCCCGAATGGATTACTTTGTGTATAGTGCCGTGTAGTACCGAGTGGAGTACAGTGCCTGTACTGCCGTGTAGTACCGAGTGGAGTAGTGTGTGTATAGTGCCGTGTAGTACACAGTGGAGTACAGTGCCTGTACTGCCGTGTAGTACTGAGTGGTGTACAGTGCCTGTAATGCTGTGTAGTAACGAGTGGAGTATTGTGTGTATAGTGCCGTGTAGTACCGAGTGGAGTACAGTGCCTGTACTGCCGTGTAGTACCGAGTGGAGTACTGTGTGTATAGTGCCGTGTAGTACACAGTGGAGTACAGTGCCTGAACTGCAGTGTAGTACTGAGTGGAGTACAGTGCCTGTACTGCCGTGTAGTCCCGAGTGGAGTACAATGCCTGTACTGCCGTGTAGTACTGATTGGAGTAATAGTGCCTGTACTGCCGTGTAGTACCGAGTGGAGTACAGTGCTTTTACTGCCGTGTAGTACTGAGTGAAGTACAGTGCCTGTACTGCCGTGTTATGCCGAGTGGAGTACTGTGTGTATAGTGCAGTGTAGTACTGAGTGGAGTACAGTGCATGTACTGCCGTGTAGTCCCGAGTGGAGTACTGTATGTATAGTGCAGTATAGTACTGAGTGGAGTTCAGTGCCTTTACTGCCGTGTATACCGAGTGGAGTACAGTGCCTATACTGCCGTGTAGTCCCGAGTGGAGTACTGTGTGCATACTGCCGTGTATTACTGAGTGGAGTACAGTGCCTGTACTGCCGTGTAGTAGCGAGTGGGGGACTGTGTGTGTACTGCCGTGTAGTACTGAGTAGAGTACAGTGCATGTTCTGCCGTGTATTACCGAGTGGAGTACTGTGTGTATAGTGCCGTGTAGTACCGAGTGGAGTACTGTCCCTGTACTGCCGTGTACTACTGAGTGGAGTACAGTGCCTGTAATGCCGTGTAGTACCGAGTGGAGTACTGTGTGTATAGTGCCGTGTAGTACCGAGTGGAGTACAGTGCCTGTACTGCCGTGTAGTACTGAGTGGAGTACAGTGCCTGTACTGCCGTGTAGTCCCGAGTGGAGTACAATGCCTGTACTGCCGTGTAGTACTGATTGGAGTACAGTGCCTGTACTGCCGTGTAGTACCGAGTGGAGTACAGTGCTTGTATTGCCGTGTAGTACGGAGTGGAGTACAGTGCCTGTACTGCCGTGTAGTGCCCAGTGGAGTACTGTGTGTATAGTGCAGTGTAGTACTGAGTAGAGTACAGTGCATGTACTGCCGTGTAGTCCCGAGTGGAGTACTCTGTGTATAGTGCAGTGTAGTACTGAGTGAAGTACAGTGCCTGTACTGCCGTGTGGTACCGAGTGGAGTACAGTGCCTGTACTGCCGTGTAGTCCCGAGTGGAGTACTGAGTGCATACTGCCGTGTAGTACTGAGTGGAGTACAGTGCCTGTACTGCCGTGTAGTACCGAGTGGAGTACAGTGCCTGTACTGCCGTGTAGTACTGAGTGGAGTACAGTGCCTGTACTGCCGTGTAGTCCCGTGTGGAGTACTGTGTGTATAGTGCAGTGTAGTACTGAGTGGAGTACAGTGCATGTACTGCCGTGTAGTACCGAGTGGATTACTGTGTGTATAGTGCCGTGTAGTACCGAGTAGAGTACAGTGCCTGTACTGCCGTGTAGTACTGAGTGGTGTACATTGTGTATAGTGCCGTGTAGTACCGAGTGGAGTACAGTGTGTATAGTGCCGTGTAGTACTGAGTGGAGTACAGTGCATGTACTGCCGTGTAGTACAGAGTGGAGTACAGTGCAAGTACTGCCGTGTAGTACTGAGTGGAGTACAGTGCATGTACTGCCGTGTAGTACCGAGTGGCGTACAGTGCCTGTACTGCCGTGTAGTACTGAGTGGTGTACAATGCCTGTACTGCCGTGTAGTCCCGAGTGGAGTACGGTGCCTGTACTGCCGTGTAGTACTGAGTGGAATACTGTGTGTATAGTGCCGTGTAGTACCGAGTGGCGTACCGTGCCTGTACTGCCGTGTAGTACTGAGTGGAGTACAGTGCCTGTACTGCCGTGTAGTACTGAGTGGAGTACAGTGCCTGTACTGCCGTGTAGTCCCGACTGGAGTACAGTGCCTGTACTGCCGTGTAGTACAGAGTGGAGTACTGTGTGTATAGTGCCGTGTAGTACCGAGTGGAGTAAAGTGCCTGTACTGCCGTGTAGTACTGAGTGGAGTACAGTGCCTGTACTGCCGTGTAGTACTGAGTGGAGTACAGTGCCTGTACTGCTGTGTAGTACTGAGTGGAGTACAGTGCCTGTACTGCCGTGTAGTACTGAGTGGAGTACTGTGTGTATAGTGCCGTGTAGTACCGAGTGGAGTACCGTGCCTGTACTGCCGTGTAGTCCCGAGTGGAGTACAGTGCCTGTACTGCCGTGTAGTACTGAGTGGAGTACTGTGTGCATAGTGCCGTGTAGTACCGAGTGGAGTACAGTGCCTGTACTGCCGTGTAGTACTGAGTGGAGAACAGTGCCTGTACTGCCGTGTATTACTGAGTGCAGTACAGTGCCTGTACTGCCGTGTAGTCCCGAATGGAGTACTGTGTGTATAGTGCCGTGTAGTACGGAGTGGAGTACAGTGCCTGTACTGCCGTGTAGTACTGAGTGGAGTACAGTGCCTGTACTAACGTGTATTCCCGAGAGGAGAACTGTGTGTTTAGTGCAGTGTAGTACTGAGTGGTGTACAATGCCTGTACTGACGTGTAGTACTGAGTGGAGTACATTCCCTTTACTCCCGTGTAGTCCCGAGTGGAGTACTGTGTGTATAGTGCCGTGTAGTACTGAGTGGAGTACAGTGCCTGTACTGCTGTGTAGTCCGGAGTGGAGTACAGTGCCTGTACTGCCGTGTAGTAATGAGTGGAGTACTGTGTGTATAGTGCCGTGTAGTACCGAGGGGAGTACAGTGCCTGTACTGCCGTGTAGTACTAAGTGGAGTACAGTGGCTGTACTGCCGTGTAGTCCCGAGTGTAGTACTGTGTGTACAGTGCAGTGTAGTGCTGAGTGGTGTACAGTGCATGTACTGCCGTGTAGTACTGAGTGGAGTACAGTGCCTGTACTGCCGTGTAGTACTGGGTGGAGTACAGTGCCTGTACTGCCGTGTAGTACCGAGTGGGGGACTGTTTGTATACTGCTGTGTAGTACCGAGTGGAGTACAGTGCCTGTACTGCCGTGTAGTACCGAGTGGAGTACTGTGTGTATAGTGCCGTGTAGTACCGAGTGGAGTACAGTGCCTGTACTGTCGTGTAGTACCGAGTGGAGTACTGTGTGTATAGTGCCGTGTAGTACCGAGTGGAGTACAGTGCCTGTACTGCTGTGTAGTACCGAGTGGAGTACTGTGTGCATACTGCCGTGTAGTACTGTGTGGAGTATAGTGCCTGTACTGCCGTGTAGTACCGGGCGGAGTACTGTTTGTATAGTGCCGTGTAGTACCGAGTGGAGTACACTGCATGTACTGCCGTGTAGTACCGAGTGGAGTACTGTGTGTATAGTGCCGTGTAGTACCGAGTGGAGTACAGTGCCTCTACTGCCGTGTAGTACTGAGTGGAGTACAGTGCCTGTACTGCCGTGTAGTCCCGAGTGGAGTACAGTGCCTGTACTGCCGTGTAGTAGTGAGTGGAGTACTGTGCCTGTACTGCCGTGTGGTACTGAGTGGAGTACTGTGTGTATAGTGCCGTGTAGTACCGAGTGGAGTACAGTGCCTGTATTGCCGTGTAGTACCGAGTGGAGTACTGTGTATATAGTGACGTGTAGTACCGAGTGGAGTACTGTGTGCATACTGCCGTGTAGTAATGAGTGGAGTACAGTACCTGTACTGCCGTGTAGTACCGAGTGATGTACTGTGTGTATAGTGCCGTGTAGTACCGAGTGGAGTACAGTGCCTGTACTGCCGTGTAGTACTGAGTGGAGTACAGTGCCTGTACTGCCGTGTAGTCCCGAGTGGAGTACAGTGCCTGTACTGCCGTGTAGTAGTGAGTGGAGTACTGTGCCTGTACTGCCGTGTGGTACTGAGTGGAGTACTGTGTGTATAGTGCCGTGTAGTACCGCGTGGAGTACAGTGGGTGTAGTGCCGTGTAGTACTGAGTGGAGTAGAGTGCCTGTACTGCCGTGTAGTACTGAGTGGAGTACAGTGCCTGTACTGCCGTGTAGTCCCGAGTGGAGTACATTGCCTGTACTGCCGTGTAGTACTGAGTGGAGTACTGTGTGTATAGTGCCGTGTAGTACCGAGTGGAGTACAGTGCCTGTATTGCAGTGTAGTACTGAGTGGAGTACAGTGCCTGTACTGCCGTGTAGTACTGAGTGGAGTACAGTGCCTGTACTGCCGTGTAGTACTGAGTGGAGTACTGTGTGTATAGTGCCGTGTAGTACCGAGTGGAATACAGTGCCTGCACTGCCGTGTAGTACTGAGTGGAGTACAGTGCCTGTACTGCCGTGTAGTACTGAGTGGAGTGCAGTGCCTGTACTGCCGTGTAGTCCCGAATGTAGTACTGTGTGTATAGTGCCGTGTAGTACCGAGTGGAGTACAGTGCCTGTACTGCCGTGTTGTACCGAGTGGAGTACAGTGTATAGTGCCGTGTAGTACACAGTGGAGTACAGTGCCTGTACTGCCGTGTAGTACTGAGTGAAGTACAGTGCCTGTAATGCCGTGTAGTACCGAGTGGAGTACTGTGTGTATAGCGCCGTGTAGTACCGAGTGGAGGACAGTGCCTGTACTGCCGTGTAGTACTGAGTGGAGTACAGTGCCTGTACTGCCGTGTAGTACCGAGTGGAGTACAGTGCTTGTACTGCCGTGTAGTACTGCGTGAAGTACAGTGCCTGTAATGCCGTGTAGTACCGAGTGGAGTACTGTGTGTATACCGCCGTGTAGTACCGAGTGGAGTACAGTGCATTTACTGTCGTGTAGTCCCGAGTGGAGTACTGTGTGCATAATGCCGTGTATTACTGAGTGGAGTACAGTGCCTGTACTGCCGTGTAGTAGCGATTGGGGGACTGTGGGTGTACTGCCGTGTAGTACTGAGTAGAGTACAGTGCCTGTTCTGCCGTGTAGTACCGAGTGGAGTACTGTGTGTATAGTGCCGTGTAGTACCGAGTGGAGTACAGTGCCTGTACTGCCGTGTAGTACTGAGTGGAGTACAGTGCCTGTAATACCGTGTAGTACCTAGTGGAGTACTGTGTGTATAGTGCCGTGTAGTACCGAGTGGAGTACAGTGCCTGTACTGCCGTGTAGTACTGAGTGGAGTACAGTGCCTGTACTGCCGTGTAGTCCCGAGTGGAGTACAGTGCCAGTACTGCCGTGTAGTACTGATTGGAGTAGAGTGCCTGTACTGCCGTGTAGTACCGAGTGGAGTACAGTGCTTGTTCCACCGTGTAGTACTGAGTGGAGTAAGGTGCCTGTACTGCCGTGTAGTGCCCAGTGGAGTACTGTGTGTATAGTGCAGTGTAGTACTGAGTGGAGTACAGTGCATGTACTGCCGTGTAGTCCCGAGTGGAGTACTGTGTGTATAGTGCAGTGTAGTACTGAGTGGAGTACAGTGCCTGTACTGCCGTGTAGTACCGAGTGGAGTACAGTGCCTGTACTGCCGTGTAGTCCCGAGTGGAGTACTGTGTGCATACTGCCGTGTAGTACTGAGTGGAGTACAGTGCCTGTAATGCCGTGTAGTACCGAGTGGAGTACAATGCCTGTACTGCCGTGTAGTACTGAGTGGAGTACTGTGCCTGTACTGCCGTGTAGTCCCGAGTGGAGTACTGTGTGTATAGTGCAGTGTAGTACTGAGTGGAGTACTGTGTGTATAGTGCAGTGTAGTACTGAGTGGAGTACTGTGTGTATAGTGCCGTGTAGTACTGAGTGGAGTACAGTGCCTGTACTGCCGTGTAGTCCCAGGTGGAGTACTGTGTGCATACTGCCGTGTAGTACTGAGTGGAGTACAGTGCCTGTACTGCCGTGTAGTACCGAGTGGAGTACTGTGCCTGTACTGCCGTGTAGTACTGAGTGGAGTACATTGCCTGTACTGCCGTGCAGTCCCGAGTTGAGTACTGTGTGTATAGTGCAGTGTAGTACTGAGTGGACTACTGTGTGTATAGTGCCGTGTAGTACTGAGTGGAGTACAGTGCCTGTACTGCCGTGTAATACCGAGTGGAGTACTGTGTGCATACTGCCGTGTAGTACTGAGTGGGGTACAGTGCCTGTACTGCCGTGTAGTACTGGGTGGAGTACAGTGCCTGTACTGCCGTGTAGTCCCCAGTGGAGTACAGTTTGTGTAGTGCAGTGTAGTACTGTGTGGAGTACAGTGCATGTACTGCCGTGTAGTACCGAGTGGAGTACTGTGTGTATAGTTCAGTGTAGTACTGAGTGGAGTACTGTGTGTACAGTGCCGTGTAGTACTGAGTGGAGTACAGTACCTGTACTGCCGTGTAGTACCGAGTGGAGTACTGTGTGTATAGTGCCGTGTAGTACACAGTGGGGTACAGTGCCTGTGCTGCCGTGTAGAACTGAGTGGAGTACAGTGCCTGTAATGCCGTGTAGTACCGAGTGGAGTACTGTGTGTATAGTGAGGTGTAGTACTGAGTGGAGTACATTGCCTGTACTGCCGTGCAGTCCCGAGTGGAGTACTGTGTGTATACTGCCGTGTAGTACTGAGTGGAGTACAGTACCTGTACTGCCGTGTAGTACCGAGTGGGTGACTGTGTGTATACTGCCGTGTAGTACTGAGTGGAGTACAGTGCCTGTACTGCCGAGTAGTCCCGAGTGGAGTACTGTGTGTATAGTGCAGTGTAGTACTGAGTGGAGTACAGTGCATGTGCTGCCGTGTAGTCCCGAGTGGAGTACTGTATGTATAGTGCAGTATAGTACTGAGTGGAGTACAGTGCCTGTACTGCCGTGTATACCGAGTGGAGTACAGTGCCTTTACTGCCGTGTAGTCCCGAGTGGAGTACTGTGTGCATACTGCCGTGTATTACTGAGTGGAGTACAGTGCCTGTACTGCCGTGTAGTAGCGAGTGGGTTACTGTGTGTGTACTGCCGTGTAGTACTGAGTAGAGTACAGTGCCTGTTCTGCCGTGTAGTACCGAGTGGAGTACTGTGTGTATAGTGCCGTGTAGTACCGAGTGGAGTACAGTGCCTGTACTGCCGTGTACTACTGAGTGGAGTACAGTGCCTGTAATGCCGTGTAGTACCGAGTGGAGTACTGTGTGTATAGTGCCGTGTAGTACCGAGTGGAGTACAGTGCCTGTACTGCCGTGTAGTACTGAGTGGAGTACAGTGCCTGTACTGCCGTGTAGTCCCGAGTGGAGTACAATGCCTGTACTGCCGTGTAGTACTGATTGGAGTACAGTGCCTGTACTGCCGTGTAGTAGTGAGTGGAGTACAGTGCTTGTATTGCCGTGTAGTACTGAGTGGAGTACAGTGCCTGTACTGCCGTGTAGTGCCCAGTGGAGTACTGTGTGTATAGTGCAGTGTAGTACTGAGTGGAGTACAGTGCATGTACTGCCGTGTAGTCCCGAGTGGAGTACTCTGTGTATAGTGCAGTGTAGTACTGAGTGGAGTACAGTGCCTGTACTGCCGTGTAGTCCCGAGTGGAGTACTGTGTGCATACTGCCGTGTAGTACTGAGTGGAGTACAGTGCGTGTACTGCCGTGTAGTACCGAGTGGAGTACAGTGCCTGTACTGCCGTGTAGTACTGAGTGGAGTACAGTGCCTGTACTGCCGTGTAGTGCCCAGTGGAGTACTGTGTGTATAGTGCAGTGTAGTACTGAGTGGAGTACAGTGCATGTACTGCCGTGTAGTCCCGAGTGGAGTACTGTGTGTATAGTGCAGTGTAGTACTGAGTGGAGTACAGTGCCTGTACTGCCGTGTAGTACCGAGTGGAGTACAGTGCCTGTACTGCCGTGTAGTCCCGAGTGGAGTACTGTGTGCATACTGCCGTGTAGTACTGAGTGGAGTACAGTGCCTGTAATGCCGTGTAGTGCCGAGTGGAGTACAATGCCTGTACTGCCGTGTAGTACTGAGTGGAGTACTGTGCCTGTACTGCCGTGTAGTCCCGAGTGGAGTACTGTGTGTATAGTGCAGTGTAGTACTGAGTGGAGTACTGTGTGTATAGTGCAGTGTAGTACTGAGTGGAGTACTGTGTGTATAGTGCCGTGAAGTACTGAGTGGAGTACAGTGCCTGTACTGCCGTGTAGTCCCAGGTGGAGTACTGTGTGCATACTGCCGTGTAGTACTGAGTGGAGTACAGTGCCTGTACTGCCGTGTAGTACCGAGTGGAGTACTGTGCCTGTACTGCCGTGTAGTACTGAGTGGAGTACATTGCCTGTACTGCCGTGCAGTCCCGAGTGGAGTACTGTGTGTATAGTGCAGTGTAGTACTGAGTGGAGTACTGTGTGTATAGTGCCGTGTAGTACTGAGTGGAGTACAGTGCCTGTACTGCCGTGTAATACCGAGTGGAGTACTGTGTGCATACTGCCGTGTAGTACTGAGTGGGGTACAGTGCCTGTACTGCCGTGTAGTACTGGGTGGAGTACAGTGCCTGTACTGCCGTGTAGTCCCCAGTGGAGTACAGTTTGTGTAGTGCAGTGTAGTACTGTGTGGAGTACAGTGCATGTACTGCCGTGTAGTACCGAGTGGAGTACTGTGTGTATAGTTCAGTGTAGTACTGAGTGGAGTACTGTGTGTACAGTGCCGTGTAGTACTGAGTGGAGTACAGTACCTGTACTGCCGTGTGGTACCGAGTGGAGTACTGTGTGTATAGTGCCGTGTAGTACACAGTGGGGTACAGTGCCTGTGCTGCCGTGTAGAACTGAGTGGAGTACAGTGCCTGTAATGCCGTGTAGTACCGAGTGGAGTACTGTGTGTATAGTGCCGTGTAGTACTGAGTGGAGTACATTGCCTGTACTGCCGTGCAGTCCCGAGTGGAGTACTGTGTGTATAGTGCCGTGTAGTACTGAGTGGAGTACAGTGCCTGTACTGCCATGTAGTACTGAGTGGGTACAGTGCCTGTACTGCCGTGTAGTACCGAGTGGAGTACTGTGTGTATACTGCCGTGTAGTACTGAGTGGAGTACAGTACCTGTACTGCCGTGTAGTACCGAGTGGGTGACTGTGTGTATACTGCCGTGTAGTACTGAGTGGAGTACAGTGCCTGTACTGCCGAGTAGTCCCGAGTGGAGTACTGTGTGTATAGTGCAGTGTAGTACTGAGTGGAGTACAGTGCATGTGCTGCCGTGTAGTCCCGAGTGGAGTACTGTATGTATAGTGCAGTATAGTACTGAGTGGAGTACAGTGCCTGTACTGCCGTGTATACCGAGTGGAGTACAGTGCCTTTACTGCCGTGTAGTCCCGAGTGGAGTACTGTGTGCATACTGCCGTGTATTACTGAGTGGAGTACAGTGCCTGTACTGCCGTGTAGTAGCGAGTGGGGGACTGTGTGTGTACTGCCGTGTAGTACTGAGTAGAGTACAGTGCCTGTTCTGCCGTGTAGTACCGAGTGGAGTACTGTGTGTATAGTGCCGTGTAGTACCGAGTGGAGTACAGTGCCTGTACTGCCGTGTACTACTGAGTGGAGTACAGTGCCTGTAATGCCGTGTAGTACCGAGTGGAGTACTGTGTGTATAGTGCCGTGTAGTACCGAGTGGAGTACAGTGCCTGTACTGCCGTGTAGTACTGAGTGGAGTACAGTGCCTGTACTGCCGTGTAGTCCCGAGTGGAGTACAATGCCTGTACTGCCGTGTAGTACTGATTGGAGTACAGTGCCTGTACTGCCGTGTAGTAGTGAGTGGAGTACAGTGCTTGTATTGCCGTGTAGTACTGAGTGGAGTACAGTGCCTGTACTGCCGTGTAGTGCCCAGTGGAGTACTGTGTGTATAGTGCAGTGTAGTACTGAGTGGAGTACAGTGCATGTACTGCCGTGTAGTCCCGAGTGGAGTACTCTGTGTATAGTGCAGTGTAGTACTGAGTGGAGTACAGTGCCTGTACTGCCGTGTAGTCCCGAGTGGAGTACTGTGTGCATACTGCCGTGTAGTACTGAGTGGAGTACAGTGCGTGTACTGCCGTGTAGTACCGAGTGGAGTACAGTGCCTGTACTGCCGTGTAGTACTGAGTGGAGTACAGTGCCTGTACTGCCGTGTAGTCCCGTGTGGAGTACTGTGTGTATAGTGCAGTGTAGTTCTGAGTGGAGTACAGTGCATGTACTGCCGTGTAGTACCGAGTGGATTACTGTGTGTATAGTGCCGTGTAGTACCGAGTGGAGTACAGTGCCTGTACTGCCGTGTAGTACTGAGTGGTGTACAGTGTGTATAGTGCCGTGTAGTACCGAGTGGAGTATAGTGTGCATACTGCCATGTAGTACTGAGTGGAGTACAGTGCCTGTACTGCCGTGTAGTACCGAGTGGAGTACTGTGTGTATAGTGCCGTGTAGTACCGAGTGGAGTACAGTGTGCATACTGCCGTGTAGTACTGAGTGGAGTACAGTGCCTGAACTGCCGTGTAGTACCGAGTGGAGTGCTGTGTCCATACTGCCGTGTAGTACAGAGTGGAGTACAGTACCTGTACTGCCGTGTAGTACCGAGTGGAGTACTGTGTGTATAGTGCCGTGTAGTACCGAGTGGAGTACAATGCCTGTATTTTCGTGTAGTACTGAGTGGAGTAGAGTGCCTGAAGTGCCGTGTAGTCCCGAGTGGAGTACAGTGCCTGTACTGCCGTGTAGTTGTGAGTGGAGTACTGTGCCTGTACTGCCGTGTAGTACTGAGTGGAGTACTGTGTGTATAGTGCCGTGTAGTACCGAGTGGAGTACAGTGGGTGTACTGCCGTGTATTACTGCGTGGAGTACAGTGCCTGAACTGCCTTGTAGTACTGAGTGGAGTACAGTGCCTGTACTGCCGTGTAGTACTGAGTAGAGTACAGTGCCTGTACTGCCGTGTAGTACTGAGTGGAGTACAGTGCCTGTACTGCCGTGTAGTACTGAGTGGAGTACAGTGCCTGTACTGCCGTATAGTACTGAGTGGAGTACTGTGTGTATAGTGCCGTGTAGTACCGAGTGGAGTACCTTGCCTGTACTGCCGTGTAGTACTGAGTGGCGTACAGTGCCTGTACTGCCGTGTAGTACTGAGTGGTGTACAGTGCCTGTACTGCCGTGTAGTCCCGAGTGGAGTACGGTGCCTGTACTGCCGTGTAGTACTGAGTGGAGTACTGTGTGTATAGTGCCGTGTAGTACCGAGTGGAGTACCGTGCCTGTACTGCCGTGTAGTACTGAGTGGAGTACAGTGCCTGTACTGCCGTGTAGTACTGAGTGGAGTACAGTGCCTGTACTGCCGTGTAGTCCCGACTGGAGTACAGGGCCTGTACTGCCGTGTAGTACAGAGTGGAGTACTCTGTGTATAGTGCCGTGTAGTACCGAGTGGAGTAAAGAGCCTGTACTGCCGTGTAGTACTGAGTGGAGTACAGTGCATGTACTGCCGTGTAGTACTGAGTGGAGTACAGTGCCTCTACTGCCGTGTAGTACCGAGTGGGGGACTGTGTGTATACTGCCGTGTAGTACTTAGTGGAGTACAGTGCCTGTACTGCCGAGTAGTCCCGAGTGGAGTACTGTGTGTATAGTGCAGTGTAGTACTGAGTGGATTACAGTGCATGTGCTGCCGTGTAGTCCCGAGTGGAGTACTGTATGTATAGTGCAGTATAGTCTGAGTGGAGTACAGTGCCTGTACTGCCGTGTATACCGAGTGGAGTACTGTGTGCATACTGCCGTGTATTACTGAGTGGAGTACAGTGCCTGTACTGCCGTGTAGTAGCGAGTGGGGGACTGTGTGTGTACTGCCGTGTAGTACTGAGTAGAGTACAGTGCCTGTTCTGCCGTGTAGTACCGAGTGGAGTACTGTGTGTATAGTGCCGTGTAGTACCGAGTGGAGTACAGTGCCTGTACTGCCGTGTACTACTGAGTGGAGTACAGTGCCTGTAATGCCGTGTAGTACCGAGTGTAGTACTGTGTGTATAGTGCCGTGTAGTACCGAGTGGAGTACAGTGCCTGTACTGCCGTGTAGTACTGAGTGGAGTACAGTGCCTGTACTGCCGTGTAGTCCCGAGTGGAGTACAATGCCTGTACTGCCGTGTAGTACTGATTGGAGTACAGTGCCTGTACTGCCGTGTAGTAGTGAGTGGAGTACAGTGCTTGTATTGCCGTGTAGTACTGAGTGGAGTACAGTGCCTGTACTGCCGTGTAGTGCCCAGTGGAGTACTGTGTGTATAGTGCAGTGTAGTACTGAGTGGAGTACAGTGCATGTACTGCCGTGTAGTCCCGAGTGGAGTACTCTGTGTATAGTGCAGTGTAGTACTGAGTGGAGTACAGTGCCTGTACTGCCGTGTAGTCCCGAGTGGAGTACTGTGTGCATACTGCCGTGTAGTACTGAGTGGAGTACAGTGCGTGTACTGCCGTGTAGTACCGAGTAGAGTACAGTGCCTGTACTGCCGTGTAGTACTGAGTGGAGTACAGTGCCTGTACTGCCGTGTAGTCCCGTGTGGAGTACTGTGTGTATAGTGCAGTGTAGTACTGAGTGGAGTACAGTGCATGTACTGCCGTGTAGTACCGAGTGGATTACTGTGTGTATAGTGCCGTGTAGTACCGAGTGGAGTACAGTGCCTGTACTGCCGTGTAGTACTGAGTGGTGTACAGTGTGTATAGTGCCGTGTAGTACCGAGTGGAGTACAGTGTGTAAAGTGCCGTGTAGTACTGAGTGGAGTACAGTGCATGTACTGCCGTGTAGTACAGAGTGGAGTACAGTGCAAGTACTGCCGTGTAGTACTGAGTGGAGTACAGTGCATGTACTCCCGTGTAGTACCGAGTGGAGTGCAGTGCCTGTACTGCCGTGTAGTACTGAGTGGAGTACAGTGCCTGTACTGCCGTGTAGTACTGAGTGGAATACAGTGCCTGTACTGGAGTGTATTACCTAGTGGAGTACAGTGTGTATAGTGCCGTCTAGTACCGAGTGGAGTACAGTGTGTATAGTGCCGTGTAGTACTGAGTGGAGTACAGTGCCTGTACTGCCGTGTAGTACCGAGTGGGGTACAGTGCCTGTAGTGCCGTGTAGTACTGAGTGGAATACAGTGCCTGTACTGCCGTGTAGTACCGAGTGGAGTACAGTGTGCATAGTGCCGTGTAGTACTGAGTGGAGTACAGTGCCTGTACTGCCGTGTAGTACTGAGTGGGTACAGTGCCTGTACTGCCGTGTAGTACCGCGTGGAGTACTGTGTGTATACTGCCGTGTAGTACTGAGTGGAGTACAGTACCTGTACTGCCGTGTAGTACCGAGTGGAGTACTGTGTGCATATTGCCATGTAGTACTGAGTGGAGTACAGTGCCTGTACTGCCGTGTAGTACCGAGTGGAGTACTGTGTGTATAGTGCCGTGTAGTACCGAGTGGAGTACAGTGTGCATACTGCCGTGTAGTACTGAGTGGAGTACAGTGCCTGAACTGCCGTTTAGTACCGAGTGGAGTGCTGTGTGTATAGTGCCGTGTAGTACCGAGTGGAGTAAAGTGCAAGTACTGCCGTGTAGTACCGAGTGGAGTACTGTGTGTATAGTGCGGTGTAGTACCGAGTGGAGTACAGTGCGTGTACTGCCGTGTAGTCCCGAGTGGAGTACTGTGTGTATAGTGCCGTGAAGTACCGAGTGGAGTACAGTGCCTGTATAGCCGTGTAGTACCGAGTGGAGTACTGTGTTTATAGTGCCGTGTAGTACCGAGTGGAGTGCTGTGTCCATACTGCCGTGTAGTACAGAGTGGAGTACAGTACCTGTACTGCCGTGTAGTACCGAGTGGAGTACTGTGTGTATAGTGCCGTGTAGTACCGAGTGGAGTACAATGCCTGTATTTTCGTGTAGTACTGAGTGGAGTAGAGTGCCTGAAGTGCCGTGTAGTCCCGAGTGGAGTACAGTGCCTGTACTGCCGTGTAGTTGTGAGTGGAGTACTGTGCCTGTACTGCCGTGTAGTACTGAGTGGAGTACTGTGTGTATAGTGCCGTGTAGTACCGAGTGGAGTACAGTGGGTGTACTGCCGTGTATTACTGCGTGGAGTACAGTGCCTGTACTGCCTTGTAGTACTGAGTGGAGTACAGTGCCTGTACTGCCGTGTAGTACTGAGTAGAGTACAGTGCCTGTACTGCCGTGTAGTACTGAGTGGAGTACAGTGCCTGTACTGCCGTGTAGTACTGAGTGGAGTACAGTGCCTGTACTGCCGTATAGTACTGAGTGGAGTACTGTGTGTATAGTGCCGTGTAGTACCGAGTGGAGTACCTTGCCTGTACTGCCGTGTAGTACTGAGTGGCGTACAGTGCCTGTACTGCCGTGTAGTACTGAGTGGTGTACAGTGCCTGTACTGCCGTGTAGTCCCGAGTGGAGTACGGTGCCTGTACTGCCGTGTAGTACTGAGTGGAGTACTGTGTGTATAGTGCCGTGTAGTACCTAGTGGAGTACCGTGCCTGTACTGCCGTGTAGTACTGAGTGGAGTACAGTGCCTGTACTGCCGTGTAGTACTGAGTGGAGTACAGTGCCTGTACTGCCGTGTAGTCCCGACTGGAGTACAGGGCCTGTACTGCCGTGTAGTACAGAGTGGAGTACTGTGTGTATAGTGCCGTGTAGTACCGAGTGGAGTAAAGAGCCTGTACTGCCGTGTAGTACTGAGTGGAGTACAGTGCATGTACTGCCGTGTAGTACTGAGTGGAGTACAGTGCCTCTACTGCCGTGTAGTACTGAGTGGAGTACAGTGCCTGTACTGCCGTGTAGTACTGAGTGGAGTACTGTGTGTAGTGCCGTGTAGTACCGAGTGGAGTACCGTGCCTGTACTGCCGTGTAGTCCCCAGTGGAGTACAGTGCCTGTACTGCCGTGTAGTACTGAGTGGAGTACTGTGTGTATAGTGCCGTGTAGTACCGAGTGGAGTACAATGCCTGTACTGCCGTGTAGTACTGAGTGGAGAACAGTGCCTGTACTGCCGTGTATTACTGAGTGCAGTACAGTGCCTGTACTGCCGTGTAGTCCCGAATGGAGTACTGTGTGTATAGTGCCGTGTAGTACGGAGTGGAGTTCAGTGCCTGTACTGGCGTGTAGTACTGAGTGGAGCACAGTGCCTGTACTAACGTGTAGTCCCGAGAGGAGTACTGTGTGTTTAGTGCAGTGTAGTACTGAGTGGTGTACAATGCCTGTACTGCCGTGTAGTACTGAGTGGAGTACAGTGCCGGTACTCCCGTGTAGTCCCGAGTGGAGTACTGTGTGTATAGTGCCGTGTAGTACTGAGTGGAGTACAGTGCCTGTACTGCTGTGTAGTCCGGAGTGGAGTACAGTGCCTGTACTGCCGTGTAGTCCTTAGTGGAGTACTGTCTGTATAGTGCCGTGTAGTACCGAGGGGAGTACAGTGCCTGTACTGACGTGTAGTACTAAGTGGAGTACAGTGGCTGTACTGCCGTGTAGTCCCGAGTGTAGTACTGTGTGTATAGTGCAGTGTAGTGCTGAGTGGTGTACAGTGCCTGTACTGCCGTGTAGTACTGAGTGGAGAACAGTGCCTGTACTGCCGTGTAGTACTGGGTGGAGTACAGTGCCTGTACTGCCGTGTAGTACCGAGTGGGGGACTGTGTGTATACTGCTGTGTAGTACCGAGTGGAGTACAGTGCCTGTACTGCCGTGTAGTACCGAGTGGAGTACTGTGTGTATAGTGCCGTGTAGTACCGAGTGGAGTACAGTGCCTGTACTGTCGTGTAGTACCGAGTGGAGTACTGTGTGTATAGTGCCGTGTAGTACCGAGTGGAGTACAGTGCCTGTACTGCTGTGTAGTACCGAGTGGAGTACTGTATGCATACTGCCGTGTAGTACTGTGTGGAGTATAGTGCCTGTACTGCCGTGTAGTACCGGGTGGAGTACTGTTTGTATAGTGCCGTGTAGTACAGAGTGGAGTACACTGCATGTACTGCCGTGTCGTACCGAGTGGAGTACTGTGTGTATCGTGCGGTGTAGTACCGAGTGGAGTACATTGCATGTACTGCGGTGTAGTACCGAGTGGAGTACTGTGTGTATAGTGCCGTGTAGTACCGAGTGGAGTACAGTGCCTCTACTGCCGTGTAGTACTGAGTGGAGTACAGTGCCTGTACTGCCGTGTAGTAGTGAGTGGAGTACTGTGCCTGTACTGCCGTGTGGTACTGAGTGGAGTACTGTGTGTATAGTGCCGTGTAGCAGCGAGTGGAGTACAGTGCCTGTATTGCCGTGTAGTACCGAGTGGAGTACTGTGTGTATAGTGCCGTGTAGTACCGAGTGGATTACTGTGTGCATACTGCCGTTTAGTAATGAGTGGAGTACAGTACCTGTACTGCCGTGTAGTACCGAGTGGAGTACTGTGTGTATAGTGCCGTGTAGTACCGGGTGGAGTACAGTGCCTGTACTGCCGTGTAGTACTGAGTGGAGTACAGTGCCTGTACTGCCGTGTAGTCCCGAGTGGAGTACAGTGCCTGTACTGCCGTGTAGTAGTGAGTGGAGTACTGTGCCTGTACTGCCGTGTGGTACTGAGTGGAGTACTGTGTGTATAGTGCCGTGTAGTACCGCGTGGAGTACAGTGGGTGTAGTGCCGTGTAGTACTGAGTGGAGTAGAGTGCCTGTACTGCCGTGTAGTACTGAGTGGAGTACAGTGCCCGTACTGCCGTGTAGTCCCGAGTGGAGTACATTGCCTGTACTGCCGTGTAGTACTGAGTGGAGTACTGTGTGTATAGTGCCGTGTAGTACCGAGTGGAGTACAGTGCCTGTATTGCCGTGTAGTACTGAGTGGAGTACAGTGCCTGTACTGCCGTGTAATACTGAGTGGAGTACAGTGCCTGTACTGCCGTGTAGTCCCGAATGTAGTACTGTGTGTATAGTGCCGTGTAGTACCGAGTACTGCCGTGTAGTCCCGAGTGGAGTACAGTGCCTGTACTGCCGTGTAGTACTGAGTGGAGTACTGTGTGTATAGTGCCGTGTAGTACCGAGTGGAATACAGTGCCTGCACTGCCGTGTAGTACTGAGTGGAGTACAGTGCCTGTACTGCCGTGTAGTACTGAGTGGAGTACAGTGCCTGTACTGCCGTGTAGTCCCGAATGTAGTACTGTGTGTATAGTGCCGTGTAGTACCGAGTGGAGTACAGTGCCTGTACTGCCGTGTTGTACCGAGTGGAGTACAGTGTATAGTGCCGTGTAGTACACAGTGGAGTACAGTGCCTGTACTGCCGTGTAGTACTGAGTGAAGTACAGTGCCTGTAATGCCGTGTAGTACCGAGTGGAGTACTGTGTGTATAGCGCCGTGTAGTACCGAGTGGAGGACAGTGCCTGTACTGCCGTGTAGTACTGAGTGGAGTACAGTGCCTGTACTGCCGTGTAGTACCGAGTGGAGTACAGTGCTTGTACTGCCGTGTAGTACTGCGTGAAGTACAGTGCCTGTACTGCCGTGTAGTGCCGAGTTGAGTACTGTGTGTATAGTGCAGTGTAGTACTGAGTGGAGTACTGTGCATGTACTGCCGTGTAGTGCCGAGTGGAGTACTGTATGTATAGTGCAGTGTAGTACTGAGTGGAGTACAGTGCCTGTACTGCCGTGTAGTACCGAGTGGAGTACAGTGCATTTACTGTCGTGTAGTCCCGAGTGGAGTACTGTGTGCATACTGCCGTGTATTACTGAGTGGAGTACAGTGCCTGTACTGCCGTGTAGTAGCGAGTGGGGGACTGTGTGTGTACTGCCGTGTAGTACTGAGTAGAGTACAGTGCCTGTTCTGCCGTGTAGTACCGAGTGGAGTACTGTGTGCATAGTGCCGTGTAGTACCGAGTGGAGTACAGTGCCTGTACTGCCGTGTAGTACTGAGTGGAGTACAGTGCCTGTAATGCCGTGTAGTACCGAGTGGAGTACTGTGTGTATAGTGCCGTGTAGTACCGAGTGGAGTACAGTGCCTGTACTGCCGTGTAGTACTGAGTGGAGTACAGTGCCTGTAATGCCGTGTAGTCCCGAGTGGAGTACAGTGCCTGTACTGCCGTGTAGTGCTGATTGGAGTAGAGTGCCTGTACTGCCGTGTAGTACCGAGTGGAGTACAGTGCTTGTACTGCCGTGTAGTACTGAGTGGAGTACAGTGCCTGTACTGCCGTGTAGTCCCGAGTGGCGTACTCTGTGTATAGTGCAGTGTAGTACTGAGTGGAGTACAGTGCCTGTACTGCCGTGTAGTACCGAGTGGAGTACAGTGCCAGTACTGCCGTGTAGTCCGAGTGGAGTACTGTGTGCATACTGCCGTGTAGTACTGAGTGGAGTACAGTGCCTGTAATGCCGTGTAGTACCGAGTGGAGTACAGTGCCTGTACTGCCGTGTAGTACTGAGTGGGTACAGTGCCTGTACTGCCGTGTAGTACCGAGTGGAGTACTGTGTGTATACTGCCGTGTAGTACTGAGTGGAGTACAGTACCTGTACTGCCGTGTAGTACCGAGTGGGGGACTGTGTGTATACTGCCGTGTAGTACTGAGTGGAGTACAGTGCCTGTACTGCCGAGTATTCCCGAGTGGAGTACTGTGTGTATAGTGCAGTGTAGTGCTGAGTGGAGTACATTGCCTGTACTGCCGTGCAGTCCCGAGTGGACTACTGTGTGTATAGTGCAGTGTAGTACTGAGTGGAGTACTGTGTGTATAGTGCCGTGTACTACTGAGTGGAGTACAGTGCCTGTACTGCCGTGTAATACCGAGTGGAGTACTGTGTGCATACTGCCGTGTAGTACTGAGTGGAGTACAGTGCCTGTACTGCCGTGTAGTACTGGGTGGAGTACAGTGCCTGTACTGCCGTGTAGTCCCCAGTGGAATACAGTTTGTGTAGTGCAGTGTAGTACTGAGTGGAGTACAGTGCATGTACTGCCGTGTAGTACCGAGTGGAGTACTGTGTGTATAGTGCAGTGTAGTACTGAGTGTCGTACTGTGTGTATAGTGCCGTGTAGTACTGAGTGGAGTACAGTACCTGTACTGCCGTGTAGTACCGAGTGGAGTACTGTGTGTAAAGTGCCGTGTAGTACTGAGTGGAGTACAGTGCCTGTACTGCCGTGTGGTACCGAGTGGAGTAATGTGTGTATTGTGCCGTGTAGTACCGAGTGGAGTACAGTGCCTGTACTGCCGTGTAGTACTGAGTGGGTACAGTGCCTGTACTGCCGTGTAGTACCGAGTGGAGTACAGTGTGTATACTGCCGTGTAGTACTGAGTGGAGTACAGTACCTGTACTGCCGTGTAGTACCGAGTGGGGGACTGTGTGTATACCGCCGTGTAGTACTGAGTGTAGTACAGTGTGTATAGTGCCGTGTAGTACCGAGTGGGGGACTGTGTGCATACCGCCGTGTAGTACTGAGTGGAGTACAGTGCCTGTACTGCCATGTAGTCCCGAGTGGAGTACTGTGTGTATACTGCCGTGTAGTACTGAGTGGAGTACAGTGCCTGTACTGCCGTGTAGTACCGAGTGGGGGACTGTGTGTATATTGCCGTGTAGTACTGAGTGGAGTACAGTGCCTGTACTGCCGTGTAGTCCCGAGTGGAGTACCGTGTGCATACTGCCGTGTAGTACTGAGTGGAGTACAGTCCCTGTACTGCCGAGTAGTCCCGAGTGGAGTACAGTGTGTATAGTGCAGTGTAGTACTGAGTGGAGTACAGTGCCTGTACTGCCGTGTGGTACCGAGTGGAGTAATGTGTGTATTGTGCCGTGTAGTACCGAGTGGAGTACAGTGCCTGTACTGCCGTGTAGTACTGAGTGGGTACAGTGCCTGTACTGCCGTGTAGTACCGAGTGGAGTACAGTGTGTATACTGCCGTGTAGTACTGAGTGGAGTACAGTACCTGTACTGCCGTGTAGTACCGAGTGGGGGACTGTGTGTATACTGCCGTGTAGTACTGAGTGGAGTACAGTGCCTGTACTGCCGAGTAGTCCCGAGTGGAGTACTGTGTGTATAGTGCAGTGTAGTGCTGAGTGGAGTACAGTACCTGTACTGCCGTGTAGTACCGAGTGGGGAACTGTGTGTATACTGCCGTGTAGTACTGAGTGGAGTACAGTGCCTGTACTGCCGTGTAGTACCGAGTGGGGGACTGTGTGTATATTGCCGTGTAGTACTGAGTGGAGTACAGTGCCTGTACTGCCGTGTAGTCCCGAGTGGAGTACCGTGTGCATACTGCCGTGTAGTACTGAGTGGAGTACAGTCCCTGTACTGCCGAGTAGTCCCGAGTGGAGTACAGTGTGTATAGTGCAGTGTAGTACTGAGTGGAGTACTGTGTGTATAGTGCGGTGTAGTACTGAGTGGAGTACAGTGCCTGTACTGCCGTGTAGTACCGAGTGGGGGACTGTGTGTATACCGCCGTGTAGTACTGAGTGTAGTACAGTGTGTATAGTGCCGTGTAGTACCGAGTGGGGGACTGTGTGCATACCGCCGTGTAGTACTGAGTGGAGTACAGTGCCTGTACTGCCATGTAGTCCCGAGTGGAGTACTGTGTGTATACTGCCGTGTAGTACCGAGTGGAGTACAGTGCCTGTACTGCCGTGTAGTACCGAGTGGAGTACTCTGTGTATAGTGCCGTGTAGTACCGAGTGGAGTACTGTGTGCATACTGCCGTGTAGTACTGAGTGGAGTACAGTGCCTGTACTGCCGTGTGGTACCGAGTGGAGTAATGTGTGTATTGTGCCGTGTAGTACCGAGTGGAGTACAGTGCATGTACTGCCGTGTAGTACCGAGCGGAGTACTGTGTGCATAGTGCGGTGTAGTACCGAGTGGAGTACAGTGCATGTACTGCCGTGTAGTACCGAGTGGAGTACTGTGTGTATACTGCCGTGTAGTACCGAGTGGAGTACAGTGCCTGTATTGCCGTGTAGTACCGAGTGGAGTACTGTGCGTATAGTGCCGTGTAGTACTGAGTGGAGTACAGTGCCTGTACTGCCGTGTAGTACTGAGTGGGTACAGTGCCTATACTGCCGTGCAGTCCCGAGTGGAGTACTTTGTGTATAGTGCAGTGTAGTACTGGGTGGAGTACTGAGTGTACAGTGCCGTGTAGTACTGAGTGGAGTACAGTGCCTGTACTGCCGTGTAGTACCGAGTGGAGTACAGTGCCTGTACTGCCGTGTAGTACTGAGTGGAGTACTGTGCCTATACTGCCGTGCAGTCCCGAGTGGAGTACATTGTGTATAGTGCAGTGTAGTACTGAGTGGAGTACTGTGTGTACAGTGCCGTGTAGTACTGAGTGGAGTACAGTGCCTTTACTGCCGTGTAGTACCGAGTGGAGTACTGTGTGTATAGTGCCGTGTAGTACCGAGTGGAGTACAGTGTGCATACTGCCGTGTAGTACTGAGTGGAGTACAGTGCCTGAACTGCCGTGTAGTACCGAGTGGAGTACTGTGTGTATAGTGCCGTGTAGTACCGAGTGGAGTAAAGTGCATGTACTGCCGTGTAGTACCGAGTGGAGTACTGTGTGCATAGTGCGGTGTAGTACCGAGTGGAGTACAGTGCATGTAATGCCGTGTAGTCCCGAGTGGAGTACTGTGTGTATAGTGCCGTGTAGTACCGAGTGGAGTACAGTGCCTGTATTGCCGTGTAGTACCGAGTGGAGTACTGTGTGTATAGTGCCGTGTAGTACCGAGTGGAGTGCTGTGTCCATACTGCCGTGTAGTACAGAGTGCTGTACAGTACCTGTACTGCCGTGTAGTACCGAGTGGAGTACTGTGTGTATAGTGCCGTGTAGTACCGAGTGGAGTACAATGCCTGTATTTTCGTGTAGTACTGAGTGGAGTAGAGTGCCTGAAGTGCCGTGTAGTCCCGAGTGGAGTACAGTGCCTGTACTGCCGTGTAGTTGTGAGTGGAGTACTGTGCCTGTACTGCCGTGTAGTACTGAGTGGAGTACTGTGTGTATAGTGCCGTGTAGTACCGAGTGGAGTACAGTGGGTGTACTGCCGTGTATTACTGTGTGGAATACAGTGCCTGTACTGCCGTGTAGTACTGAGTGGAGTACAGTGCCTGTACTGCCGTGTAGTACTGAGTGGAGTACAGTGCCTGTACTGCCGTGTAGTACTGAGTGGAGTACAGTGCCTGTACTGAAGTATAGTACTGAGTGGAGTACTGTGTGTATAGTTCCGTGTAGTACCGAGTGGAGAACCGTGCCTGTACTGCCGTGTAGTACTGAGTGTCGTACAGTGCCTGTACTGCCGTGTAGTACTGAGTGGTGTACAGTGCCTGTACTGCCGTGTAGTCCCGAGTGGAGTACGGTGCCTGTACTGCCGTGTAGTACTGAGTGGAGTACTGTCTGTATAGTGCCGTGTAATACCGAGTGGAGTACCGTGCCTGTACTGCCGTGTAGTACTGAGTGGAGTACATTGCCTGTACTGACGTGTAGTACTGAGTGGAGTACAGTGCCTGTACTGCCGTGTAGTCCCGACTGGAGTACAGTGCCTGTACTGCCGTGTTGTCCAGAGTGCAGTACTGTGTGTATAGTGACGTGTAGTACCGGGTGGAGTAAAGTGCCTGTACTGCCGTGTAGTACTGAGTGGAGTACAATGCCTGTACTGCCGTGTAGTACTGAGTGGAGTACAGTGCCTGTAGCGCCGTGTAGTACTGAGTGGAGTTCAGTGCTTGTACTGCCGTGTAGTACTGAGTGGAGTACTGTGTGTATAGTGCCGTGTAGTACCGAGTGGAGTACCGTGCCTGTACTGCCGTGTAGTCCCGAGTGGAGTACAGTGCCTGTACTGCCGTGTAGTACTGAGTGGAGTACTGTGTGTATAGTGCCGTGTAGTACCGAGTGGAGTAGGGTGCCTGTACTGCCGTGTAGTACTGTGTGGAGAACAGTGCCTGTACTGCCGTGTATTACTGAGTGCAGTACAGTGCATGTACTGCCGTGTAGTCCCGAATGGAGTACTGTGTGTATAGTGCCGTGTAGTACGGAGTGGAGTACAGTGCCTGTACTGCCGTGTAGTACTGAGTGGAGTACAGTGCCTGTACTAACGTGTAGTCCCGAGAGGAGTACTGAGTGTTTAGTGCAGTGTAGTACTGAGTGGTGTACAATGCCTGTACTGCCGTGTAGTACTGAGTGGAGTACAGTGCCTGTACTCCCGTGTAGTTCCGAGTGGAGTACTGTGTGTATAGTGCCGTGTAGTACTGAGTGGAGTACAGTGCCTGTACTGCTGTGTAGTCCGGAGTGGAGTACAGTGCCTGTACTGCCGTGTAGTCCTGAGTGGAGTACTGTGTGTATAGTGCCGTGCAGTACCGAGGGGAGTACAGTGCCTGTACTGCCGTGTAGTACTAAGTGGAGTACAGTGGCTGTACTGCCGTGTAGTCCCGAGTGTAGTACTGTGTATATAGTGCAGTGTAGTCCTGAGTGGTGTACAGTGCTTGTACTGCCGTGTAGTACTGAGTGGAGTACAGTGCCTGTACTGCCGTGTAGTACTGGGTGGAGTACAGTGCCTGTACTGCCGTGTAGTACCGAGTGGGGGACTGTGTGTATACTGCTGTGTAGTACCGAGTGGAGTACAGTGCCTGTACTGCCGTGTAGTACCGAGTGGAGTACTGTGTGTATAGTGCCGTGTAGTACCGATTGGAGTACAGTGCCTGTACTGTCGTGTAGTAGCGAGTGGAGTACTGTGTGTATAGTGCCGTGTAGTACCGAGTGGAGTACAGTGCCTGTACTGCCGTGTAGTACCGAGTGGAGTACTGTGTGCATACTGCCGTGTAGTACTGTGTGGAGTATAGTGCCTGTACTGCCGTGTAGTACCGGGTGGAGTACTGTTTGTATAGTGCCGTGTAGTACCGAGTGGAGTACACTGCATGTACTGCCGTGTAGTACCGAGTGGAGTACTGTGTGTATCGTGCGGTGTAGTACCGAGTGGAGTACATTGCATGTACTGCGGTGTAGTACCGAGTGGAGTACAGTGTGTATAGTGCCGTGTAGTACCGAGTGGAGTACAGTGCCTGTACTGCCGTGTAGTACTGAGTGGAGTACAGTGCCTGTACTGCCGTGTAGTCCCGAGTGGAGTACAGTGCCTGTACTGCCGTGTAGTAGTGAGTGGAGTACTGTGCCTGTACTGCCGTGTGGTACTGAGTGGAGTACTGTGTGTATAGTGCCGTGTAGTACCGAGTGGAGTACAGTGCCTGTATTGCCGTGTAGTACCGAGTGGAGTACTGCGTGTATAGTGCCGTGTAGTACCGAGTGGAGTACTGTGTGCATACTGCCGTGTAGTAATGAGTGGAGTACAGTACCTGTACTGCCGTGTAGTACCGAGTGGCGTACTGTGTGTATAGTGCCGTGTAGTACCGAGTGGAGTACAGTGTCTGTACTGCCGTGTAGTACTGAGTGGAGTACAGTGCCTGTACTGCCGTGTAGTACTGAGTGGAGTACAGTGCCTGTACTGCCGTGTAGTCCCGAGTGGAGTACAGTGCCTGTACTGCCGTGTAGTACTGAGTGGAGTACTGTGTGTATAGTGCCGTGTAGTACCGAGTGGAATACAGTGCCTGCACTGCCGTGTAGTACTGAGTGGTGTACCATGCCTGTACTGCCGTGTAGTACTGAGTGGAGTACAGTGCCTGTACTGCCGTGTAGTCCCGAATGTAGTACTGTGTGTATAGTGCCGTGTAGTACCGAGTACTGCCGTGTAGTCCCGAGTGGAGTACAGTGCCTGTACTGCCGTGTAGTACTGAGTGGAGTACTGTGTGTATAGTGCCGTGTAGTACCGAGTGGAATACAGTGCCTGCACTGCCGTGTAGAACTGAGTGGAGTACAGTGCCTGTACTGCCGTGTAGTACTGATTGGAGTACAGTGCCTGTACTGCCGTGTAGTCCCGAATGTAGTACTGTGTGTATAGTGCCGTGTAGTACCGAGTGGAGTACAGTGCCTGTACTGCCGTGTTGTACCGAGTGGAGTACAGTGTATAGTGCCGTGTAGTACACAGTGGAGTACAGTGCCTGTACTGCCGTGTAGTACTGAGTGAAGTACAGTGCCTGTAATGCCGTGTAGTACCGAGTGGAGTACTGTGTGTATAGCGCCGTGTAGTACCGAGTGGAGGACAGTGCCTGTACTGCCGTGTAGTACTGAGTGGAGTACAGTGCCTGTACTGCCGTGTAGTACCGAGTGGAGTACAGTGCTTGTACTGCCGTGTAGTACTGCGTGAAGTACAGTGCCTGTACTGCCGTGTAGTGCCGAGTTGAGTACTGTGTGTATAGTGCAGTGTAGTACTGAGTGGAGTACTGTGCATGTACTGCCGTGTAGTGCCGAGTGGAGTACTGTATGTATAGTGCAGTGTAGTACTGAGTGGAGTACAGTGCCTGTACTGCCGTGTAGTACCGAGTGGAGTACAGTGCATTTACTGTCGTGTAGTCCCGAGTGGAGTACTGTGTGCATACTGCCGTGTATTACTGAGTGGAGTACAGTGCCTGTACTGCCGTGTAGTAGCGAGTGGGGGACTGTGTGTGTACTGCCGTGTAGTACTGAGTAGAGTACAGTGCCTGTTCTGCCGTGTAGTACCGAGTGGAGTACTGTGTGTATAGTGCCGTGTAGTACCGAGTGGAGTACAGTGCCTGTACTGCCGTGTAGTACTGAGTGGAGTACAGTGCCTGTAATGCCGTGTAGTACCGAGTGGAGTACTGTGTGTATAGTGCCGTGTAGTACCGAGTGGAGTACAGTGCCTGTACTGCCGTGTAGTACTGAGTGGAGTACAGTGCCTGTAATGCCGTGTAGTCCCGAGTGGAGTACAGTGCCTGTACTGCCGTGTAGTACTGATTGGAGTAGAGTGCCTGTACTGCCGTGTAGTACCGAGTGGAGTACAGTGCTTGTACTGCCGTGTAGTACTGAGTGGAGTACAGTGCCTGTACTGCCGTGTAGTGCTCAGTGGAGTACTGTGTGTATAGTGCAGTGTAGTACTGAGTGGAGTACAGTGCATGTACTGCCGTGTAGTCCCGAGTGGAGTACTCTGTGTATAGTGCAGTGTAGTACTGAGTGGAGTACAGTGCCTGTACTGCCGTGTAGTACCGAGTGGAGTACAGTGCCTGTACTGCCGTGTAGTCCGAGTGGAGTACTGTGTGCATACTGCCGTGTAGTACTGAGTGGAGTACAGTGCCTGTAATGCCGTGTAGTACCGAGTGGAGTACAGTGCCTGTACTGCCGTGTAGTACTGAGTGGGTACAGTGCCTGTACTGCCGTGTAGTACCGAGTGGAGTACTGTGTGTATACTGCCGTGTAGTACTGAGTGGAGTACAGTACCTGTACTGCCGTGTAGTACCGAGTGGGGGACTGTGTGTATACTGCCGTGTAGTACTGAGTGGAGTACAGTGCCTGTACTGCCGAGTAGTCCCGAGTGGAGTACTGTGTGTATAGTGCAGTGTAGTGCTGAGTGGAGTACATTGCCTGTTGCCGTGCAGTAACGAGTGGAGTACTGTGTGTATAGTGCAGTGTAGTACTGAGTGGAGTACTGTGTGTATAGTGCCGTGTACTACTGAGTGGAGTACAGTGCCTGTACTGCCGTGTAATACCGAGTGGAGTACTGTGTGCATACTGCCGTGTAGTACTGAGTGGAGTACAGTACCTGTACTGCCGTGTAGTACCGAGTGGGGGACTGTGTGTATACTGCCGTGTAGTACTGAGTGGAGTACAGTGCCTGTACTGCCGTGTAGTCCCCAGTGGAATACAGTTTGTGTAGTGCAGTGTAGTACTGAGTGGAGTACAGTGCATGTACTGCCGTGTAGTACCGAGTGGAGTACTGTGTGTATAGTGCAGTGTAGTACTGAGTGTCGTACTGTGTGTATAGTGCCGTGTAGTACTGAGTGGAGTACAGTACCTGTACTGCCGTGTAGTACCGAGTGGAGTACTGTGTGTAAAGTGCCGTGTAGTACACAGTGGAGTACAGTGCCTGTGCTGCCGTGTAGAACTGAGTGGAGTACAGTGCCTGTAATGCCGTGTAGTACCGAGTGGAGTACTGAGTGCCGTGTAGTACTGAGTGGAGTACATTGCCTGTACTGCCGTGCAGTCCCGAGTGGAGTACTGTGTGTATAGTGCCGTGTAGTACTGAGTGGAGTACAGTGCCTGTACTGCCGTGTAGTACTGAGTGGGTACAGTGCCTGTACTGCCGTGTAGTACCGAGTGGAGTACAGTGTGTATACTGCCGTGTAGTACTGAGTGGAGTACAGTACCTGTACTGCCGTGTAGTACCGAGTGGGGGACTGTGTGTATACTGCCGTGTAGTACTGAGTGGAGTACAGTGCCTGTACTGCCGAGTAGTCCCGAGTGGAGTACTGTGTGTATAGTGCAGTGTAGTGCTGAGTGGAGTACAGTACCTGTACTGCCGTGTAGTACCGAGTGGGGAACTGTGTGTATACTGCCGTGTAGTACTGAGTGGAGTACAGTGCCTGTACTGCCGTGTAGTACCGAGTGGGGGACTGTGTGTATATTGCCGTGTAGTACTGAGTGGAGTACAGTGCCTGTACTGCCGTGTAGTCCCGAGTGGAGTACCGTGTGCATACTGCCGTGTAGTACTGAGTGGAGTACAGTCCCTGTACTGCCGAGTAGTCCCGAGTGGAGTACAGTGTGTATAGTGCAGTGTAGTACTGAGTGGAGTACTGTGTGTATAGTGCGGTGTAGTACTGAGTGGAGTACAGTGCCTGTACTGCCGTGTAGTACCGAGTGGGGGACTGTGTGTATACCGCCGTGTAGTACTGAGTGGAGTACAGTGTGTATAGTGCCGTGTAGTACCGAGTGGGGGACTGTGTGCATACCGCCGTGTAGTACTGAGTGGAGTACAGTGCCTGTACTGCCATGTAGTCCCGAGTGGAGTACTGTGTGTATACTGCCGTGTAGTACCGAGTGGAGTACAGTGCCTGTACTGCCGTGTAGTACCGAGTGGAGTACTCTGTGTATAGTGCCGTGTAGTACCGAGTGGAGTACTGTGTGCATACTGCCGTGTAGTACTGAGTGGAGTACAGTGCCTGTACTGCCGTGTGGTACCGAGTGGAGTAATGTGTGTATTGTGCCGTGTAGTACCGAGTGGAGTACAGTGCATGTACTGCCGTGTAGTACCGAGCGGAGTACTGTGTGCATAGTGCGGTGTAGTACCGAGTGGAGTACAGTGCATGTACTGCCGTGTAGTACCGAGTGGAGTACTGTGTGTATACTGCCGTGTAGTACCGAGTGGAGTACAGTGCCTGTATTGCCGTGTAGTACCGAGTGGAGTACTGTGCGTATAGTGCCGTGTAGTACTGAGTGGAGTACAGTGCCTGTACTGCCGTGTAGTACTGAGTGGGTACAGTGCCTATACTGCCGTGCAGTCCCGAGTGGAGTACTTTGTGTATAGTGCAGTGTAGTACTGGGTGGAGTACTGTGTGTACAGTGCCGTGTAGTACTGAGTGGAGTACAGTGCCTGTACTGCCGTGTAGTACCGAGTTGAGTACAGTGCCTGTACTGCCGTGTAGTACTGAGTGGAGTACTGTGCCTATACTGCCGTGCAGTCCCGAGTGGAGTACTTTGTGTATAGTGCAGTGTAGTACTGAGTGGAGTACTGTGTGTACAGTGCCGTGTAGTACTGAGTGGAGTACAGTGCCTTTACTGCCGTGTAGTACCGAGTGGAGTACTGTGTGCATACTGCCGTGTAGTACTGAGTGGAGTACAGTGCCTGTACTGCCGTGTAGTACCGAGTGGAGTACTGTGTGTATAGTGCCGTGTAGTACCGAGTGGAGTACAGTGTGCATACTGCCGTGTAGTACTGAGTGGAGTACAGTGCCTGAACTGCCGTGTAGTACCGAGTGGAGTACTGTGTGTATAGTGCCGTGTAGTACCGAGTGGAGTAAAGTGCATGTACTGCCGTGTAGTACCGAGTGGAGTACTGTGTGCATAGTGCGGTGTAGTACCGAGTGGAGTACAGTGCATGTACTGCCGTGTAGTCCCGAGTGGAGTACTGTGTGTATAGTGCCGTGTAGTAGCGAGTGGAGTACAGTGCCTGTATTGCCGTGTAGTACCGAGTGGAGTACTGTGTGTATAGTGCCGTGTAGTACCGAGTGGAGTGCTGTGTCCATACTGCCGTGTAGTACAGAGTGCTGTACAGTACCTGTACTGCCGTGTAGTACCGAGTGGAGTACTGTGTGTATAGTGCCGTGTAGTACCGAGTGGAGTACAATGCCTGTATTTTCGTGTAGTACTGAGTGGAGTAGAGTGCCTGAAGTGCCGTGTAGTCCCGAGTGGAGTACAGTGCCTGTACTGCCGTGTAGTTGTGAGTGGAGTACTGTGCCTGTACTGCCGTGTAGTACTGAGTGGAGTACTGTGTGTACAGTGCCGTGTAGTACCGAGTGGAGTACAGTGTGCATACTGCCGTGTAGTACTGAGTGGAGTACAGTGCCTGTACTGCCGTGTAGTACTGAGTGGAGTACAGTGCCTGTACTGAAGTATAGTACTGAGTGGAGTACTGTGTGTATAGTGCCGTGTAGTACCGAGTGGAGTACTGTGTGCATACTGCCGTGTAGTACTGAGTGGAGTACAGTGCCTGTACTGCCGTGTAGTACCGAGTGGAGTACTGTGTGTATAGTGCCGTGTAGTACCGAGTGGAGTACAGTGTGCATACTGCCGTGTAGTACTGAGTGGAGTACAGTGCCTGTACTGCCGTGTAGTACTGAGTGGAGTACAGTGCCTGTACTGAAGTATAGTACTGAGTGGAGTACTGTGTGTATAGTGCCGTGTAGTACCGAGTGGAGTACCGTGCCTGTACTGCCGTGTAGTACTGAGTGTCGTACAGTGCCTGTACTGCCGTGTAGTACTGAGTGGTGTACAGTGCCTGTACTGCCGTGTAGTCCCGAGTGGAGTACGGTGCCTGTACTGCCGTGTAGTACTGTGTGGAGTACTGTCTGTATAGTGCCGTGTAATACCGAGTGGAGTACCGTGCCTGTACTGCCGTGTAGTACTGAGTGGAGTACAGTGCCTGTACTGCCGTGTAGTACTGAGTGGAGTGCAGTGCCTGTACTGCCGTGTAGTCCCGACTGGAGTACAGTGCCTGTACTGCCGTGTTGTACAGAGTGCAGTACTGTGTGTATAGTGACGTGTAGTACCGGGTGGAGTAAAGTGCCTGTACTGCCGTGTAGTACTGAGTGGAGTACAATGCCTGTACTGCCGTGTAGTACTGAGTGGAGTACAGTGCCTGTAGCGCCTTGTAGTACTGAGTGGAGTTCAGTGCCTGTACTGCCGTGTAGTACTGAGTGGAGTACTGTGTGTATAGTGCCGTGTAGTACCGAGTGGAGTACCGTGCCTGTACTGCCGTGTAGTCCCGAGTGGAGTACAGTGCCTGTACTGCCGTGTAGTACTGAGTGGAGTACTGTGTGTATAGTGCCGTGTAGTACCGAGTGGAGTAGGGTGCCTGTACTGCCGTGTAGTACTGAGTGGAGAACAGTGCCTGTACTGCCGTGTATTACTGAGTGCAGTACAGTGCCTGTACTGCCGTGTAGTCCCGAATGGAGTAATGTGTGTATAGTGCCGTGTAGTACGGAGTGGAGTACAGTGCCTGTACTGCCGTGTAGTACTGAGTGGAGTACATTGCCTGTACTAACGTGTAGTCCCGAGAGGAGTACTGAGTGTTTAGTGCAGTGTAGTACTGAGTGGTGTACAATGCCTGTACTGCCGTGTAGTACTGAGTGGAGTACAGTGCCTGTACTCCCGTGTAGTCCCGAGTGGAGTACTGTGTGTATAGTGCCGTGTAGTACTGAGTGGAGTACAGTGCCTGTACTGCTGTGTAGTCCGGAGTGGAGTACAGTGCCTGTACTGCCGTGTAGTCCTGAGTGGAGTACTGTGTGTATAGTGCCGTGCAGTACCGAGGGGAGTACAGTGCCTGTACTGCCGTGTAGTACTAAGTGGAGTACAGTGGCTGTACTGCCGTGTAGTCCCGAGTGTAGTACTGTGTGTATAGTGCAGTGTAGTCCTGAGTGGTGTACAGTGCTTGTATTGCCGTGTAGTACTGAGTGGAGTACAGTGCCTGTACTGCCGTGTAGTACTGGGTGGAGTACAGTGCCTGTACTGCCGTGTAGTACCGAGTGGGGGACTGTGTGTATACTGCTGTGTAGTACCGAGTGGAGTACAGTGCCTGTACTGCCGTGTAGTACCGAGTGGAGTACTGTGTGTATAGTGCCGTGTAGTACCGATTGGAGTACAGTGCCTGTACTGTCGTGTAGTAGCGAGTGGAGTACTGTGTGTATAGTGCCGTGTAGTACCGAGTGGAGTACAGTGCCTGTACTGCCGTGTAGTACCGAGTGGAGTACTGTGTGCATACTGCCGTGTAGTACTGTGTGGAGTATAGTGCCTGTACTGCCGTGTAGTACCGGGTGGAGTACTGTTTGTATAGTGCCGTGTAGTACCGAGTGGAGTACACTGCATGTACTGCCGTGTAGTACCGAGTGGAGTACTGTGTGTATCGTGCGGTGTAGTACCGAGTGGAGTACATTGCATGTACTGCGGTGTAGTACCGAGTGGAGTACTGTGTGTATAGTGCCGTGTAGTACCGAGTGGAGTACAGTGCCTGTACTGCCGTGTAGTACTGAGTGGAGTACAGTGCCTGTACTGCCGTGTAGTCCCGAGTGGAGTACAGTGCCTGTACTGCCGTGTAGTAGTGAGTGGAGTACTGTGCCTGTACTGCCGTGTGGTACTGAGTGGAGTACTGTGTGTATAGTGCCGTGTAGTACCGAGTGGAGTACAGTGCCTGTATTGCCGTGTAGTACCGAGTGGAGTACTGCGTGTATAGTGCCGTGTAGTACCGAGTGGAGTACTGTGTGCATACTGCCGTGTAGTAATGAGTGGAGTACAGTACCTGTACTGCCGTGTAGTACCGAGTGGCGTACTGTGTGTATAGTGCCGTGTAGTACCGAGTGGAGTTCAGTGTCTGTACTGCCGTGTAGTACTGAGTGGAGTACAGTGCCTGTACTGCCGTGTAGTCCCGAGTGGAGGACAGTGCCTGTACTGCCGTGTAGTAGTGAGTGGAGTACTGTGCCTTTATTGCCGTGTGGTACTGAGTGGAGTACTGTGTGTATAGTGCCGTGTAGTACCGCGTGGAGTACAGTGGGTGTAGTGCCGTGTAGTACTGAGTGGAGTAGACTGCCTGTACTGCCGTGTAGTACTGAGTGGAGTACAGTGCCTGTACTGCCGTGTAGTGCCGAGTGGAGTACATTGCCTGTACTGCCGTGTAGTACTGAGTGGAGTACTGCGTGTATAGTGCCGTGTAGTACCGAGTGGAGTACAGTGCCTGTATTGCCGTGTAGTACTGAGTGGAGTACAGTGCCTGTACTGCCGTGTAGTACTGAGTGGAGTACAGTGCCTGTACTGCCGTGTAGTTGTGAGTGGAGTACTGTGCCTGTACTGCCGTGTAGTACTGAGTGGAGTACTGTGTGTATAGTGCCGTGTAGTACCGAGTGGAGTACAGTGGGTGTACTGCCGTGTATTACTGTGTGGAGTACAGTGCCTGTACTGCCGTGTAGTACTGAGTGGAGTACAGTGCCTGTACTGCCGTGTAGTACTGAGTGGAGTACGGTGCCTGTACTGCCGTGTAGTACTGAGTGGAGTACAGTGCCTGTACTGCCGTATAGTACTGAGTGGAGTACTGTGTGTATAGTGCCGTGTAGTACCGAGTGGAGTACCGTGCCTGTACTGCCGTGTAGTACTGAGTGTCGTACAGTGCCTGTACTGCCGTGTAGTACTGAGTGGTGTACAGTGCCTGTAGTGCCGTGTAGTCCCGAGTGGAGTACGGTGCCTGTACTGCCGTGTAGTACTGAGTGGAGTACTGTCTGTATAGTGCCGTGTAGTACCGAGTGGAGTACCGTGCCTGTACTGCCGTGTAGTACTGAGTGGAGTACAGTGCCTGTACTGCCGTGTAGTACTGAGTGGAGTACAGTGCCTGTACTGCCGTGTAGTACTGAGTGGAGTACAGTGCCTGTACTGCCGTGTAGTACTGAGTGGAGTACTGTGTGTATAGTGCCGTGTAGTACCGAGTGGAGTACCGTGCCTGTACTGCCGTGTAGTCCCGAGTGGAGTACAGTGCCTGTACTGCCGTGTAGTACTGAGTGGAGTACTGTGTGTATAGTGCCGTGTAGTACCGATTGGAGTAGGGTGCCTGTACTGCCGTGTAGTCCTGAGTGGAGAACAGTGCCTGTACTGCCGTGTATTACTGACTGCAGTACAGTGCCTGTACTGCCGTGTAGTCCCGAATGGAGTACTGTGTGTATAGTGCCGTGTAGTACGGAGTGGAGTACAGTGCCTGTACTGCCGTGTAGTACTGAGTGGAGTACAGTGAATGTACTAACGTGTAGTCCCGAGAGGAGTACTGTGTGTTTAGTGCAGTGTAGTACTGAGTGGTGTACAATGCCTGTACTGCCGTGTAGTACTGAGTGGAGTACAGTGCCTGTACTCCCGTGTAGTCCCGAGTGGAGTACTGTGTGTATAGTGCCGTGTAGTAATGAGTGGAGTACAGTGCCTGTACTGCTGTGTAGTCCGGAGTGGAGTACAGTGCCTCTACTGCCGTGTAGTCCTGAGTGGAGTACTGTGTGTATAGTGCCGTGCAGTACCGAGGGGAGTACAGTGCCTGTACTGCCGTGTAGTACTAAGTGGAGTACAGTGGCTGTACTGCCGTGTAGTCCCGAGTGTAGTACTGTGTGTATAGTGCAGTGTAGTGCTGAGTGGTGTACAGAGCTTGTACTGCCGTGTAGTACTGAGTGGAGTACAGTGCCTGTACTGCCGTGTAGTACTGGGTGGAGTACAGTGCCTGTACTGCCGTGTAGTACCGAGTGGGGGACTGTGTGTATACTGCTGTGTAGTACCGAGTGGAGTACAGTGCCTGTACTGCCGTGTAGTACCGAGTGGAGTACTGTGTGTATAGTGCCGTGTAGTACCGAGTGGAGTACAGTGCCTGTACTGTCGTGTAGTAGCGAGTGGAGTACTGTGTGTATAGTGCCGTGTAGTACCGAGTGGAGTACAGTGCCTGTACTGCCGTGTAGTACCGAGTGGAGTACTGTGTGCATACTGCCGTGTAGTACTGTGTGGAGTATAGTGCCTGTACTGCCGTGTAGTACCGGGTGGAGTACTGTTTGTATAGTGCCGTGTAGTACCGAGTGGAGTACACTGCATGTACTGCCGTGTAGTACCGAGTGGAGTACTGTGTGTATCGTGCGGTGTAGTACCGAGTGGACTACATTGCATGTACTGCCGTGTAGTCCCGAGTGGAGTACAGTGCATGTACTGCCGTGTAGTAGTGAGTGGAGTACAGTGCCTGTACTGCCGTGTGGTACTGAGTGGAGTACTGTGTGTATAGTGCCGTGTAGTACCGAGTGGAGTACAGTGCCTGTATTGCCGTGTAGTACCGAGTGGAGTACTGTGTGTATAGTGCCGTGTAGTACCGAGTGGAGTACTGTGTGCATACTGCCGTGTAGTAATGAGTGGAGTACAGTACCTGTACTGCCGTGTAGTACCGAGTGGCGTACTGTGTGTATAGTGCCGTGTAGTACCGAGTGGAGTACAGTGCCTGTACTGCCGTGTAGTACTGAGTGGAGTACAGTGCCTGTACTGCCGTGTAGTCCCGAGTGGAGTACAGTGCCTGTACTGCCGTGTAGTAGTGAGTGGAGTACTGTGCCTGTATTGCCGTGTGGTACTGAGTGGAGTACTGTGTGTATAGTGCCGTGTAGTACCGCGTGGAGTACAGTGGGTGTAGTGCCGTGTAGTACTGAGTGGAGTAGAGTTCCTGTACTGCCGTGTAGTACTGAGTGGAGTACAGTGCCTGTACTGCCGTGTAGTGCAGAGTGGAGTACAGTGCCTGTACTGCCGTGTAGTACTGAGTGGAGTACAGTGCCTGTACTGCCGTGTAGTCCCGAGTGGAGTACAGTGCCTGTACTGCCGTGTAGTACTGAGTGCAGTACTGTGTGTATAGTGCCGTGTACTACCGAGTGGAATACAGTGCCTCCACTGCCGTGTAGTACTGAGTGGAGTACAGTGCCTGTACTGCCGTGTAGTACTGAGTGGAGTACAGTGTCTGTACTGCCGTGTAGTCCCGAATGTAGTACTGTGTGTATAGTGCCGTGTAGTACCGAGTGGAGTACAGTGCCTGTACTGCCGTGTTGTACCGAGTGGAGTACAGTGTATAGTGCCGTGTAGTACACAGTGGAGTACAGTGCCTGTACTGCCGTGTATTACTGAGTGAAGTACAGTGCCTGTAATGCCGTGTAGTACCGAGTGGAGTACTGTGTGTATAGCGCCGTGTAGTACCGAGTGGAGTACAGTGCCTGTATTGCCGTGTAGTACTGAGTGGAGTACAGTGCCTGTACTGCCGTGTAGTCCCGAGTGGAGTACAGTGAATGTACTGCCGTGTAGTACTGATTGGAGTAATAGTGCCTGTACTGCCGTGTAGTACCGAGTGGAGTACAGTGCTTGTAATGCCGTGTAGTACTGCGTGAAGTACAGTGCCTGTACTGCCGTGTAGTGCCGAGTGGAGTACTGTGTGTATAGTGCAGTGTAGTACTGAGTGGAGTACAGTGCATGTACTGCCGTGTAGTGCCGAGTGGAGTACAGTTCATTTACTGTCGTGAAGTCCCGAGTGGAGTACTGTGTGCAATCTGCCGTGTAATACTGGATGGAGTACAGTGCCTGTACTGCCGTGTAGTAGCGAGTGGGGGACTGTGTGTGTACTGCCGTGTAGTACTGAGTAGAGTACAGTGCCTGTTCTGCCGTGTGGTACCGAGTGGAGTACTGTGTGTATAGTGCCGTGTAGTACCGAGTGGAGTACTCTGTGTATAGTGCAGTGTAGTACTGAGTGGAGTACAGTGCCTGTACTGCCGTGTAGTCCGAGTGGAGTACTGTGTGCATACTGCCGTGTAGTACTGAGTGGAGTACAGTTCCTGTAATGCCGTGTAGTACCGAGTGGAGTACAGTGCCTGTACTGCCGTGTAGTACTGAGTGGGTACAGTGCCTGTACTGCCGTGTAGTACCGAGTGGAGTACTGTGTGTATACTGCCGTGTAGTACTGAGTGGAGTACAGTACCTGTACTGCCGTGTGGTACCGAGTTGGGGACTGTGTGTATACTGCCGTGTAGTACTGAGTGGAGTACAGTGCCTGTACTGCCGAGTAGTCCCGAGTGGAGTACTGTGTGTATAGTGCAGTGTAGTGCAGAGTGGAGTACATTGCCTGTACTGCCGTGCAGTCCCGAGTGGAGTACTGTGTGTATAGTGCAGTGTAGTACTGAGTGGAGTACTGTGTGTATAGTGCCGTGTACTACTGAGTGGAGTACAGTGCCTGTACTGCCGTGTAATACCGAGTGGAGTACTGTGTGCATACTGCCGTGTAGAACTGAGTGGAGTACAGTGCCTGTACTGCCGTGTAGTACTGGGTGGAGTACAGTGCCTGTACTGCCGTGTAGTCCCCAGTGGAATACAGTTTGTGTAGTGCAGTGTAGTACTGAGTGGAGTACAGTGCATGTACTGCCGTGTAGTACCGAGTGGAGTACTGTGTGTATAGTGCAGTGTAGTACTGAGTGTCGTACTGTGTGTATAGTGCCGTGTAGTACTGAGTGGAGTACAGTACCTGTACTGCCGTGTAGTACCGAGTGGAGTACTGTGTGTAAAGTGCCGTGTAGTACACAGTGGAGTACAGTGCCTGTGCTGCCGTGTAGAACTGAGTGGAGTACAGTGCCTGTAATGCCGTGTAGTACCGAGTGGAGTACAGTGTGTATAGTGCCGTGTAGTACTGAGTGGAGTACATTGCCTGTACTGCCGTGCAGTCCCGAGTGGAGTACTGTGTGTATAGTGCCGTGTAGTACTGAGTGGAGTACAGTCCCTGTACTGCCGTGTAGTACTGAGTGGGTACAGTGCCTGTACTGCCGTGTAGTACCGAGTGGAGTACTGTGTGTATACTGCCGTGTAGTACTGAGTGGAGTTCAGTACCTGTACTGCCGTGTAGTACCGAGTGGAGTACTGTGTGTATACTGCCGTGTAGTGCTGAGTGGAGTACAGTACCTGTACTGCCGTGTAGTACCGAGTGGGGAACTGTGTGTATACTGCCGTGTAGTACTGAGTGGAGTACAGTGCCTGTACTGCCGTGTAGTACCGAGTGGGGGACTGTGTGTATATTGCCGTGTAGTACTGAGTGGAGTACAGTGCCTGTACTGCCGTGTAGTCCCGAGTGGACTACCGTGTGCATACTGCCGTGTAGTACTGAGTGGAGTACAGTCCCTGTACTGCCGAGTAGTCCCGAGTGGAGTACAGTGTGTATAGTGCAGTGTAGTACTGAGTGGAGTACTGTGTGTATAGTGCGGTGTAGTACTGAGTGGAGTACAGTGCCTGTACTGCCGTGTAGTACCGAGTGGGGGACTGTGTGTATACCGCCGTGTAGTACTGAGTGGAGTACAGTGTGTATAGTGCCGTGTAGTACCGAGTGGGTGACTGTGTGCATACCGCCGTGTAGTACTGAGTGGAGTACAGTGCCTGTACTGCCATGTAGTCCCGAGTGGAGTACTGTGTGTATACTGCCGTGTAGTACCGAGTGGAGTACAGTGCCTGTACTGCCGTGTAGTACCGAGTGGAGTACTCTGTGTATAGTGCCGTGTAGTACCGAGTGGAGTACTGTGTGCATACTGCCGTGTAGTACTGAGTGGAGTACAGTGCCTGTACTGCCGTGTGGTACCGAGTGGAGTAATGTGTGTATTGTGCCGTGTAGTACCGTGTGGAGTACAGTGCATGTACTGCCGTGTAGTACCGAGCGGAGTACTGTGTGCATAGTGCGGTGTAGTACCGAGTGGAGTACAGTGCATGTACTGCCGTGTAGTACCGAGTGGAGTGCTGTGTGTATACTGCCGTGTAGTACCGAGTGGAGTACAGTGCCTGTATTGCCGTGTAGTACCGAGTGGAGTACTGTGCGTATAGTGCCGTGTAGTACTGAGTGGAGTACAGTGCCTGTACTGCCGTGTAGTACTGAGTGGGTACAGTGCCTATACTGCCGTGCAGTCCCGAGTGGAGTACTTTGTGTATAGTGCAGTGTAGTACTGGGTGGAGTACTGTGTGTACAGTGCCGTGTAGTACTGAGTGGAGTACAGTGCCTGTACTGCCGTGTAGTACCGAGTGGAGTACAGTGCCTGTACTGCCGTGTAGTACTGAGTGGAGTACTGTGCCTATACTGCCGTGCAGTCCCGAATGGAGTACTTTGTGTATAGTGCAGTGTAGTACTGAGTGGAGTACAGTGTGTACAGTGCCGTGTAGTACTGAGTGGAGTACAGTGCCTTTACTGCCGTGTAGTACCGAGTGGAGTACTGTGTGCATACTGCCGTGTAGTACTGAGTGGAGTACAGTGCCTGTACTGCCGTGTAGTACCGAGTGGAGTACTGTGTGTATAGTGCCGTGTAGTACCGAGTGGAGTACAGTGTGCATACTGCCGTGTAGTACTGAGTGGAGTACAGTGCCTGAACTGCCGTGTAGTACCGAGTGGAGTACTGTGTGTATAGTGCCGTGTAGTATCGAGTGGAGTAAAGTGCATGTACTGCCGTGTAGTACCGAGTGGAGTACTGTGTGCATAGTGCGGTGTAGTACCGAGTGGAGTACAGTGCATGTACTGCCGTGTAGTCCCGAGTGGAGTACTGTGTGTATAGTGCCGTGTAGTACCGAGTGGAGTACAGTGCCTGTATTGCCGTGTAGTACCGAGTGGAATACTCTGTGTATAGTGCCGTGTAGTACCGAGTGGTGTGCTGTGTCCACACTGCCGTGTAGTACAGAGTGCTGTACAGTACCTGTACTGCCGTGTAGTACCGAGTGGAGTACTGTGTGTATAGTGCCGTGTAGTACCGAGTGGAGTACAATGCCTGTATTTTCGTGTAGTACTGAGTGGAGTAGAGTGCCTGAAGTGCCGTGTAGTCCCGAGTGGAGTACAGTGAATGTACTGCCGTGTAGTTGTGTGTGGAGTACTGTGCCTGTACTGCCGTGTAGTACTGAGTGGAGTACTGTGTGTATAGTGCCGTGTAGTACCGAGTGGAGTACAGTGGGTGTACTGCCGTGTATTACTGTGTGGAGTACAGTGCCTGTACTGCCGTGTAGTACTGAGTGGAGTACAGTGCCTGTACTGCCGTGTAGTACTGAGTGGAGTACAGTGCCTGTACTGCCGTGTAGTACTGAGTGGAGTACAGTGCCTGTACTGCCGTATAGTACTGAGTGGAGTACTGTGTGTATAGTGCCGTGTAGTACCGAGTGGAGTACCGTGCCTGTACTGCCGTGTAGTACTGAGTGTCGTACAGTGCCTGTACTGCCGTGTAGTACTGAGTGGTGTACAGTGCCTGTACTGCCGTGTAGTCCCGAGTGGAGTACGGTGCCTGTACTGCCGTGTAGTACTGAGTGGAGTACTGTCTGTATAGTGCCGTGTAGTACCGAGTGGAGTACCGTGCCTGTACTGCCGTGTAGTACTGAGTGGAGTACAGTGCCTGTACTGCCGTGTAGTACTGAGTGGAGTACAGTGCCTGTACTGCCGTGTAGTCCCGACTGGAGTACAGTGCCTGTACTGCCGTGTAGTACAGAGTGCAGTACTGTGTGTATAGTGACGTGTAGTACCGGGTGGAGTAAAGTGCCTGTACTGCCGTGTAGTACTGAGTGGAGTACAATGCCTGTACTGCCGTGTAGTACTGAGTGGAGTACAGTGCCTGTAGCGCCGTGTAGTACTGAGTGGAGTTCAGTGCCTGTACTGCCGTGTAGTACTGAGTGGAGTACAGTGCCTGTACTGCCGTGTAGTACTGAGTGGAGTACCGTGCCTGTACTGCCGTGTAGTCCCGAGTGGAGTACAGTGTCTGTACTGCCGTGTAGTACTGAGTGGAGTACTGTGTGTATAGTGCCGTGTAGTACCGAGTGGAGTAGGGTGCCTGTACTGCCGTGTAGTACTGAGTGGAGAACAGTGCCTGTACTGCCGTGTATTACTGAGTGCAGTACAGTGCCTGTACTGCCGTGTAGTCCCGAATGGAGTACTGTGTGTATAGTGCCGTGTAGTACGGAGTGGAGTACAGTGCCTGTACTGCCGTGTAGTACTGAGTGGAGTACAGTGCCTGTACTAACGTGTAGTCCCGAGAGGAGTACTGTGTGTTTAGTGCAGTGTAGTACTGAGTGGTGTACAATGCCTGTACTGCCGTGTAGTACTGAGTGGAGTACAGTGCCTGTACTCCCGTGTAGTCCCGAGTGGAGTACAGTGTGTATAATGCCGTGTAGTACTGAGTGGAGTACAGTGCCTGTACTGCTGTGTAGTCCGGAGTGGAGTACATTGCCTGTACTGCCGTGTAGTCTGAGTGGAGTACTGTGTGTATAGTGCCGTGCAGTACCGAGGGGAGTACAGTGCCTGTACTGCCGTGTAGTACTAAGTGGAGTACAGTGGCTGTACTGCCGTGTAGTCCCGAGTGTAGTACTCTCTGTATAGTGCAGTGTAGTGCTGAGTGGTGTACAGTGCTTGTACTGCCGTGTAGTACTGAGTGGAGTACAGTGCCTGTACTGCCGTGTAGTACCGATTGGAGTACAGTGCCTGTACTGTCGTGTAGTAGCGAGTGGAGTACTGTGTGTATAGTGCCGTGTAGTACCGAGTGGAGTACAGTGCCTGTACTGCCGTGTAGTACCGAGTGGAGTACTGTGTGCATACTGCCGTGTAGTACTGTGTGGAGTATAGTGCCTGTACTGCCGTGTAGTACCGGCTGGAGTACTGTTTGTATAGTGCCGTGTAGTACCGAGTGGAGTACACTGCATGTACTGCCGTGTAGTACCGAGTGGAGTACTGTGTGTATCGTGCGGTGTAGTACCGAGTAGAGTACATTGCATGTACTGCGGTGTAGTACCGAGTGGAGTACTGTGTGTATAGTGCCGTGTAGTACCGAGTGGAGTACAGTGCCTGTACTGCCGTGTAGTACTGAGTGGAGTACAGTGCCTGTACTGCCGTGTAGTCCCGAGTGGAGTACAGTGCCTGTACTGCCGTGTAGTAGTGGGTGGAGTACTGTGCCTGTACTGCCGTGTGGTACTGTGTGGAGTACTGTGTGTATAGTGCCGTGTAGTACCGAGTGGAGTACAGTGCCTGTATTGCCGTGTAGTACCGAGTGGAGTACTGCGTGTATAGTGCCGTGTAGTACCGAGTGGAGTACTGTGTGCATACTGCCGTGTAGTAATGAGTGGAGTACAGTGCCTGTACTGCCGTGTAGTCCCGAGTGGAGTACAGTGCCTGTACTGCCGTGTAGTAGTGAGTGGAGTACTGTGCCTTTATTGCCGTGTGGTACTGAGTGGAGTACAGTGGGTGTAGTGCCGTGTAGTACTGAGTGGAGTAGAGTGCCTGTACTGCCGTGTAGTACTGAGTGGAGTACAGTGCCTGTACTGCCGTGTAGTGCCGAGTGGAGTACATTGCCTGTACTGCCGTGTAGTACTGAGTGGAGTACTGCGTGTATAGTGCCGTGTAGTACCGAGTGGAGTACAGTGCCTGTATTGCCGTGTAGTACTGAGTGGAGTACAGTGCCTGTACTGCCGTGTAGTACTGAGTGGAGTACAGTGCCTGTACTGCCGTGTAGTTGTGAGTGGAGTACTGTGCCTGTACTGCCGTGTAGTACTGAGTGGAGTACTGTGTGTATAGTGCCGTGTAGTACCGCGTGGAGTACAGTGGGTGTACTGCCGTGTATTACTGTGTGGAGTACAGTGCCTGTACTGCCGTGTAGTACTGAGTGGAGTACAGTGCCTGTACTGCCGTGTAGTACTGAGTGGAGTACAGTGCCTGTACTGCCGTGTAGTACTGAGTGGAGTACAGTGCCTGTACTGCCGTATAGTACTGAGTGGAATACTGTGTGTATAGTGCCGTGTAGTACCGAGTGGAGTACCGTGCCTGTACTGCCGTGTAGTACTGAGTGTCGTACAGTGCCTGTACTGCCGTGTAGTACTGAGTGGTGTACAGTGCCTGTACTGCCGTGTAGTACTGAGTGGAGTACTGTCTGTATAGTGCCGTGTAGTACCGAGTGGAGTACCGTGCCTGTACTGCCGTGTAGTACTGAGTGGAGTACAGTGCCTGTACTGCCGTGTAGTACTGAGTGGAGTACAGTGCCTGTACTGCCGTGTAGTACTGAGTGGAGTACAGTGCCTGTACTGCCGTGTAGTACTGAGTGGAGTACTGTGTGTATAGTGCCGTGTAGTACCGAGTGGAGTACCGTGCCTGTACTGCCGTGTAGTCCCGAGTGGAGTACAGTGCCTGTACTGCCGTGTAGTACTGAGTGGAGTACTGTGTGTATAGTGCCGTGTAGTACCGAGTGGAGTAGTGTGCCTGTACTGCCGTGTAGTACTGAGTGGAGAACAGTGCCTGTACTGCCGTGTATTACTGACTGCAGTACAGTGCCTGTACTGCCGTGTAGTCCCGAATGGAGTACTGTGTGTATAGTGCCGTGTAGTACGGAGTGGAGTACAGTGCCTGTACTGCCGTGTAGTACTGAGTGGAGTACAGTGCCTGTACTAACGTGCAGTCCCGAGAGGAGTACTGTGTGTTTAGTGCAGTGTAGTACTGAGTGGTGTACAATGCCTGTACTGCCGTGTAGTACTGAGTGGAGTACAGTGCCTGTACTCCCGTGTAGTCCCGAGTGGAGTACTGTGTGTAATAGTGCCGTGTAGTACTGAGTGGAGTACAGTGCCTGTACTGCTGTGTAGTCCGGAGTGGAGTACAGTGCCTGTACTGCCGTGTAGTCCTGAGTGGAGTACTGTGTGTATAGTGCCGTGCAGTACCGAGGGGAGTACAGTGCCTGTACTGCCGTGTAGTACTAAGTGGAGTACAGTGGCTGTACTGCCGTGTAGTCCCGAGTGTAGTACTGTGTGTATAGTGCAGTGTAGTGCTGAGTGGTGTACAGTGCTTGTACGGCCGTGTAGTACTGAGTGGAGTACATTTCCTGTACTGCCGTGTAGTACTGGGTGGAGTACAGTGCCTGTACTGCCGTGTAGTACCGAGTGGGGGACTGTGTGTATACTGCTGTGTAGTACCGAGTGGAGTACAGTGCCTGTACTGCCGTGTAGTACCGAGTGGAGTACTGTGTGTATAGTGCCGTGTAGTACCGAGTGGAGTACATTGCCTGTACTGTCGTGTAGTAGCGAGTGGAGTACTGTGTGTATAGTGCCGTGTAGTACCGAGTGGAGTACAGTGCCTGTACTGCCGTGTAGTACCGAGTGGAGTACTGTGTGCATACTGCCGTGTAGTACTGTGTGGAGTATAGTGCCTGTACTGCCGTGTAGTACCGGGTGGAGTACTGTTTGTATAGTGCCGTGTAGTACCGAGTGGAGTACACTGCATGTACTGCCGTGTAGTACCGAGTGGAGTACTGTGTGTATCGTGCGGTGTAGTACCGAGTGGAGTACATTGCATGTACTGCGGTGTAGTACCGAGTGGAGTACTGTGTGTATAGTGCCGTGTAGTACCGAGTGGAGTACAGTGCCTGTACTGCCGTGTAGTACTGAGTGGAGTACAGTGCCTGTACTGCCGTGTAGTCCCGAGTGGAGTACAGTGCCTGTACTGCCGTGTAGTAGTGAGTGGAGTACTGTGCCTGTACTGCCGTGTGGTACTGAGTGGAGTACTGTGTGTATAGTGCCGTGTAGTACCGAGTGGAGTACAGTGCCTGTATTGCCGTGTAGTACCGAGTGGAGTACTGTGTGTATAGTGCCGTGTAGTACCGAGTGGAGTACTGTGTGCATACTGCCGTGTAGTAATGAGTGGAGTACAGTACCTGTACTGCCGTGTAGTACCGAGTGGCGTACTGTGTGTATAGTGCCGTGTAGTACCGAGTGGAGTACAGTGCCTGTACTGCCGTGTAGTACTGAGTGGAGTACAGTGCCTGTACTGCCGTGTAGTCCCGAGTGGAGTACAGTGCCTGTACTGCCGTGTAGTAGTGAGTGGAGTACTGTGCCTGTATTGCCGTGTGGTACTGAGTGGAGTACTGTGTGTATAGTGCCGTGTAGTACCGCGTGGAGTACAGTGGGTGTAGTGCCGTGTAGTACTGAGTGGAGTAGAGTGCCTGTACTGCCGTGTAGTACTGAGTGGAGTACAGAGCCTGTACTGCCGTGTAGTGCCGAGTGGAGTACAGTGCCTGTACTGCCGTGTAGTCCCGAGTGGAGTACAGTGCCTGTACTGCCGTGTAGTACTGAGTGGAGTACTGTGTGTATAGTGCCGTGTAGTACCGAGTGGAATACAGTGCCTCCACTGCCGTGTAGTACTGAGTGGAGTACAGTGCCTGTACTGCCGTGTAGTACTGAGTGGAGTACAGTGCCTGTACTGCCGTGTAGTCCCGAATGTAGTACTGTGTGTATAGTGCCGTGTAGTACCGAGTGGAGTACAGTGCCTGTACTGTCGTGTTGTACCGAGTGGAGTACAGTGTATAGTGCCGTGTAGTACACAGTGGAGTACAGTGCCTGTACTGCCGTGTATTACTGAGTGAAGTACAGTGCCTGTACTGCCGTGTAGTCCCGAGTGGAGTACAGTGCCTGTACTGCCGTGTAGTAGTGAGTGGAGTACTGTGCCTGTACTGCCGTGTAGTACTCAGTGGAGTACTGTGTGTATAGTGCCGTGTAGTACCGAGTGGACAACAGTGGGTGTACTGCCGTGTAGTTATGAGTGGAGTACAGCGCCTGTACTGCCGTGTAGTACTGAGTGGAGTACAGTGCCTGTACCGCCGTGTAGTCCCGAGTGGAGTACAGTGCCTATACTGCCGTGTAGTACTGAGTGGAGTACTGTGTGTATAGTGCCGTGTAGTACCGAGTGGAGTACAGTGCCTGTACTGCCGTGTAGTACTGAGTGGAGCACAGTGCCTGTACTGCCGTGTAGTACTGAGTGGAGTACAGTTCCTGTACTGCCGTGTAGTCCCGAGTGGAGTACAGTGCCTGTACTGCCGTGTAGTACTGAGTGGAGTACTGTGTGTATAGTGCCGTGTAGTAACGAGTGGAGTACAGTGCTGTACCTCCGTGTAGTACTGAGTGGAGTACAGTGCCTGTACTGCCGTGTAGTACTGAGTGGAGTACAGTGCCTGTACTGCCGTGTAGTCCCGAATGGAGTACTGTGTGTATAGTGCCGTGTAGTACCGAGTGGAGTACAGTGCCTGTACTGCCGTGTAGCACCGAGTGGAGTACTGTGTGTATAGTGCCGTGTAGAACCGAGTGGATTACAGTGCCTGTATTGTCGTGTAGTACTGAGTGGAGTACAGTGCCTGTAATGCCGTGTAGTACCGAGTGGAGTACTGTTTGTATAGTGCCGTGTAGTACCGAGTGGAGTACAGTGCCTGTACTGCCGTGTAGTACTGAGTGGAGTACAGTGCCTGTACTGCCGTGTAGTCCCGAGTGGAGTACAGTGCCTGTACTTCCGTGTAGTACTGATTGGAGTACAGTGCCTGTACTGCCGTGTAGTACCGAGTGGAGTACTTTGCTTGTACTGCCGTGTAGTACTGAGTGGAGTACAGTGCCTGTACTGTCGTGTAGTGCCGAGTGGAGTACTGTGTGTATAGTGCAGTGTAGTACTGAGTGGAGTAAGTTCATGTACTGCCGTGTAGTACCGAGTGGAGTACAGTGCCTGTACTGCCGTGTAGTCCCAGGTGGAGTACTGTGTGCATACTGCCGTGTAGTCCCCAGTGGAATACAGTTTGTGTAGTGCAGTGTAGTACTGAGTGGAGTACAGTGCATGTACTGCCGTGTAGTAACGAGTGGAGTACTGTGTGTATAGTGCCGTGTAGTACCGAGTGGAGTACAATGCCTGTACTGCCGTGTAGTACCGAGTGGAGTACTGTGTGTATAGTGCCGTGTAGTACCGAGTGGAGTACAGTGCCTGTACTGCGTGTAGTACCGAGTGGACTACTGTGTGTATAGTGCCGTGTAGTACCGAGTGGAGTACAGAGCCTGTACTGCCGTGTAGTACCGAGTGGAGTACAGTGCGTATAGTGCCGTCTAGTACCGAGTGGAGTACGGTGTGTATATTGCCGTGTAGTACTGAGTGGAGTACAGTGTCTGTACTGCCGTGTAGTACCGAGTGGAGTACAGTGTGTATAGTGCCGTGTAGTACCGAGTGGTGTACTGTGCCTGTACTGCCGTGTAGTACCGATTCTGGGAATGTGTGTATACTGCCGTGCAGTACTGAGTGGAGTACAGTGCCTGTACTGCCGTGTAGTACCGAGTGGGGGACTGTGTGTATACTGCCGTGCAGTACTGACTGGAGTACAGTGACTGTACTGCCGTGTAGTACCGAGTGGGGGACGGTGTGTATACTGCCGTGTAGTACTGAGTGGAGTACAGTGCCTGTACTGCCGTGTAGTACCGAGTGGGGGACTGTGTGTATACTGCCGTGTAGTACTGAGTATAGTACAGTGCCTGTACTGCCGTGTAGTACCGAGTGGAGTACTGTGTGCATACTGCCGTGTAGTAGTGAGTGGAGTACAGTACCTGTACTGCCGTGTAGTACCGAGTGGGGGACGGTGTGTATACTGCCGTGTAGTACTGAGTGGAGTACAGTGCCTGTACTGCCGTGTAGTACCGAGTGGGGGAATGTGTGTATAATGCCGTGCAGTACTGAGTGGAGTACATTGCCTGTACTGCCGTGTAGTACCGAGTGGGGGACTGTGTGTATACTGCCGTGTAGTACTGAGTGGAGTACAGTGCCTGTACTGCCGTGTAGTACTGAGTGGGGGACTGTGTGTATACTGCCGTGTAGTACTGAGTGGAGTACAGTGTGTATAGTGCAGTGTAGTGCTGAGTGGAGTACAGTGCTTGTACTGCCGTGTAGTACCGAGTGGATTATTGTGTGTATAGTGCAGTGTAGTGCTGAGTGGAGTACAGTACCTGTACTGCCGTGTAGTACTGAGTATAGTACAATGCCTGTACTGCCGTGTAGTACCGAGTGGGGGACTGTGTGTATACAGCCGTGTAGTACTGAGTGGAGTACAGTACCTGTACTGCCGAGTAGTCTGGAGTGGAGTACTGTGTGTATAGTGCAGTGTAGTGCTGAGCGGAGTACAGTACCTGTACTGCCGTGTAGTACCGAGTGGGGGAATGTGTGTATACTGCCGTGCAGTAATGAATGGAGTACAGTGACTGTACTGCCGTGTAGTACCGAGTGGGGGACTGTGTGTATACTGCCGTGTAGTACTGAGTGGAGTACAGTGCCTGTACTACCGTGTAGTCCCGAGTGGAGTGCTGTGTGCATACTGCCGTGTAGTATTGAGTGGAGTACATTCCCTGTACTGCCGAGTAGTCCCGAGTGGAGTACAGTGTGTATAGCGCAGTGTAGTACTGAGTGGAGTACTGTGTGTATAGTGCAGTGTAGTATTGAGTGGAGTACAGTGCGTGTACTGCCGTGTTGTACCGAGTGGGGTACTGTGTGTATACTGCCGTGTAGTACTGAGTGGAGTACAGTGTGTATAGTGCCGTGTAGTACCGAGTGGGCGTTTGTGTGCATACTGCCGTGTAGTACTGAGTGGAGTACAGTGCCTGTACTGCTATGTTGTCCCGAGTGGAGTACTGTGTGTATACTGCCGTGTAGTACCGAGTGGAGTACAGTGCCTGTACTGCCATGTAGTACCGAGTGGAGTACTGTGTGCATACTGCAGTGTAGTACGGAGTGGAGTACAGTGCCTATACTGCCGTGTAGTACCGATTGGAGTACAGTGTGTATAGTGCCGTGTAGTACCGAGTGGAGTACTGTGTGCATACTGCCGTGTAGTACTTAGTGTAGTACAGTGCCTGTACTGCCGTGTAGTACCGAGTGGAGTACTGTGTGTATAGTGCCGTGTAGTACCGAGTTGAGTACAGTGCATGTACTGCCGTGTACTACCGAGTGGAGTACTGTTTGTATAGTGCGGTGTAGTACCGAGTGGATTACAGTGCATGTACTGCCGTGTAGTACCGAGTGGAGTACTGTGTGTATAGTGCCGTGTAGTACCGAGTGGAGTACAGTGCCTGTATTGCCGTGTAGTACCGAGTGGAGTACTGTGTGTATAGTGCCGTGTAGTACCGATTGGAATACTGTGTGCATACTGCCGTGTAGTACTAGTGGAGTACAGTACCCGTACTGCCGTGTAGTACCGAGTGGAGTACTGTGTGTATAGTGCCTTGTAGTACCGAGTGGAGTACAGTGCCTGTACTGCCGTGTAGTACTTAGTGGAGTAGAATGCCTGTACTGCCGTGTAGTCCCGAGTGGAGTACAGTGCCTGTACTGCCGTGTAGTAGTGAGTGGAGTACTGTGCCTGTACTGCCGTGTAGTACTGAGTGGAGTACAGTGCCTGTACTGCCGTGTAGTACTGAGTGGAGTACAGTGCCCGTACTGCCGTGTAGTCCCGAGTGGAGTAGATTGCCTGTACTACCGTGTAGTACTGAGTTTAGTACTGTTTGTATAGTGCTGTGTAGTACCGAGTGGAGTACAGTGTCTGTACTGCCGTGTAGTCCCGAGTGGAGTACGGTGCATATACTGTCGTGTAGTACCGAGTGGAGTACAATGCCTGTACTGCCGTGTAGTACCGAGTGGAGTACTGTGTGCATACTGCCGTGTAGTACCGAGTGGAGTACAGTGCCTGTAGTGCCGTGTAGTACCGAGTGGAGTACTGTGTGCATACAGCCGTGTAGTACTGAGTGGAGTACAGTGCCTGTACTGCCGTGTAGTACCGAGTGGAGTACTGTTTGTATAGTGCCGTGTAGTACCGAGTGGAGTACAGTGCATGTACTGCCGTGTAGTACCGACTGGAGTACTGTGTGTATAGTGCGGTGTAGTACCGAGTGGAGTACAGTGCATGTACTGCCGTGTAGTACCGAGTGGCGTACTGTGTGTATAGTGCCGTGTAGTACCGTGTGGAGTACAGTGCCTGTATTGCCGTGTAGTAAAGAGTGGAGTACTGTGTGTATAGTGCCGTGTAGTACCGAGTGGAGTACAGTGCCTATACTGCCGTGTAGTACTGAGTGGTGTACAGTGCCTGTACTGCCGTGTAGTGCCGAGTGGAGTACAGTGCTTGTACTGCCGTGTAGTAGTGAGTGGAGTACTCTGCCTGTATTGCCGTGTAGTACTGAGTTTAGTACTGTGCCTGTACTGCCGTGTAGTACCGAGTGGAGTACAGTGGGTGTACTGCCGTGTAGTACTGAGTGGAGTACAGTGCCTATACTGCCGTGTAGTACTGAGTGGGGTACAGTGCCTGTACTGCCGTGTAGTCCCGAGTGGAGTACAATGCCTGTACTGCCGTGTAGTACTGAGTGGAGTACTGTGTGTATAGTGCCGTGTAGTACCGAGTGGAGTACAATGCCTGTACTGCCGTGTAGTACTGAGTGGAGTACTGTGTGTATAGTGCCGTGTAGTACCGAGTGGAGTACAGTGCCTGTACTGCCGTGTAGTACTGAGTGGAGTACAGTGCTTGTAATGCCGTGTAGTACTGAGTGAAGTACTGTGTGTATTGTGCCGTTAGTACCGAGTGTAATACAGTGCATGTACTGCCGTGTAGTACTGAGTGGACTACAGTGCCTGTACTGGCGTGTAGTCCCGAGTGGAGTACAGTGCCTGTACTGCCGTGTAGTACTGAGTGGAGTACTGTGTGTATAGTGCCGTGTAGTACCGAGTGGAGTACCGTGCCTGTACTGCCGTGTAGTACTGAGTGGAGTACAGTGCCTATACTGCCGTGTAGTACTGAGTGGAGTACAGTGCCTCTACTGCCGTGTAGTCCCGACTGGAGTACAGTGCCTGTATTGCCGTGTAGTACAGAGTGGAGTACTGTGTGTATAGTGCCGTGTAGTACCGAGTGGAGCAAAGTGCCTGTACTGCCGTGTAGTACTGAGTGGAGTACAGTGCCTGTACTGCCGTGTAGTACTGAGTGGAGTACAGTGCCTCTACTGCCGTGTAGTACTGAGTGGAGTACAGTGCCTGTACTGCTGTGTAGTCCGGAGTGGAGTACAGTGCCTGTACTGCCGTGTAGTCCTGAGTGGAGTACTGTGTGTATAGTGCCGTGTAGTACCGAGGGGAGTACAGTGCCTGTACTGCCGTGTAGTACTAAGTGGAGTACAGTGGCTGTACTGCCGTGTAGTCCCCAGTGTAGTACTGTGTGTATAGTGCAGTGTAGTGCTGAGTGGTGTACAGTGCTTGTACTGCCGTGTAGTACTGAGTGGAGTACAGTGCCTGTACTGCCGTGTAGTACTGGGTGGAGTACAGTGCCTGTACTGCCGTGTATTACTGAGTGGAGTACAGTGCCTGTACTGCCGTGTAGTCCCGAATGGAGTACTGTGCGTATAGTGCCGTGTAGTACGGAGTGGAGTACAGTGCCTGTACTGCCGTGTAGTACTGAGTGGAGTACTGTGTGTATAGTGCCGTGTAGTACCGAGTGGAGTACAGTGCCTGTACTGCCGTGTAGTACTGAGTGGAGAACAGTGCCTGTACTGCCGTGTATTACTGAGTGGAGTACAGTGCCTGTACTGCCGTGTAGTCCCGAATGGAGTACTGTGCGTATAGTGCCGTGTAGTACGGAGTGGAGTACAGTGCCTGTACTGCCGTGTAGTACTGAGTGGAGTATAGTGCCTGTACTACCGTGTAGTACCGAGTGGTGTACTGTTTGTATAGTGCCGTGTAGTACCGAGTGGAGTACACTGCATGTACTGCCGTGTAGTACCGAGTGGAGTACTGTGTGTATCGTGCGGTGTAGTACCGAGTGGAGTACATTGCATGTACTGCGGTGTAGTACCGAGTGGAGTACTGTGTGTATAGTGCCGTGTAGTACCGAGTGGAGTACTGTGTGCATACTGCCGTGTAGTAATGAGTGGAGTACAGTAACTGTACTGCCGTGTAGTACCGAGTGGAGTACTGTGTGTATAGTGCCGTGTAGTACCGAGTGGAGTACAGTGCCTGTACTGCCGTGTAGTACTGAGTGGAGTACAGTGCCTGTACTGCCGTGTAGTTGTGAGTGGAGTACTGTGCCTGTACTGCCGTGTGGTACTGAGTGGAGTACTGTGTGTATAGTGCCGTGTAGTACCGCGTGGAGTACAGTGGGTGTAGTGCCGTGTAGTACTGAGTCGAGTACTGTGTGCATACTGCCGTGTAGTACTGTGTGGAGTATAGTGCCTGTACTGCCGTGTAGTACCGAGTGGGGGACGGTGTGTATACCGCCGTGTAGTACTGAGTGGAGTACAGTGTGTATAGTGCCGTGTAGTACCGAGTGGAGTACAGTGCCTGTACTGCCGTGTAGTACTGAGTGGAGTACAGTGCCTGTTCTGCCGTGTATTACTGAGAGGAGTACAGTGCCTGTACTGCCGTGTAGTCCCGAATGGATTACTGTGTGTATAGTGCCGTGTAGTACGGAATGGAGTACAGTGTGTATAGTGCCGTGTAGTACCGAGTGGAGTACAGTGCCTGTACTGCCGTGTAGTACAGGGTGGAGTACAGTGCCTGTACTGCCGTGTATTACTGAGTGGAGTACAGTGCCTGTACTACCGTGTAGTACCGAGTGGGGGACTGTGTGTATACCGCCGTGTAGTACTGAGTAGAGTACAGTGTGTATAGTGCCGTGTAGTACCGAGTGGAGTACAGTGCCTGTACTGCCGTGTAGTACTGAGTGGAGTACTGTGTGTATAGTGCCGTGTAGTACCGAGTGGAGTACCGTGCCTGTACTGCCGTGTAGTACTGAGTGGAGTACAATGCCTGTACTGCCGTGTAGTACCGAGTGGTGTACAGTGCCTGTACTGCCGTGTAGTCCCGAGTGGAGTACAGTGCCTGTACTGTCGTGTAGTACTGAGTGGAGTACTGTGTGTATAGTGCCGTGTAGTACCGAGTGTAGTACCGTGCCTGTACTGCCGTGTAGTACTGAGTGGAGTACAGTGCCTGTACTGCCGTGTAGTACTGAATGGAGTACAGTGCCTGTACTGCCGTGTAGTCCCGACTGGAGTACAGTGCCTGTACTGCCGTGTAGTACAGAGTGGAGTACTGTGTGTATAGTGCCGTGTAGTACCGAGTGGAGTACCGTGCCTGTACTGCCGTGTAGTCCCGAGTGGAGTACAGTGCCTGTACTGCCGTGTAGTACTGAGTGGAGTACTGTGTGTATAGTGCCGTGTAGTACCGAGTGGAGTACAGTGCCTGTACTGCCGTGTAGTACTGAGTGGAGTACAGTGCCTGTACTGCCGTGTATTACTGAGTGGTGTACACTCCTGTACTGCCGTGTAGTCCCGAATGGAGTACTGTGTGTATAGTGCCGTGTAGTACTGAGTGGAGTACAGTGCCTGTACTAACGTGTAGTCCCGAGTGGAGTACTGTGTGTATAGTGCAGTGTAGTACTGAGTGGAGTACTGTGTGTATAGTGCCGTGTAGTACTGAGTGGAGTACAGTGCATGTACTGCCGTGTAGTACTGAGTGGAGTACTGTGTGTATAGTGCCGTGTAGTACCGAGTGGAGTACAGTGCCTGTACTGCCGTGTAGTACTGAGTGGAGTACATTGGCTGTACTGCCGTGTAGTACTGAGTGGAGTACAGTGCCTGTACTGCCGTGTAGTACTGAGTGGAGTACAGTGCCTGTACTGCCGTGTAGTACTGTGTGGATTACAGTGCCTGTCCTGCCGTGTAGTACTGAGTGGAGTACTGTGTGTATAGTGCCGTGTAGTACCGAGTGGAGTACCGTGCCTGTACTGCCGTGTAGTACTGAGTGGAGTACAGTGCCTGTACTGCCATGTAGTACTGAGTGGTGTACAGTGCCTGTACTGCCGTGTAGTCCCGAGTGGAGTACAGTGCCTGTACTACCGTGTAGTACTGAGTGGAGTACTGTGTGTATAGTGCCGTGTAGTACCGAGTGGAGTACCGTGCCTGTACTGCCGTGTAGTACTGAGTGAAGTACAGTGCCTGTACTGCCGTGTAGTACTGAGTGGAGTACAGTGCCTGTACTGCCGTGTAGTCCCGACTGGAGTACAGTGCCTGTACTGCCGTGTAGTACCGAGTGGAGTACTGTGTGTATAGTGCCGTGTAATACCGAGTGGAGTAAATTGCCTGTACTGCCGTGTAGTACTGAGTGGAGTACAGTGCCTGTACTGCCGTGTAGTACTGAGTGGAGTACAGTGCCTGTACTGCCTTGTAGTACTGAGTGGAGTACAGTGCCTGTACTGCCGTGTAGTACTGAGTGGAGTACTGTGTGTTTAGTGCCGTGTAGTGCCGAGTGGAGTACCGTGCCTGTACTGCCGTGTAGTCCCGAGTGGAGTACAGTGCCTGTACTGCCGTGTAGTACTGAGTGGAGTACAGTGCCTGTACTCCCGTGTAGTCCCGAGTGGAGTACTGTGTGTATAGTGCCGTGTAGTACTGAGTGGAGTACAGTGCCTGTACTGCCGTGTAGTCCGGAGTGGAGTACAGTGCCTGTACTGCCGTGTAGTCCTGAGTGGAGTACTGTGTGTATAGTGCCGTGTAGTACCGAGTGGTGTACTGTGCCTGTACTGCCGTGTAGTACCGATTGGGGGAATGTGTGTATACTGCCGTGCAGTACTGAGTGGAGTACAGTGCCTGTACTGCCGTGTAGTACCGAGTGGGGGACTGTGTGTATACTGCCGTGCAGTACTGAGTGGAGTACAGTGACTGTACTGCCGTGTAGTACCGAGTGGGGGACTGTGTGTATACTGCCGTGCAGTACTGAGTGGAGTACAGTGACTGTACTGCCGTGTAGTACCGAGTGGGGGACGGTGTGTATACTGCCGTGTAGTACTGAGTGGAGTACAGTGCCTGTACTGCCGTGTAGTACTGAGTGGAGTACAGTGCCTGTAATGCCGTGTAGTACCGAGTGAAGTACTGTGTGTATAGTGCCGTTAGTACCGAGTGTAATACAGTGCCTGTACTGCCGTGTAGTACTGAGTGGAGTACAGTGCCTGTACTGGCGTGTAGTCCCGAGTGGAGTACAGTGCCTGTACTGCCGTGTAGTACTGAGTGGAGTACTGTGTGTATAGTGCCGTGTAGTACCGAGTGGAGTACCGTGCCTGTACTGCCGTGTAGTACTGAGTGGAGTACAGTGCCTGTACTGCCGTGTAGTACTAAGTGGAGTACAGTGGCTGTACTGCCGTGTAGTCCCGAGTGTAGTACTCTGTGTATAGTGCAGTGTAGTGCTGAGTGGTGTACAGTGCTTGTACTGCCGAGTAGTACTGAGTGCAGTACAGTGCCTGTACTGCCGTGTAGTACCGAGTGGGGGACTGTGTGTATACTGCTGTGTAGTACCGAGTGGAGTACAGTGCCTGTACTGCCGTGTAGTTCCGAGTGGAGTACTGTGTGTATAGTGCCGTGTAGTACCGAGTGGAGTACAGTGCCCGTACTGCCGTGTAGTACCGAGTGGAGTACTGTGTGCATACTGCCGTGTAGTACTGTGTGGAGTATAGTGCCTGTACTGCCGTGTAGTACCGAGTGGAGTACTGTTTGTATAGTGCCGTGTAGTACCGAGTGGAGTACACTGCATGTACTGCCGTGTAGTACCGAGTGGAGTACTGTGTGTATCGTGCGGTGTAGTACCGAGTGGAGTACATTGCATGTACTGCGGTGTAGTACCGAGTGGAGTACTGTGTGTATAGTGCCGTGTAGTACCGAGTGGAGTACAGTGCCTGTATTGCCGTGTAGTACCGAGTGGAGTACTGTGTGTATAGTGCCGTTTAGTACCGAGTGGAGTACTGTGTGCATACTGCCGTGTAGTAATGAGTGGAGTACAGTACCTGTACTGCCGTGTAGTACCGATTGGGGGACGGTGTGTATACTGCCGTGTAGTACTGAGTGGAGTACAGTGCCTGTACTGCCGTGTAGTACCGAGTGGGGGAATGTGTGTATAATGCCGTGCAGTACTGAGTGGAGTACAGTGCCTGTACTGCCGTGTAGTACCGAGTGGGGGACTGTGTGTATACTGCCGTGTAGTACTGAGTGGAGTACAGTGCCTGTACTGCCGTGTAGTACTGAGTGGGGGACTGTGTGTATACTGCCGTGTAGTACTGAGTGGAGTACAGTGTGTATAGTGCAGTGTAGTGCTGAGTGGAGTACAGTGCTTGTACTGCCGTGTAGTACCGAGTGGATTATTGTGTGTATAGTGCAGTGTAGTGCTGAGTGGAGTACAGTACCTGTACTGCCGTGTAGTACTGAGTATAGTACAATGCCTGTACTGCCGTGTAGTACCGAGTGGGGGACTGTGTGTGTACAGCCGTGTAGTACTGAGTGGAGTACAGTACCTGTACTGCCGAGTAGTCTGGAGTGGAGTACTGTGTGTATAGTGCAGTGTAGTGCTGAGCGGAGTACAGTACCTGTACTGCCGTGTAGTACCGAGTGGGGGAATGTGTGTATACTGCCGTGCAGTAATGAGTGGAGTACAGTGACTGTACTGCCGTGTAGTACCGAGTGGGGGACTGTGTGTATACTGCCGTGTAGTACTGAGTGGAGTACAGTGCCTGTACTACCGTGTAGTCCCGAGTGGAGTGCTGTGTGCATACTGCCGTGTAGTATTGAGTGGAGTACATTCCCTGTACTGCCGAGTAGTCCCGAGTGGAGTACAGTGTGTATAGCGCAGTGTAGTACTGAGTGGAGTACTGTGTGTATAGTGCAGTGTAGTATTGAGTGGAGTACAGTGCGTGTACTGCCGTGTTGTACCGAGTGGGGTACTGTGTGTATACTGCCGTGTAGTACTGAGTGGAGTACAGTGCCTGTACTACCGTGTAGTCCCGAGTGGAGTGCTGTGTGCATACTGCCGTGTAGTATTGAGTGGAGTACATTCCCTGTACTGCCGAGTAGTCCCGAGTGGAGTACAGTGTGTATAGCGCAGTGTAGTACTGAGTGGAGTACTGTGTGTATAGTGCAGTGTAGTATTGAGTGGAGTACAGTGCGTGTACTGCCGTGTTGTACCGAGTGGGGTACTGTGTGCATACTGCCGTGTAGTACTGAGTGGAGTACAGTGCCTGTACTGCTATGTTGTCCCGAGTGGAGTACTGTGTGTATACTGCCGTGTAGTACCGAGTGGAGTACAGTGCCTGTACTGCCATATAGTACCGAGTGGAGTACTGTGTGCATACTGCCGTGTAGTACGGAGTGGAGTACAGTGCCTATACTGCCGTGTAGTACCGATTGGAGTACTGTGTGTATAGTGCCGTGTAGTACCGAGTGGAGTACTGTGTGCATACTGCCGTGTAGTACTTAGTGTAGTACAGTGCCTGTACTGCCGTGTAGTACCGAGTGGAGTACTGTGTGTATAGTGCCGTGTAGTACCGAGTTTAGTACAGTGCATGTACTGCCGTGTACTACCGAGTGGAGTACTGTTTGTATAGTGCGGTGTAGTACCGAGTGGATTACAGTGCATGTACTGCCGTGTAGTACCGAGTGGAGTACTGTGTGTATAGTGCCGTGTAGTACCGAGTGGAGTACAGTGCCTGTATTGCCGTGTAGTACCGAGTGGAGTACTGTGTGTATAGTGCCGTGTAGTACCGATTGGAGTACTGTGTGCATACTGCCGTGTAGTACTAGTGGAGTACAGTACCTGTACTGCCGTGTAGTACCGAGTGGAGTACTGTGTGTATAGTGCCGTGTAGTACCGAGTGGAGTACAGTGCCTGTACTGCCGTGTAGTACTGAGTGGAGTAGAATGCCTGTACTGCCGTGTAGTCCCGAGTGGAGTACAGTGCCTGTACTGCCGTGTAGTAGTAAGTGGAGTACTGTGCCTGTACTGCCGTGTAGTACTGAGTGGAGTACAGTGCCTGTACTGCCGTGTAGTACTGAGTGGAGTACAGTGCCCGTACTGCCGTGTAGTCCCGAGTGGAGTAGAGTGCCTGTACTACCGTGTAGTACTGAGTTTTGTACTGTTTGTATAGTGCTGTGTAGTACCGAGTGGAGTACAGTGTCTGTACTGCCGTGTAGTCCCGAGTGGAGTACGGTGCATATACTGTCGTGTAGTACCGAGTGGAGTACAATGCCTGTACTGCCGTGTAGTACCGAGTGGAGTACTGTGTGCATACTGCCGTGTAGTACCGAGTGGAGTACAGTGCCTGTAGTGCCGTGTAGTACCGAGTGGAGTACTGTGTGCATACTGCCGTGTAGTACTGAGTGGAGTACAGTGCCTGTACTGCCGTGTAGTACCGAGTGGAGTACTGTTTGTATAGTGCCGTGTAGTACCGAGTGGAGTACAGTGCATGTACTGCCGTGTAGTACCGACTGGAGTACTGTGTGTATAGTGCGGTGTAGTACCGAGTGGAGTACAGTGCATGTACTGCCGTGTAGTACCGAGTGGAGTACTGTGTGTATAGTGCCGTGTAGTACCGTGTGGAGTACAGTGCCTGTATTGCCGTGTAGTAAAGAGTGGAGTACTGTGTGTATAGTGCCGTGTAGTACCGAGTGGAGTACAGTGCCTATACTGCCGTGTAGTACTGAGTGGTGTACAGTGCCTGTACTGCCGTGTAGTGCCGAGTGGAGTACAGTGCTTGTACTGCCGTGTAGTAGTGAGTGGAGTACTCTGCCTGTATTGCCGTGTAGTACTGAGTGGAGTACTGTGCCTGTACTGCCGTGTAGTACCGAGTGGAGTACAGTGGGTGTACTGCCGTGTAGTACTGAGTGGAGTACAGTGCCTATACTGCCGTGTAGTACTGAGTGGGGTACAGTGCCTGTACTGCCGTGTAGTCCCGAGTGGAGTACAATGCCTGTACTGCCGTGTAGTACTGAGTGGAGTACTGTGTGTATAGTGCCGTGTAGTACCGAGTGGAGTACAATGCCTGTGCTGCCGTGTAGTACTGAGTGGAGTACTGTGTGTATAGTGCCGTGTAGTACCCAGTGGAGTACAGTGCCTGTACTGCCGTGTAGTACTGAGTGGAGTACAGTGCTTGCAATGCCGTGTAGTACCGAGTGAAGTACTGTGTGTATTGTGCCGTTAGTACCGAGTGTAATACAGTGCCTGTACTGCCGTGTAGTACTGAGTGGACTACAGTGCCTGTACTGGCGTGTAGTCCCGAGTGGAGTACAGTGCCTGTACTGCCGTGTAGTACTGAGTGGAGTACTGTGTGTATAGTGCCGTGTAGTACCGAGTGGAGTACCGTGCCTGTACTGCCGTGTAGTACTGAGTGGAGTACAGTGCCTATACTGCCGTGTAGTACTGAGTGGAGTACAGTGCCTGTACTGCCGTGTAGTCCCGACTGGAGTACAGTGCCTGTACTGCCGTGTAGTACAGAGTGGAGTACTGTGTGTATAGTGCCGTGTAGTACCGAGTGGAGCAAAGTGCCTGTACTGCCGTGTAGTACTGAGTGGAGTACAGTGCCTGTACTGCCGTGTAGTACTGAGTGGAGTACAGTGCCTCTACTGCCGTGTAGTACTGAGTGGAGTACAGTGCCTGTACTGCTGTGTAGTCCGGAGTGGAGTACAGTGCCTGTACTGCCGTGTAGTCCTGAGTGGAGTACTGTGTGTATAGTGCCGTGTAGTACCGAGGGGAGTACAGTGCCTGTACTGCCGTGTAGTACTAAGTGGAGTACAGTGGCTGTACTGCCGTGTAGTCCCCAGTGTAGTACTGTGTGTATAGTGCAGTGTAGTGCTGAGTGGTGTACAGTGCTTGTACTGCCGTGTAGTACTGAGTGGAGTACAGTGCCTGTACTGCCGTGTAGTACTCGGTGGAGTACAGTGCCTGTACTGCCGTGTATTACTGAGTGGAGTACAGTGCCTGTACTGCCGTGTAGTCCCGAATGGAGTACTGTGCGTATAGTGCCGTGTAGTACGGAGTGGAGTACAGTGCCTGTACTGCCGTGTAGTACTGAGTGGAGTACTGTGTGCATAGTGCCGTGTAGTACCGAGTGGAGTACAGTGCCTGTACTGCCGTGTAGTACTGAGTGGAGAACAGTGCCTGTACTGCCGTGTATTACTGAGTGGAGTACAGTGCCTGTACTGCCGTGTAGTCCCGAATGGAGTACTGTGCGTATAGTGCCGTGTAGTACGGAGTGGAGTACAGTGCCTGTACTGCCGTGTAGTACTGAGTGGAGTATAGTGCCTGTACTACCGTGTAGTACCGAGTGGTGTACTGTTTGTATAGTGCCGTGTAGTACCGAGTGGAGTACACTGCATGTACTGCCGTGTAGTACCGAGTGGAGTACTGTGTGTATCGTGCGGTGTAGTACCGAGTGGAGTACATTGCATGTACTGCGGTGTAGTACCGAGTGGAGTACTGTGTGTATAGTGCCGTGTAGTACCGAGTGGAGTACAGCGCCTGTATTGCCGTGTAGTACCGAGTGGAGTACTGTGTGTATAGTGCCGTGTAGTACCGAGTGGAGTACTGTGTGCATACTGCCGTGTAGTAATGAGTGGAGTACAGTAACTGTACTGCCGTGTAGTACCGAGTGGAGTACTGAGTGTATAGTGCCGTGTAGTACCGAGTGGAGTACAGTGCCTGTACTGCCGTGTAGTACTGAGTGGAGTACAGTGCCTGTACTGCCGTGTAGTCCCGAGTGGAGTACAGTGCCTGTACTGCCGTGTAGTAGTGAGTGGAGTACTGTGCCTGTACTGCCGTGTAGTACCGAGTGGAGTACTCTGTGTATAGTGCCGTGTAGTACTGAGTGGATTACATTGCCTGTACTGCCGTGCAGTCCCGAGTGGAGTACTGTGTTTATAGTGCCGTGTAGTACTGAGTGGAGTACAGTGCCTGTACTGCCGTGTAGTACTGAGTGGGTACAGTGCATGTGCTGCCGTGTAGTCCCGTGTGGAGTACAGTGCCTGTACTGCCGTGTAGTTGTGAGTGGAGTACTGTGCCTGTACTGCCGTGTGGTACTGAGTGGAGTACTGTGTGTATAGTGCCGTGTAGTACCGCGTGGAGTACAGTGGGTGTAGTGCCGTGTAGTACTGAGTCGAGTACTGTGTGCATACTGCCGTGTAGTACTGTGTGGAGTATAGTGCCTGTACTGCCGTGTAGTACCGAGTGGGGGACTGTGTGTATACCGCCGTGTAGTACTGAGTGGAGTACAGTGTGTATAGTGCCGTGTAGTACCCAGTGGAGTACAGTGCCTGTACTGCCGTGTAGTACTGAGTGGAGTACAGTGCCTCTACTGCCGTGTATTACTGAGAGGAGTACAGTGCCTGTACTGCCGTGTAGTCCCGAATGGATTACTGTGTGTATAGTGCCGTGTAGTACGGAGTGGAGTACAGTGTGTATAGTGCCGTGTAGTACCGAGTGGAGTACAGTGCCTGTACTGCCGTGTAGTACAGGGTGGAGTACAGTGCCTGTACTGCCGTGTATTACTGAGTGGAGTACAGTGCCTGTACTGCCGTGTAGTACCGAGTGGGGGACTGTGTGTATACCGCCGTGTAGTACTGAGTAGAGTACAGTGTGTATAGTGCCGTGTAGTACCGAGTGGAGTACAGTGCCTGTACTGCCGTGTAGTACTGATTGGAGTACTGTGTGTATAGTGCCGTGTAGTACCGAGTGGAGTAACGTGCCTGTACTGCCGTGTAGTACTGAGTGGAGTACAATGCCTGTACTGCCGTGTAGTACCGAGTGGTGTACAGTGCCTGTACTGCCGTGTAGTCCCGAGTGGAGTACAGTGCCTGTACTGTCGTGTAGTACTGAGTGGAGTACTGTGTGTATAGTGCCGTGTAGTACCGAGTGTAGTACCGTGCCTGTACTGCCGTGTAGTACTGAGTGGAGTACAGTGCCTGTACTGCCGTGTAGTACTGAATGGAGTACAGTGCCTGTACTGCCGTGTAGTCCCGACTGGAGTACAGTGCCTGTACTGCCGTGTAGTACAGAGTGGAGTACTGTGTGTATAGTGCCGTGTAGTACCGAGTGGAGTACCGTGCCTGTACTGCCGTGTAGTCCCGAGTGGAGTACAGTGCCTGTACTGCCGTGTAGTACTGAGTGGAGTACTGTGTGTATAGTGCCGTGTAGTACCGAGTGGAGTACAGTGCCTGTACTGCCGTGTAGTACTGAGTGGAGTACAGTGCCTGTACTGCCGTGTATTACTGAGTGGTGTACACTGCCTGTACTGCCGTGTAGTCCCGAATGGAGTACTGTGTGTATAGTGCCGTGTAGTACTGAGTGGAGTACAGTGCCTGTACTAACGTGTAGTCCCGAGTGGAGTACTGTGTGTATAGTGCAGTGTAGTACTGAGTGGAGTACTGTGTGTATAGTGCCGTGTAGTACTGAGTGGAGTACAGTGCATGTACTGCCGTGTAGTACTGAGTGGAGTACTGTGTGTATAGTGCCGTGTAGTACCGAGTGGAGTACAGTGCCTGTACTGCCGTGTAGTACTGAGTGGAGTACAGTGGCTGTACTGCCGTGTAGTACTGAGTGGAGTACAGTGCCTGTTCTGCCGTGTAGTACTGAGTGGAGTACAGTGCCTGTACTGCCGTGTAGTACTGTGTGGATTACAGTGCCTGTCCTGCCGTGTAGTACTGAGTGGAGTACTGTGTGTATAGTGCCGTGTAGTACCGAGTGGAGTACCGTGCCTGTACTGCCGTGTAGTACTGAGTGGAGTACAGTGCCTGTACTGCCATGTAGTACTGAGTGGTGTACAGTGCCTGTACTGCCGTGTAGTCCCGAGTGGAGTACAGTGCCTGTACTACCGTGTAGTACTGAGTGGAGTACTGTGTGTATAGTGCCGTGTAGTACCGAGTGGAGTACCGTGCCTGTACTGCCGTGTAGTACTGAGTGAAGTACAGTGCCTGTACTGCCGTGTAGTACTGAGTGGAGTACAGTGCCTGTACTGCCGTGTAGTCCCGACTGGAGTACAGTGCCTGTACTGCCGTGTAGTACCGAGTGGAGTACTGTGTGTATAGTGCCGTGTAGTACCGAGTGGAGTAAATTGCCTGTACTGCCGTGTAGTACTGAGTGGAGTACAGTGCCTGTACTGCCGTGTAGTACTGAGTGGAGTACAGTGCCTGTACTGCCTTGTAGTACTGAGTGGAGTACAGTGCCTGTACTGCCGTGTAGTACTGAGTGGAGTACTGTGTGTTTAGTGCCGTGTAGTGCCGAGTGGAGTACCGTGCATGTACTGACGTGTAGTCCCGAGTGGAGTACAGTGCCTGTACTGCCGTGTAGTACTGAGTGGAGTACAGTGCCTGTACTCCCGTGTAGTCCCGAGTGGAGTACTGTGTGTATAGTGCCGTGTAGTACTGAGTGGAGTACAGTGCCTGTACTGCCGTGTAGTCCGGAGTGGAGTACAGTGCCTGTACTGCCGTGTAGTCCTGAGTGGAGTACTGTGTGTATAGTGCCGTGTAGTACCGAGTGGTGTACTGTGCCTGTACTGCCGTGTAGTACCGATTGGGGGAATGTGTGTATACTTCCGTGCAGTACTGAGTGGAGTACAGTGCCTGTACTGCCGTGTAGTACCGAGTGGGGGACTGTGTGTATACTGCCGTGCAGTACTGAGTGGAGTACAGTGACTGTACTGCCGTGTAGTACCGCGTGGGGGACTGTGTGTATACTGCCGTGCAGTACTGAGTGGAGTACAGTGACTGTACTGCCGTGTAGTACCGAGTGGGGGACGGTGTGTATACTGCCGTGTAGTACTGAGTGGAGTACAGTGCCTGTACTGCCGTGTAGTACTGAGTGGAGTACAGTGCCTGTAATGCCGTGTAGTACCGAGTGAAGTACTGTGTGTATAGTGCCGTTAGTACCGAGTGTAATACAGTGCCTGTACTGCCGTGTAGTACTGAGTGGAGTACAGTGCCTGTACTGGCGTGTAGTCCCGAGTGGAGTACAGTGCCTGTACTGCCGTGTAGTACTGAGTGGAGTACTGTGTGTATAGTGCCGTGTAGTACCGAGTGGAGTACCGTGCCTGTACTGCCGTGTAGTACTGAGTGGAGTACAGTGCCTGTACTGCCGTGTAGTACTAAGTGGAGTACAGTGGCTGTACTGCCGTGTAGTCCCGAGTGTAGTACTCTGTGTATAGTGCAGTGTAGTGCTGAGTGGTGTACAATGCTTGTACTGCCGAATAGTACTGAGTGCAGTACAGTGCCTTAACTGCCGTGTAGTACTGGGTGGAGTACAATGCCTGTACTGCCGTGTAGTACCGAGTGGGGGACTGTGCGTATACTGCTGTGTAGTACCGAGTGGAGTACAGTGCCTGTACTTCCGTGTAGTTCCGAGTGGAGTACTGTGTGTATAGTGCCGTGTAGTACCGAGTGGAGTACAGTGCCCGTACTGCCGTGTAGTACCGAGTGGAGTACTGTGTGCATACTGCCGTGTAGTACTGTGTGGAGTATAGTGCCTGTACTGCCGTGTAGTACCGAGTGGAGTACTGTTTGTATAGTGCCGGGTAGTACCGAGTGGAGTACACTGCATGTACTGCCGTGTAGTACCGAGTGGAGTACTGTGTGTATCGTGCGGTGTAGTACCGAGTGGAGTACATTGAATGTACAGCGGTGTAGTACCGAGTGGAGTACTGTGTGTATAGTGCCGTGTAGTACCGAGTGGAGTACAGTGCCTGTATTGCCGTGTAGTACCGAGTGGAGTACTGTGTGTATAGTGCCGTGTAGTACCGAGTGGAGTACTGTGTGCATACTGCCGTGTAGTAATGAGTGGAGTACAGTACCTGTACTGCCGTGTAGTACCGAGTGGAGTACTGTGTGTATAGTGCCGTGTAGTACCGAGTGGAGTACAGTGCCTGTCCTGCCGTGTAGTACTGAGTGGAGTACAGTGCCTGTACTGCCGTGTAGTCCCGAGTGGAGTACAGTGCCTGAACTGCCGTGTAGTAGTGAGTGGAGTACTGTGCTTGTACTGCCGTGTGGTACTGAGTGGAGTACTGTGTGTATAGTGCCGTGTAGTACCGCGTGGAGTACAGTGGGTGTAGTGCCGTGTAGTACTGAGTGGAGTAGAGTGCCTGTACTGCCGTGTAGTACTGAGTGGAGTACAGTGCCTGTACTGCCGTGTAGTCCCGAGTGGAGTACAGTGCCTGTACTGCCGTGTAGTACTGAGTGGAGTACTGTGTGTATAGTGCCGTGTAGTACCGAGTGGAGTACAGTGCCTGTATTGCCGTGTAGTACTGAGTGGAGTACAGTGCCTGTACTGCCGTGTAGTACTGAGTGGAGTACAGTGCCTGTACTGCCCTGTAGTACCGAGTGGAGTACAGTGCCTTTACTGCCGTGTAGTCCCGAGTGGAGTACTGTGTGCGTACTGCCGTGTATTACTGAGTGGAGTACAGTGCCCGTACTGCCGTATAGTAGCGAGTGGGGGACAGCGTGTGTACTGCCGTGTAGTACTGAGTAGAGTACAGTGCCTGTTCTGCCGTGTAGTACCGAGTGGAGTACTGTGTGTATAGTGCCGTGTAGTACCGAGTGGAGTACAGTGCCTGTACTGCCGTGTAGTACTGTGTGGAGTACAGTGCCTGTAATGCCGTGTAGTACCGAGTGGAGTGCTGTGTGTATAGCGCCGTGTAGTTCCGAGTGGAGTACGGTACCTGTACTGCCGTGTAGTACTGAGTGGAGTACAGTTCCTGTAATGCCGTGTAGTCCCGAGTGGAGTACAGTGCCTGTACTGCCGTGTAGTACTGATTGGAGTACAGTGCCTGTACTGCCGTGTAGTACCGAGTGGAGTACAGTGCTTGTACTGCCGTGTAGTACTGAGTGGAGTACAGTGCCTGTACTGCCGTGTAGTGCCCAGTGGAGTACTGTGTGTATAGTGCAGTGTAGTACTGAGTGGAGTACAGTGCATGTACTGCCGTGTAGTCCCGAGTTGAGTACTCTGTGTATAGTGCAGTGTAGTACTCAGTGGAGTACAGTGCCTGTACTGCCGTGTAGTACCGAGTGGAGTACAGTGCCTGTACTGCCGTGTAGTCCCGAGTGGAGTACTGTGTGCATACTGCCGTGTAGTACTGAGTGGACTACAGTGCCTGTACTGCCGTGTAGTACTGGGTGGAGTACAGTGCCTGTACTGCCGTGTAGTACCGAGTGGAGTACAGTCCCTGTACTGCCGTGTAGTACTGAGTGGAGTACAGTGCCTGTACTGCCGTGTAGTCCCGAGTGGAGTACTGTGTGTATAGTGCAGTGTAGTACTGAGTGTATAGTGCAGTGTAGTACTGAGTGGAGTACTGTGTGTATAGTGCCGTGTAGTACTGAGTGGAGTACAGTGCCTGTACTGCCGTGTAGTACCGAGTGGAGTACTGTGTGCATACTGCCGTGTAGTACTGAGTGGACTACAGTGCCTGTACTGCCGTGTAGTACTGGGTGGAGTACAGTGCCTGTAGTGCCGTGTAGTCCCGAGTGGAGTACAGTGTGTATAGTGCAGTGTAGTACTGAGTGGAGTACAGTGCATGTACTGCCGTGTAGTACCGAGTGGGGGAATGTGTGTATACTGCCGTGTAATACTGAGTGGAGTACAGTGCCTGTACTGCCGTGTAGTACCGAGTGGGGGACTGTGTGTATACTGCCGTGTAGAACTGAGTGGAGTACAGTGCCTGTACTGCCGTGTAGTACCGAGTGGGGGACTGTGTGTATACTGCCGTGTAGTACTGAGTGGAGTACAGTGTGTATAGTGCAGTGTAGTGCTGAGTGGAGTACAGTGCCTGTACTGCCGTGTAGTACCGAGTGGATTATTGTGTGTATAGTGCAGTGTAGTGCTGAGTGGAGTACAGTACCTGTACTGCCGTGTAGTACTGAGTATAGTACAGTGCCTGTACTGCCGTGTAGTACCGAGTGGGGGACTGTGTTTATACAGCCGTGTAGTACCGAGTGGAGTACAGTACCTGTACTGCCGAGTAGTCTGGACTGGAGTACTGTGTGTATAGTGCAGTGTAGTTCTGAGCGGAGTACAGTACCTGTACTGCCGTGTAGTACCGAGTGGGGGAATGTGTGTATAGTGCCGTGCAGTACTGAGTGGAGTACAGTGACTGTACTGCCGTGTAGTACCGAGTGGGGGACTGTGTGTATACTGCCGTGTAGTACTGAGTGGAGTACAGTGCCTGTACTACCGTGTAGTCCCGAGTGGAGTGCTGTGTGCATACTGCCGTGTAGTATTGAGTGGAGTACATTCCCTGTACTGCCGAGTAGTCCCGAGTGGAGTACAGTGTGTATAGTGCAGTGTAGTACTGAGTGGAGTACTGTGTGTATAGTGCAGTGTAGTATTGAGTGGAGTACAGTGCGTGTACTGCCGTGTAGTATCGAGTGGGGTACTGTGTGTATACTGCCGTGTAGTACTGAGTGGAGTACAGTGTGTATAGTGCCGTGTAGTACCGAGTGGGCGTTTGTGTGCATACTGCCGTGTAGTACTGAGTGGAGTACAGTGCCTGTACTGCTATGTTGTCCCGAGTGGAGTACTGTGTGTATACTGCCGTGTAGTACCGAGTCTAGTACAGTGCCTGTACTGCCATGTAGTACCGAGTGGAGTACTGTGTGCATACTGCCGTGTAGTACGGAGTGGAGTACAGTGCCTATACTGCCGTGTAGTACCGATTGGAGTACTGTGTGTATAGTGCCGTGTAGTACAGAGTGGAGTACTGTGTGCATACTGCCGTGTAGTACTTAGTGTAGTACAGTGCCTGTACTGCCGTTTAGTACCGAGTGGAGTACTGTGTGTATAGTGCCGTGTAGTACCGAGTTTAGTACAGTGCATGTACTGCCGTGTATTACCGAGTGGAGTACTGTTTGTATAGTGCGGTGTAGTACCGAGTGGAGTACAGTGCATGTACTGCCGTGTAGTACCGAGTGGAGTACTGTGTGTATAGTGCCGTGTAGTACCGAGTGGAGTACAGTGCCTGTATTGCCGTGTAGTACCGAGTGGAGTACTGTGTGTATAGTGCCGTGTAGTACCGATTGGAGTACTGTGTGCATACTGCCGTGTAGTACTAGTGGAGTACAGTACCTGTACTGCCGTGTAGTACCGAGTGGAGTACTGTGTGTATAGTGCCGTGTAGTACCGAGTGGAGTACAGTGCCTGTACTGCCGTGTAGTACTGAGTGGAGTAGAATCCCTGTACTGCCGTGTAGTCCAGAGTGGAGTACAGTGCCTGTACTGCCGTGTAGTAGTGAGTGGAGTACTGTGCCTGTACTGCCGTGTAGTACTGAGTGGAGTACTGTGTGTATAGTGGCGTGTAGTACCGAGTGGAGTACAGTGGGTGTACTGCCGTGTAGTACTGAGTGGAGTACAGTGCCTGTACTGCCGTGTAACACTGAGTGGAGTACAGTGCCTGTACTGCCGTGTAGTCCCGAGTGGAGTAGAGTGCCTGTACTACCGTGTAGTACTGAGTTTAGTACTGTTTGTGTAGTGCTGTGTAGTGCCGAGTGGAGTACAGTGCCTGTACTGCCGTGTAGTCCCGAGTGGAGTACGGTGCATGTACTGTCGTGTAGTACCGAGTGGAGTACAATGCCTGTACTGCCGTGTAGTACCGAGTGGAGTACTGTGTGCATACTGCCGTGTAGTACCGAGTGGAGTACAGTGCCTGTACTGCCGTGTAGTACCGAGTGGAGTACTGTGTGCATACTGCCGTGTAGTACTGAGTGGAGTACAGTGCCTGTACTGCCGTGTAGTACCGAGTGGAGTACTGTTTGTATAGTGCCGTGTAGTACCGAGTGGAGTACAGTGCATGTACTGCCGTGTAGTACCGACTGGAATACTGTGTGTATAGTGCGGTGTAGTACCGAGTGGAGTACAGTGCATGTACTGCCGTGTAGTACCGAGTGGAGTACTGTGTGTATAGTGCCGTGTAGTACCGTGTGGAGTACAGTGCCTGTATTGCCGTGTAGTACCGAGTGGAGTACTGTGTGTATAGTGCCGTGTAGTACCGAGTGGAGTACAGTGCCTATACTGCCGTGTAGTACTGAGTGGTGTACAGTGCCTGTACTGCCGTGTAGTCCCGAGTGGAGTACAGTGCTTGTACTGCCGTGTAGTAGTGAGTGGAGTACTGTGCCTGTACTGCCGTGTAGTACTGAGTGGAGTACTGTGCCTGTACTGCCGTGTAGTACCGAGTGGAGTACAGTGGGTGTACTGCCGTGTAGTACTGAGTGGAGTACAGTGCCTATACTGCCGTGTAGTACTGAGTGGGGTACAGTGCCTGTACTGCCGTGTAGCCCGAGTGGAGTACAGTGCCTGTACTGCCGTGTAGTACTGAGTGGAGTACAGTGCCTGTACTGCCGTCTAGTACTGAGTGGAGTACACTGCCTGTACTGCCGTGTAATCCCGAGTGGAGTACAATGCCTGTACTGCCGTGTAGTACTGAGTGGAGTACTGTGCGTATAGTGCCGTGTAGTACCGAGTGGAGTACAGTGCCTGTAATGCCGTGTAGTACTGAGTGGAGTACAGTGCCTGTAATGCCGTGTAGTACCGAGTGAAGTACTGTGTGTATAGTGCCGTTAGTACCGAGTGTAATACAGTGCCTGTACTGCCGTGTAGTACTGAGTGGAGTACAGTGCCTGTACTGGCGTGTAGTCCCGAGTGGAGTACAGTGCCTGTACTGCCGTGTAGTACTGAGTGGAGTACTGTGTGTATAGTGCCGTGTAGTACCGAGTGGAGTACCGTGCCTGTACTGCCGTGTAGTACTGAGTGGAGTACAGTGCCTATACTGCCGTGTAGTACTGAGTGGAGTACAGTGCCTGTACTGCCGTGTAGTCCCGATTGGAGTACAGTGCCTGTACTGCCGTGTAGTACAGAGTGGAGTACTGTGTGTATAGTGCAGTGTAGTACTGAGTGGAGTACTGTGTGTATAGTGCCGTGTAGTACTGAGTGGAGTACAGTGCCTGTACTGCCGTGTAGTCCCAGGTGGAGTACTGTGTGTATACTGCCGTGTAGTACTGAGAGGAGTACAGTGCCTGTACTGCCGTGTAGTACCGAGTGGAGTACAGTGCCTGTACTGCCGTGTAGTACTGAGTGGAGTACATTGCCTGTACTGCCGTGCAGTCCCGAGTGGAGTACTGTGTGTATAGTGCAGTGTAGTACTGAGTGGAGTATTGTGTGTATAGTGCCGTGTAGTACTGAGTGGAGTACAGTGCCTGTACTGCCGTGTAGTACCGAGTGGAGTACTGTGTGCATACTGCCGTGTAGTACTGAGTGGAGTACAGTGCCTGTACTGCCGTGTAGTACTGGGTGGACTACGGTGCCTGTACTGCCGTGTAGTCCCCAGTGGAATACAGTTTGTGTAGTGCAGTGTAGTACTGAGTGGAGTACAGTGCATGTACTGCCGTGTAGTACCGAGTGGAGTACTGTGTGTATAGTGCAGTGTAGTACTGAGTGGAGTACTCTGTGTATAGTGCCGTGTAGTACTGAGTGGAGTACAGTGCCTGTACTGCCGTGTAGTACCGAGTGGAGTACTGTGTGTATAATGCCGTGTAGTACACAGTGGAGTACAGTGCCTGTACTGCCGTGTAGTACTGAGTGGAGTACAGTGCCTGTAATGCCGAGTAGTACCGAGTGGAATACTGTGTGTATAGTTCCGTGTAGTACTGAGTGGAGTACAGTACCTGTACTGCCGTGTAGTACCGAGTGGGTGACTGTGTGTATACTGCCGTGTAGTACTGAGTGGAGTACAGTGCCTGTACTGCCGTGTAGTCCCGAGTGGAGTACTGTGTGCATACTGCCGTGTAGTACTGAGTGGAGTACAGTGCCTGTACTGCCGAGTAGTCCCGAGTGGAGTACTGTGTGTATAGTGCAGTGTAGTGCTGAGTGGAGTACAGTACCTGTAGTGCCGTGTAGTACCGAGTGGGGAACTGTGTGTATACTGCCGTGTAGTACTGAGTGGAGTACAGTGCCTGTACTGCCGTGTAGTACCGAGTGGGGGACTGTGTGTATATTGCCGTGTAGTACTGAGTGGAGCACAGTGCCTGTACTGCCGTGTAGTCCCGAGTGGAGTACTGTGTGCATACTGCCGTGTAGTACTGAGTGGAGTACAGTCCCTGTACTGCCGAGTAGTCCCGAGTGGAATACAGTGTGTATAGTGCAGTGTAGTACTGAGTGGAGAACTGTGTGTATAGTGCGGTGTAGTACTGAGTGGAGTACAGTGCCTGTACTGCCGTGTAGTACCGAGTGGGGGACTGTGTGTATACTGCCGTGTAGTACCGAGTGGAGTACAGTGCCTGTATTGCCGTGTAGTACCGAGTGGAGTACTGTGTGTATAGTGCCGTGTAGTACTGAGTGGAGTACAGTGCCTGTACTGCCGTGTAGTACTGAGTGGGTACAGTGCCTGTACTGCCGTGTAGTACCGAGTGGAGTACTGTGTGTATACTGCCGTGTAGTACCGTTTGGAGTACAGTGCCTGTACTGCCGTGTAGTACTGAGTGGAGTACATTGCCTATACTGCCGTGCAGTCCCGAGTGGTGTACTGTGTGTATAGTGCAGTGTAGTACTGAGTGGAGTACTGTGTGTATAGTGCCGTGTAGTACTGAGTGGAGTACAGTGCCTGTACTGCCGTGTAGTACCGATTGGAGTACTGTGTGCATACTGCCGTGTAGTACTGAGTGGAGTACAGTGCCTGTACTGCCGTGTAGTACTAGGTGGAGTACAGTGCCTGTACTGCCGTCTAGTCCCCAGTGGAATACACTTTGTGTAGTGCAGTGTAGTACTGAGTGGAGTACAGTGCATGTACTGCCGTGTAGTACCGAGTGGAGTACTGTGTGTATAGTGCAGTGTAGTGCTGAGTGGAGCACTGTGTGTATAGTGCCGTGTAGTACTGAGTGGAGTACAGTGCCTGAACTGCCGTGTAGTACCGAGTGGAGTACTGTGTGTATAGTGCCGTGTAGTACACAGTGGAGTACAGTGCCTGTACTGCCGTGTAGTACTGAGTGGAGTACAGTGCCTGTAATGCCGTGTAGTACCGAGTGGAGTACAGTGCCTGTACTGCCGTTAAGTACTGAGTGGAGTACAGTGCCTGTAATGCCGTGTAGTACCGAGTGGAGTACTGTGTGTATAGTGCCGTGTAGTACCGAGTGGAGTACAGTGAATTTACTGCCGTGTAGTACCGAGTGGAGTACAGTGCCTGTACTGCCGTGTAGTACTGAGTGGAGTACAGTGCCTGTACTGCCGTGTAGTACCGAGTGGAGTACTGTGTGTATAGTGCCGTGTAGTACACATTGGAGTACAGTGCCTGTACTGCCGTGTAGTACTGAGTGGAGTACAGTGCCTGTACTGCCGTGTAGTACTGAGTGGAGTACAGTGCCTGTAATGCCGTGTAGTACCGAGTGGAGTAGTGTGTGTATAGTGCCGTGTAGTACCGAGTGGAGTACAGTGGGTGTACTGCCGTGTAGTACTGTGTGGAGTACAGTGCCTGTACTGCCGTGTAGTACTGAGTGGAGTACAGTGCCTGTACTGCCGTGTAGTACTGAGTGGAGTACAGTGCCTGTACTGCCGTGTAGTACTGAGTGGAGTAAAGTGCCTGTACTGCCGTGTAGTACTGAGTGGAGTACAGTGCCTGTACTGCCGTGTAGTACTGAGTGGAGTACTGTGTGTATAGTGCCGTGTAGTACCGAGTGGAGTACCGTGCCTCTACTGCCGTGTAGTACTGAGTGGAGTACAGTGCCTGTACTGCCGTGTAGTACCGAGTGGTGTACAGTGCCTGTACTGCCGTGTAGTCCCGAGTGGGGTACAGTGCCTGTACTGCCGTGTAGTACTGAGTGGAGTACTGTGTGTATAGTGCCGTGTAGTACCGAGTGGAGTACCGTGCCTGTACTGCCGTGTAGTACTGAGTGGAGTACAGTGCCTGTACTGCCGTGTAGTACTGAGTGGAGTACAGTGCCTGTACTGCCGTGTAGTCCCGACTGGAGTACAGTGCCTGTACTGCCGTGTAGTGCAGAGTGGAGTACTGTGTGTATAGTGCCGTGTAGTACCGAGTGGAGTACACTGCCTGTACTGCCGTGTAGTACTGAGTGGAGTACAGTGCCTGTACTGCCGTGTAGTACTGAGTGGAGTACAGTGCCTGTACTGCCGTGTAGTACTGAGTGGAGTACAGTGCCTGTACTGCCGTGTAGTACTGAGTGGAGTACTGTGTGTATAGTGCCGTGTAGTACCGAGTGGAGTACCGTGCCTGTACTGCCGTGTAGTACTGAGTGGAGTACAGTGCCTGTACTGCCGTGTAGTACTGAGTGGTGTACAGTGCCTGTACTGCCGTGTAGTCCCGAGTGGAGTACAATGCCTGTACTGCCGTGTAGTACTGAGTGGAGTACTGTGTGTATAGTGCCGTGTAGTACCGAGTGGAGTACCGTGCCTGTACTGCTGTGTAGTACTGAGTGGAGTACAGTGCCTGTACTGCCGTGTAGTACTGAGCGGAGTACAGTGCCTGTACTGCCTTGTAGTCCCGACTGGAGTACAGTGCCTGTACTGCCGTGTAGTACCGAGTGGAGTACTGTGTGTATAGTGCCGTGTAGTACGGTGTGTAGTGAAGTGCCTGTACTGCCGTGTAGTACTGAGTGGAGTACAGTGCCTGTACTGCCGTGTAGTACCGAGTGGAGTACTGTGTGTATAGTGCCGTGTAGTACCGAGTGGAGTAATGTGTGCATACTGCCGTGTAGTAATGAGTGGAGTACAGTACCTGTACTGCCGTGTAGTACCGAGTGGAGTACTGTGTGTATAGTGCCGTGTAGTACCGAGTGGAGGGCAGTGCCTGTACTGCCGTGTAGTACTGAGTGGAGTACAGTGCATGTACTGCCGTGTAGTCCCGACTGGAGTACAGTGCCTGTACTGCCGTGTAGTAGTGAGTGGAGTACTGTGCCTGTACTGCCGTGTAGTACCGAGTGGAGTACTGTGTGTATAGTGCCGTGTAGTACTGAGTGGAGTACATTGCCTGTACTGCCGTGCAGTCCCGAGTGGAGTACTGTGTTTATAGTGCCGTGTAGTACTGAGTGGATTACAGTGCCTGTACTGCCGTGTAGTACTGAGTGGGTACAGTGCCTGTACTGCCGTGTAGTCCCGAGTGGAGTACAGTGCCTGTACTGCCGTGTAGTAGTGAGTGGAGTACTGTGCCTGTACTGCCGTGTGGTACTGAGTGGAGTACTGTGTGTATAGTGCCGTGTAGTACCGCGTGGAGTACAGTGGGTGTAGTGCCGTGTAGTACTGAGTCGAGTACTGTGTGCATACTGCCGTGTAGTACTGTGTGGAGTATAGTGCCTGTACTGCCGTGTAGTACCGAGTGGGGGACTGTGTGTATACCGCCGTGTAGTACTGAGTGGAGTACAGTGTGTATAGTGCCGTGTAGTACCGAGTGGAGTACAGTGCCTGTACTGCCGTGTATTACTGAGTGGAGTACAGTGCCTGTACTGCCGTATAGTCCCAAATGGAGTACTGTGTGTATAGTGCCGTGTAGTACGGAGTGTAGTACAGTGTGTATAGTGCCGTGTAGTACAGTGCCTGTACTGCCGTGTAGTACAGAGTGGAGTACAGTGCCTGTACTGCCGTGTATTACTGAGTGGAGTACAGTGCCTGTACTGCCGTGTAGTACCGAGTGGGGGACTGTGTGTATACCGCCGTGTAGTACTGAGTGGAGTACAGTGTGTATAGTGCCGTGTAGTACCGAGTGGAGTACAGTGCCTGTACTGCCGTGTAGTACTGAGTGGAGTACTGTGTGTATAGTGCCGTGTAGTACCGAGTGGAGTACCGTGCCTGTACTGCCGTGTAGTACTGAGTGGAGTACAGTGCCTGTACTGCCGTGTAGTACCGAGTGGTGTACAGTGCCTGTACTGCCGTGTAGTCCCGAGTGGAGTACAGTGCCTGTACTGTCGTGTAGTACTGAGTGGAGTACTGTGTGTATAGTGCCGTGTAGTACCGAGTGTAGTACCGTGCCTGTACTGCCGTGTAGTACTGAGTGGAGTATAGTGCCTGTACTGCCGTGTAGTACTGAGTGGAGTACAGTGCCTGTACTGCCGTGTAGTCCCGACTGGAGTACAGTGCCTGTACTGCCGTGTAGTACTGAGTGGAGTACTGTGTGTATAGTGCCGTGTAGTACCGAGTGGAGTACAGTGCCTGTACTGCCGTGTAGTACTGAGTGGAGTACAGTGCCTGTACTGCCGTGTATTACTGAGTGGAGTACAGTGCCTGTACTGCCGTGTAGTCCCGAATGGAGTACTGTGTGTATAGTGCCGTGTAGTACTGAGTGGAGTACAGTGCCTGTACTAACGTGTAGTCCCGAGTGGAGTACTGTGTGTATAGTGCCGTGTAGTACCGAGTGGAGTACCGTGCCTGTACTGCCGTGTAGTACTGAGTGGAGTACAGTGCCTGTACTGCCGTGTAGTACTGAGTGGTGTACAGTGCCTGTACTGCCGTGTAGTCCCGAGTGGAGTACAGTGCCTGTACTGCCGTGTAGTACTGAGTGGAGTACTGTGTGTATAGTGCCGTGTAGTACCGAGTGGAGTACCGTGCCTGTACTGCCGTGTAGTACTGAGAGAAGTACAGTGCCTGTACTTCCGTGTAGTACTGAGTGGAGTACAGTGCCTGTACTGCCGTGTAGTCCCGACTGGAGTACAGTGCCTGTACTGCCGTGTAGTACCGAGTGCAGTACTGTGTGTATAGTGCCGTGTAGTACCGATTGGAGTAAAGTGCCTGTACTGCCGTGTAGTACTGAGTGGAGTACAGTGCCTGTACTGCCGTGTAGTACTGAGTGGAGTACAGTGCCTGTACTGCCTTGTAGTACTGAGTGGAGTACAGTGCCTGTACTGCCGTGTAGTACTGAGTGGAGTACTGTGTGTATAGTGCCGTGTAGTACCGAGTGGAGTACCGTTCCTGTACTGCCGTGTAGTCCCGAGTGGAGTACAGTGCCTGTACTGCCGTGTAGTACTGAGTGTAGTACTGTGTGTATAGTGCCGTGTAGTACCGAGTGGAGTACAGTGCCTGTACTGCCGTGTAGTACTGAGTGGAGTACAGTGCCTGTACTGCCGTGTATTACTGAGTGGATTACAGTGCCTGTACTGCCGTGTAGTCCCGAATGGAGTACTGTGTGTATAGTGCCGTGTAGTACGGAGTGGAGTACAGTGCCTGTACTGCCGTGCAGTACTGAGTGGAGTACAGTGCCTCTACTAACGTGCTGTCCCGAGTGGAGTACTGTGTGTTTAGTGCAGTGTAGTACTGAGTGGTGTACAATGCCTGTACTGCCGTGTAGTGCTGAGTGGAGTACAGTGCCTGTACTCCCGTGTAGTCCCGAGTGGAGTACTGTGTGTATAGTGCCGTGTAGTACTGAGTGGAGTACAGTGCCTGTACTGCCGTGTAGTCCGGAGTGGAGTACAGTGACTGTACTGCCGTGTAGTCCTGAGTGGAGTACTGTGTGTATAGTGCCGTGTAGTACCGAGGGGAGTACAGTGCCTGTACTGCCGTGTAGTACTAAGTGGAGTACAGTGGCTGTACTGCCGTGTAGTCCCGAGTGTAGTACTCTGTGTATAGTGCAGTGTAGTGCTGAGTGGTGTACAGTGCTTGTACTGCCGAGTAGTACTGAGTGCAGTACAGTGCCTTAACTGCCGTGTAGTACTGGGTGGAGTACAGTGCCTGTACTGCCGTGTAGTACCGAGTGGGGGACTGTGTGTATACTGCTGTGTAGTACCGAGTGGAGTACAGTGCCTGTACTGCCGTGTAGTACCGAGTGGACTACTGTGTGCATACTGCCGTGTAGTACTGTGTGGAGTATAGTGCCTGTACTGCCGTGTAGTACTGAGTGGAGTACTGTGTGTATAGTGCATTGTAGTACCGAGTGGAGTACAGTGGGTGTACTGCCGTGTAGTACTGAGTGGAGTACAGTGCCTGTACTGCCGTGTAGTACTGAGTGGAGTACAGTGCCTATACTGCCGTGTAGTACTGAGTGGAGTACAGTGCCTGTACTGCCGTGTAGTCCCGACTGGAGTACAGTGCCTGTACTGCCGTGTAGTACAGAGTGGAGTACTGTGTGTATAGTGCCGTGTAGTACCGAGTGGAGCAAAGTGTCTGTACTGCCGTGTAGTACTGAGTGCAGTACAGTGCCTTAACTGCCGTGTAGTACTGGGTGGAGTACAGTGCCTGTACTGCCGTGTAGTACCGAGTGGGGGACTGTGTGTATACTGCTGTGTAGTACCGAGTGGAGTACAGTGCCTGTACTGCCGTGTAGTACCGAGTGGACTACTGTGTGCATACTGCCGTGTAGTACTGTGTGGAGTATAGTGCCTGTACTGCCGTGTAGTACTGAGTGGAGTACTGTGTGTATAGTGCATTGTAGTACCGAGTGGAGTACAGTGGGTGTACTGCCGTGTAGTACTGAGTGGAGTACAGTGCCTGTACTGCCGTGTAGTACTGAGTGGAGTACAGTGCCTGTACTGCCGTGTAGTCCCGAGTGGAGTAGAGTGCCTGTACTACCGTGTAGTACTGAGTTCAGTACTGTTTGTATAGTGCTGTGTAGTAGCGAGTGGAGTACAGTGCCTGTACTGCCGTGTAGTCCCGAGTGGAGTACGGTGCATGTACTGTCGTGTAGTACCGAGTGGAGTACAATGCCTGTACTGCCGTGTAGTACCGAGTGCAGTACAGTGTGCATACTGCTGTGTAGTACCGAGTGGAGTACAGTGCCTGTACTGCCGTGTAGTACCGAGTGGAGTACTGTGTGCATACTGCCGTGTAGTACTGAGTGGAGTACAGTGCCTGTACTGCCGTGTAGTACCGAGTGGAGTACTGTTTGTATAGTGCCGTGTAGTACCGAGTGGAGTACAGTGCATGTACTGCCGTGTAGTACCGACTGGAGTACTGTGTGTATAGTGCGGTGTAGTACCGAGTGGAGTACAGTGCATGTACTGCCGTGTAGTACCGAGTGGAGTACTGTGTGTATAGTGCCGTGTAGTACCGTGTGGAGTACAGTGCATGTATTGCCGTGTAGTACTGAGTGGAGTACTGTGTGTATAGTGCCGTGTAGTACCGAGTGGAGTACAGTGCCTGTACTGCCGTGTAGTACTGAGTGGAGTACAGTGCCTGTAATGCCGTGTAGTACCGAGTGAAGTACTGTGTGTATAGTGCCGTTAGTACCGAGTGTAATACAGTGCCTGTACTGCCGTGTAGTACTGAGTGGAGTACAGTGCCTGTACTGGCTTGTAGTCCCGAGTGGAGTACAGTGCCTGTACTGCCGTGTAGTACTGAGTGGAGTACAGTGCCTATACTGCCGTGTAGTACTGAGTGGAGTACAGTGCCTGTACTGCCGTGTAGTCCCGACTGGAGTACAGTGCCTGTACTGCCGTGTAGTACAGAGTGGAGTACTGTGTGTATAGTGCCGTGTAGTACCGAGTGGAGCAAAGTGTCTGTACTGCCGTGTAGTACTGAGTGGAGTATAGTGCCTGTACTGCCGTGTAGTACTGAGTGGAGTACAGTGCCTCTACTGCCGTGTAGTACTGAGTGGAGTACAGTGCCTGTACTGCTGTGTAGTTCGGAGTGGAGTACAGTGCCTGTACTGCCGTGTAGTCCTGAGTGGAGTACTGTGTGTATAGTGCCGTGTAGTACCGAGGGGAGTACAGTGCCTGTACTGCCGTGTAGTACTAAGTGGAGTACAGTGGCTGTACTGCCGTGTAGTCCCGAGAGTAGTACTGTGTGTATAGTGCAGTGTAGTGCTGAGTGGTGTACAGTGCTTGTACTGCCGTGTAGTACTGAGTGGAGTACAGTGCCTGTACTGCCGTGTAGTACTGGGTGGAGTGCAGTGCCTGTACTGCCGTGTATTACTGAGTGGAGTACAGTGCCTGTACTGCCGTGTAGTCCCGAGTGGAGTACTGTGCGTATAGTGCCGTGTAGTACTGAGTGGTGTACAATGCCTGTACTGCCGTGTAGTACTGAGTGGAGTACAGTGCCTGTACTCCCGTGTAGTCCCGAGTGGAGTACTGTGTGTATAGTGCCGTGTAGTACTGAGTGGAAAACAGTGCCTGTACTGCTGTTTAGTCCGGAGTGGAGTACAGTGCCTTTACTGCCGTGTAGTCCTGAGTGGAGTACTGTGTGTATAGTGCCGTGTAGTACCGAGTGGAGTACAGTGTCTGTACTGCCGTGTAGTACTGAGTGGAGAACAGTGCCTGTACTGCCGTGTATTACTGAGTGGAGTACAGTGCCTGTACTGCCGTGTAGTCCCGAATGGAGTACTGTGCGTATAGTGCCGTGTAGTACGGAGTGGAGTACAATGCCTGTACTGCCGTGTAGTACTGAGTGGAGTACAGTGCCTGTACTAACGTGTAGTCCCGAGTGGAGTACTGTGTGTTTAGTGCAGTGTAGTACTGAGTGGTGTACAATGCCTGTACTGCCGTGTAGTACTGAGTGGAGTACAGTGCCTGTACTCCCGTGTAGTCCCGAGTGGAGTACTGTGTGTATAGTGCCGTGTAGTACTGAGTGGAGTACAGTGCCTGTACTGCTGTGTAGTCCGGAGTGGAGTACAGTGCCTGTCCTGCCGTGTAGTCCTGAGTGGAGTACTGTGTGTATAGTGCCGTGTAGTACCGAGGGGAGTACAGTGCCTGTACTGCTGTGTAGTCCCGACTGGAGTACAGTGCCTGTACTGCCGTGTAGTACAGAGTGGAGTACTGTGTGTATAGTGCCGTGTAGTACCGAGTGGAGTACCATGCCTGTACTGCCGTGTAGTCCCGAGTGGAGTACATTGCCTGTACTGCCGTGTAGTCCCGACTGGAGTACAGTGCCTGTACTGCCGTGTAGTACTGAGTGGAGTACAGTGCCTGTACTGCCGTGTAGTACTGAGTGGAGTACAGTGCCTGTACTGCCGTATAGTACTGAGTGGAGTACTGTGTGTATAGTGCCGTGTAGTACCGAGTGGAGTACCGTGCCTGTACTGCCGTGTAGTACTGAGTGGCGTACAGTGCCTGTACTGCCGTGTAGTACTGAGTGGTGTACAGTGCCTGTACTGCCGTGTAGTCCCGAGTGGAGTACGGTGCCTGTACTGCCGTGTAGTACTGAGTGGAGTACTGTGTGTATAGTGCCGTGTAGTACCGAGTGGAGTACCGTGCCTGTACTGCCGTGTAGTACTGAGTGGAGTACAGTGCCTGTACTGCCGTGTAGTACTGAGTGGAGTACAGTGCCTGTACTGCCGTGTAGTCTCGACTGGAGTACAGTGCCTGTACTGCCGTGTAGTACAGAGTGGAGTACTGTGTGTATAGTGCTGTGTAGTACCGAGTGGAGTAAAGTGCCTGTACTGCCGTGTAGTACTGAGTGGAGTACAGTGCCTGTACTGCCGTGTAGTACTGAGTGGAGTACAGTGCCTGTACTGCCGTGTAGTACTGAGTGGAGTACAGTGACTGTACTGCCGTGTAGTACTGAGTGGAGTACTGTGTGTATAGTGCCGTGTAGTACCGACTGGAGTACCGTGCCTATACTGCCGTGTAGTCCCGAGTGGAGTACAGTGCCTGTACTGCCGTGTAGTACTGAGCGGAGTACTGTGTGTATAGTGCCGTGTAGTACCGAGTGGAGTACAGTGCCTGTACTGCCGTGTAGTACTGAGTGGAGAACAGTGCCTGTACTGCCGTGTATTACTGAGTGCAGTACAGTGCCTGTACTGCCGTGTAGTCCCGAATGGAGTACTGTGTGTATAGTGCCGTGTAGTACGGAGTGGAGTACAGTGCCTGTACTGCCGTGTAGTACTGAGTGGAGTACAGTGCCTGTACTAACGTGTAGTCCCGAGAGGAGTACTGTGTGTTTAGTGCAGTGTAGTACTGAGTGGTGTATAATGCCTGTACTGCCGTGTAGTACTGAGTGGAGTACAGTGCCTGTACTGCCGTGTAGTCCTGAGTGGAGTACTGTGTGTATAGTGCCGTGTAGTACCGAGGGGAGTACAGTGCTTGTACTGCCGTGTAGTACTAAGTGGAGTACAGTGGCTGTACTGCCGTGTAGTCCCGAGTGTAGTACTGTGTGTATAGTGCAGTGTAGTGTTGAGTGGTGTACAGTGCTTGTACTGCCGTGTAGTACTGAGTGGAGTACAGTGCCTGTACTGCCGTGTAGTACTGGGTGGAGTACAGTGCCTGTACTGTCGTGTAGTACCGAGTGGAGTACTGTGTGTATAGTGCCGTGTAGTACCGAGTGGAGTACTGTGCCTGTACTGCTGTGTAGTACAGAGTGGAGTACTGTGTGCATACTGCCGTGTAGTACTGTGTGGAGTATAGTGCCTGTACTGCCGTGTAGAACCGGGTGGAGTACTGTTTGTATAGTGCCGTGTAGTACCGAGTGGAGTACACTGCATGTACTGCTGTGTAGTACCGAGTGTAGTACTGTGTGTATCGTGCGGTGTAGTACCGAGTGGAGTACAATGCATGTACTGCGGTGTAGTACCGAGCGGAGTACTGTGTGTATAGTGCCGTGTAGTACCGAGTGGAGTACAGTGCCTCTACTGCCGTGTAGTACTGAGTGGAGTACAGTGCCTGTACTGCCGTGTAGTCCCGAATGGAGTACAGTGCCTGTACTGCCGTGTAGTAGTGAGTGGAGTACTGTGCCTGTACTGCCGTGTGGTACTGAGTGGAGTACTGTGTGTATAGCGCCGTGTAGTACCGCGTGGAGTACAGTGGGTGTAGTGCCGTGTAGTACTGAGTGGAGTAGAGTGCCTGTACTGCCGTGTAGTACTGAGTGGAGTACAGTGCCTGTACTGCCGTGTAGTCCCGAGTGGAGTACATCGCCTGTACTGCCGTGTAGTACAGAGTGGAGTACTGTGTGTATAGTGCCGTGTAGTACCGAGTGGAGTACAGTGCCTGTATTGCCGTGTAGTACTGAGTGGAGTACAGTGCCTGTACTGCCGTGTAGTACTGAGTGGAGTACAGTGCGTGTACTGCCGTGTAGTCCCGAGTGGAGTACAGTGCCTGTACTGCCGTGTAGTACTGAGTGGAGTACTGTGTGTATAGTGCCGTGTAGTACCGAGTGGAATACAGTGCCTGCACTGCCGTGTAGTACTGAATGGAGTACAGTGCCTGTACTGCCGTGTAGTACTGAGTGGAGTACAGTGCCTGTACTGCCGTGTAGTCCCGAATGTAGTACTGTGTGTATAGTGCCGTGTAGTACCGAGTGGAGTACAGTGCCTGTATTGCCGTGTAGTACCGAGTGGAGTACTCTGTGTATAGTGCCGTGTAGTACCGAGTGGAGTACTGTGTGCATACTGCCGTGTAGTAATGAGTGGAGTACAGTACCTGTACTGCCGTGTAGTACCGAGTGGAGTACTGTGTGTATAGTGCAGTGTAGTACCGAGTGGAGTACAGTGCCTGTACTGCCGTGTAGTACTGAGTGGAGTACAGTGCCTGTACTGCCGTGTAGTCCCGAGTGGAGTACAGTGCCTGTACTGCCGTGTAGTAGTGAGTGGAGTACTGTGCCTGTACTGCCGTGTGGTACTGAGTGGAGTACTGTGTGTATAGTGCCGTGTTGTACCGCGTGGATTACAGTGGGTGTAGTGCCGTGTAGTACTGAGTGGAGTAGAGTGCCTGTACTGCCGTGTAGTACTGAGTGGAGTACAGTGCCTGTACTGCCGTGTAGTCCCGAGTGGAGTACATTGCCTGTACTGCCGTGTAGTACTGAGTGGAGTACTGTGTGTATAATGCCCTGTAGTACACAGTGGAGTACAGTGCCTGTACTGCCGTGTAGTACTGAGTGGAGTACAGTGCCTGTAATGCCGTGTAGTACCGAGTGGAGTACTGTGTGTATAGTGCCGTGTAGTACTGAGTGGAGTACAGTACCTGTACTGCCGTGTAGTACCGAGTGGGGGACTGTGTGTATACTGCCGTGTAGTACTGAGTGGAGTACAGTGCCTGTACTGCCGTGTAGTACTGAGTGGAGTACAGTGCCTGTACTGCCGTGTAGTCCCGAATGTAGTACTGTGTGTATAGTGCCGTGTAGTACCGAGTGGAGTACAGTGCCTGTACTGCCGTGTTGTACCGAGTGGAGTACAGTGTATAGTGCCGTGTAGTACACAGTGGAGTACAGTGCCTGTACTGCCGTGTAGTACTGAGTGAAGTACAGTGCCTGTAATGCTCTGTAGTAGCGAGTGGAGTACTGTGTGTATAGCGCCGTGTAGTACCGAGTGGAGGACAGTGCCTGTACTGCCGTGTAGTACTGAGTGGAGTACAGTGCCTGTACTGCCGTGTAGTACCGAGTGGAGTACAGTGCTTGTACTGCCGAGTAGTACTGCGTGAAGTACAGTGCCTGTACTGCCGTGTAGTGCCGAGTGGAGTACTGTGTGTATAGTGCAGTGTAGTACTGAGTGGAGTACAGTGCATGTACTGCCGTGTAGTGCCGAGTGGAGTACTGTATGTATAGTGCAGTGTAGTACTGAGTGGAGTACAGTGCCTGTACTGCCGTGTAGTACCGAGTGGAGTACAGTGCATTTACTGTCGTGTAGTCCCGAGTGGAGTACTGTGTGCATTCTGCCGTGTATTACTGAGTGGAGTACAGTGCCTGTACTGCCGTGTAGTAGCGAGTGGGGGACTGTGTGTGTACTGCCGTGTAGTACTGAGTAGAGTACAGTGCCTGTTCTGCCGTGTGGTACCGAGTGGAGTACTCTGTGTATAGTGCCGTGTAGTACCGAGTGGAGTACAGTGCCTGTACTGCCGTGTAGTACTGAGTGGAGTACAGTGCCTGTAATGCCGTGTAGTACCGAGTGGAGTACTGTATGTATAGTGCCGTGTAGTACCGAGTGGAGTGCAGTGCCTGTACTGCCGTGTAGTACTGAGTGGAGTACAGTGCCTGTAATGCCGTGTAGTCCCGAGTGGAGTACAGTGCCTGTACTGCCGTGTAGTACTGATTGGAGTAGAATGCTGTACTGCCGTGTAGTACCGAGTGTAGTACAGTGCTTGTACTGCCGAGTAGTACTGAGTGGAGTACAGTGCCTGTACTGCCGTGTAGTGCCCAGTGGAGTACTGTGTGTATAGTGCAGTGTAGTACTGAGTGGAGTACAGTGCATGTACTGCCGTGTAGTCCCGAGTGGAGTACTCTGTGTGTAGTGCAGTGTAGTACTGAGTGGAGTACAGTGCCTGTACTGCCGTGTAGTACCGAGTGGAGTACAGTGCCTGTAGTGCCGTGTAGTCCCGAGTGGAGTACTGTGTGCATACTGCCGTGTAGTACTGAGTGGAGTACAGTGCCTGTAATGCCGTGTAGTACCGAGTGGAGTACAGTGCCTGTACTGCCGTGTAGTACTGAGTGGAGTACAGTGCCTGTACTGCCGTGTAGTCCCGAGTGGAGTACTGTGTGTATAGTGCAGTGTAGTACTGAGTGGAGTACTGTGTGTATAGTGCAGTGTAGTACTGAGTGGAGTACTGTGTGTATAGTGCCGTGTAGTACTGAGTGGAGTACAGTGCCTGTACTGCCGTGTAGTCCCAGGTGGAGTACTGTGTGCATACTGCCGTGTAGTACTGAGTGGAGTACAGTGCCTGTACTGCCGTGTAGTACCGAGTGGAGTACTGTGCCTGTACTGCCGTGTAGTACTGAGTGGAGTACATTGCCTGTACTGCCGTGCAGTCGCGAGTGGAGTCTGTGTGTATAGTGCAGTGTAGTACTGAGTGGAGTACTGTGTGTATAGTGCCGTGTAGTACTGAGTGGAGTACAGTGCCTGTACTGCCGTGTAATACCGAGTGGAGTACTGTGTGCATACTGCCGTGTAGTACTGAGTGGAGTACAGTGCCTGTACTGCCGTGTAGTACTGGGTGGAGTACAGTGCCTGTACTGCCGTGTAGTCCCCTGTGGAATACAGTTTGTGTAGTGCAGTGTAGTACTGAGTGGAGTACAGTGCATGTACTGCCGTGTAGTACCGAGTGGAGTACTGTGTGTATAGTGCAGTGTAGTACTGAGTGGAGTACTGGGTGTATAGTGCCGTGTAGTACTGAGTGGAGTACAGTACCTGTACTGCCGTGTAGTACCGAGTGGAGTACTGTGTGTATAGTGCCGTGTAGTACACAGTGGAGTACAGTGCCTGTGCTGCCGTGTAGAACTGAGTGGAGTACAGTGCCTGTAATGCCATGTAGTACCGAGTGGAGTACTGTGTGTATAGTGCCGTGTAGTACTGAGTGGAGTACAGTGCCTGTACTGCCGAGTAGTCCCGAGTGGATTACTGTGTGTATAGTGCAGTGTAGTACTGAGTGGAATACAGTGCATGTACTGCCGTGTAGTCCCGAGTGGAGTACTGTGTGTATAGTGCAGTATAGTACTGAGTGGAGTACAGTGCCTGTACTGCCGTGTATACCGAGTGGAGTACAGTGCCTTTACTGCCGTGTAGTCCCGAGTGGAGTACTGTGTGCATACTGCCGTGTATTACTGAGTGGAGTACAGTGCCTGTACTGCCGTGTAGTAGCGAGTGGGGGACTGTGTGTGTACTGCCGTGTAGTACTGAGTAGAGTACAGTGCCTGTTCTGCCGTGTAGTACCGAGTGGAGTACTGTGTGTATAGTGCCGTGTAGTACCGAGTGGAGTACAGTGCCTGTACTGCCGTGTACTACTGAGTGGAGTACAGTGCCTGTAATGCCGTGTAGTACCGAGTGGAGTACTGTGTGTATAGTGCCGTGTAGTACCGAGTGGAGTACAGTGCCTGTACTGCCGTGTAGTACTGAGTGGAGTACAGTGCCTGTACTGCCGTGTAGTCCCGAGTGGAGTACAATGCCTCTACTGCCGTGTAGTACTGATTGGAGTACAGTGCCTGTACTGCCGTGTAGTACCGAGTGGAGTACAGTGCTTGTATTGCCGTGTAGTACTGAGTGGAGTACAGTGCCTGTACTGCCGTGTAGTGCCCAGTGGAGTACTGTGTGTATAGTGCAGTCTAGTACTGAGTGGAGTACAGTGCATGTACTGCCGTGTAGTCCCGAGTGGTGTACTCTGTGTATAGTGCAGTGTAGTACTGAGTGGAGTACAGTGCCTGTACTGCCGTGTAGTACCGAGTGGAGTACAGTGCCTGTACTGCCGTGTAGTCCCGAGTGGAGTACTGTGTGCATACTGCCGTGTAGTACTGAGTGGAGTACAGTGCCTGTACTGCCGTGTAGTACCGAGTAGAGTACAGTGCCTGTACTGCCGTGTAGTACTGAGTGGAGTACAGTGCCTGTACTGCCGTGTAGTCCCGTTTGGAGTACTGTGTGTATAGTGCAGTGTCGTACTGAGTGGAGTACAGTGCATGTACTGCCGTGTAGTACCGAGTGGATTACTGTGTGTATAGTGCCGTGTAGTACCAAGTGGAGTACAATGCCTGTACTGCCGTGTAGTACTGAGTGGTGTACAGTGTGTATAGTGCCGTGTAGTACCGAGTGGAGTACAGTGTGTATAGTGCCGTGTAGTGCTGAGGCGAGTAGAGTGCATGTACTGCCGTGTAGTACAGAGTGGAGTACAGTGCAAGTACTGCCGTGTAGTACTAAGTGGAGTACAGTGCATGTACTCCCGTGTAGTACCGAGTGGAGTGCAGTGCCTGTACTACCGTGTAGTACTGAGTGGAGTACAGTGCCTGTACTGCCGTGTAGTACTGAGTGGAGTAGAGTGTGCATAGTGCCGTGTAGTACTGAGTGGAGTACAGTGCCTGTACTGCCGTGTAGTACTGAGTGGGTACAGTGCCTGTACTGCCGTGTAGTACCGAGTGGAGTACTGTGTGTATACTGCCGTGTAGTACTGAGTGGAGTACAGTACCTGTACTGCCGTGTAGTACCGAGTGGAGTACAGTGCCTGTAGTGCCGTGTAGTACTGAGTGGAATACAGTGCCTATACTGCCGTGTAGTACCGAGTGGAGTAGAGTGTGCATAGTGCCGTGTAGTACTGAGTGGAGTACAGTGCCTGTACTGCCGTGTAGTACTGAGTGGGTACAGTGCCTGTACTGCCGTGTAGTACCGAGTGGAGTACTGTGTGTATACTGCCGTGTAGTACTGAGTGGAGTACAGTACCTGTACTGCCGTGTAGTACCGAGTGGAGTACTGTGTGCATACTGCCATGTAGTACTGAGTGGAGTACAGTGCCTGTACTGCCGTGTAGTACCGAGTGGAGTACTGTGTGTATAGTGCCGTGTAGTACCGAGTGGAGTACAGTGTGCATACTGCCGTGTAGTACTGAGTGGAGTACAGTGCCTGAACTGCCGTGTAGTACCGAGTGGAGTACTGTGTGTATAGTGCCGTGTAGTACCGAGTGGAGTAACGTGCATGTACTGCCGTGTAGTACCGAGTGGAGTACTCTGTGTATAGTGCGGTGTAGTACCGAGTGGAGTACAGTGCATGTACTGCCGTGTAGTCCCGAGTGGAGTACTGTGTGTATAGTGCCGTGTAGTACCGAGTGGAGTACAGTGCCTGTATTGCCGTGTAGTACCGAGTGGAGTACTGTGTGTATAGTGCCGTGTAGTACCGAGTGGAGTGCTGTGTCCATACTGCCGTGTAGTACAGAGTGGAGTACAGTACCTGTACTGCCGTGTAGTACCGAGTGGAGTACTGTGTGTATAGTGCCGTGTAGTACCGAGTGGAGTACAATGCCTGTATTTTCGTGTAGTACTGAGTGGAGTAGAGTGCCTGAAGTGCCGTGTAGTCCCGAGTGGAGTACAGTGCCTGTACTGCCGTGTAGTTGTGAGTGGAGTACTGTGCCTGTACTGCCGTGTAGTACTGAGTGGAGTACTGTGTGTATAGTGCAGTGTAGTACCGAGTGGAGTACAGTGGGTGTACTGCCGTGTATTACTGTGTGGAGTACAGTGCCTGTACTGCCGTGTAGTACTGAGTGGAGTACAGTGCCTGTACTGCCGTGTAGTACTGAGTGGAGTACAATGCCTGTACTGCCGTGTAGTACTGAGTGGAGTACAGTGCCTGTACTGCCGTATAGTACTGAGTGGAGTACTGTGTGTATAGTGCCGTGTAGTACCGAGTGGAGTACCGTGCCTGTACTGCCGTGTAGTACTGAGTGGCGTACAGTGCCTGTACTGCCGTGTAGTACTGAGTGGTGTACAGTGCCTGTACTGCCGTGTATTACTGAGTGGAGTACAGTGCCTGTACTGCCGTGTAGTCCCGAATGGAGTACTGTGTGTATAGTGCCGTGTAGTACGGAGTGGAGTACAGTGCCTGTACTGCCGTGTAGTACTGAGTGGAGTACAGTGCCTGTACTAACGTGTAGTCCCGAGTGGAGTACTGTGTGTTTAGTGCAGTGTAGTACTGAGTGGTGTACAATGCCTGTACTGCCGTGTAGTACTGAGTGGAGTACAGTGCCTGTACTCCCGTGTAGTCCCGAGTGAGGTACTGTGTGTATAGTGCCGTGTAGTACTGAGTGGAATACAGTGCCTGTACTGCCGTGTAGTCCGGAGTGGAGTACAGTGCCTGTACTGCCGTGTAGTCCTGAGTGGAGTACTGTGTGTATAGTGCCGTGTAGTACCGAGGGGAGTACAGTGCCTGTACTGCCGTGTAGTACTAAATGGAGTACAGTGGCTGTACTGCCGTGTAGTCCCGAGTGTAGTACTGTGTGTATAGTGCAGTGTAGTGCTGAGTGGTGTACAGTGCTTGTACCTCCGTGTAGTACTGAGTGGAGTACAGTGCCTGTACTGCCGTGTAGTACTGGGTGGAGTACAGTGCCTGTACTGCCGTGTAGTACCGAGTGGGGGACTGTGTGTATAGTGCTGTGTGGTACCGAGTGGAGTACAGTGCTGTACTGCCGTGTAGTACCGAGTGGAGTACTGTGTGTATAGTGCCGTGTAGTACCGAGTGGAGTACAGTGCCTGTACTGTCGTGTAGTACCGTGTGGAGTGCTGTGTGTATAGTGCCGTGTAGTACCGAGTGGAGTACAATGCCTGTACTGCCGTGTAGTACCGAGTGGAGTACTGTGTGCATACTGCCGTGTAGTACTGTGTGGAGTATAGTGCCTGTACTGCCGTGTAGTACCGAGTGGAGTGCTGTTTGTATAGTGCCGTTAAGTACCGAGTGGAGTACACTGCATTTACTGCCGTGTAGTACCGAGTGGAGTACTGTGTGAATCGTGCGGTGTAGTACCGAGTGGAGTACATTGCATGTACTGCGGTGTAGTACCGAGTGGAGTACTGTGGGTATAGTGCCGTGTAGTACCGAGTGGAGTACAGTGCCTGTATTGCCGTGTAGTACCGAGTGGAGTACTGTGTGTATAGTGCCGTGTAGTACCGAGTGGAGTACTGTGTGCATACTGCCGTGTAGTAATGAGTGGAGTACAGTACCTGTACTGCCGTGTAGTACCGAGTGGAGTACTGTGTGTATAGTGCCGTGTAGTGCCGAGTGGAGTACAGTGCCTGTACTGCCGTGTAGTACTGTGTGGAGTACAGTGCCTGTACTGCCGTGTAGTCCCGAGTGGAGTACAGTGCCTGTACTGCCGTGTAGTAGTGAGTGGAGTACTGTGCTTGTACTGCCGTGTAGTACCGAGTGGAGTACTGTGTGTATAGTGCCGTGTAGTACTGAGTGGAGTACATTGCCTGTACTGCCGTGCAGTCCCGAGTGGAGTAATGTGTGTATAATGCCGTGTAGTACTGAGTGGAGTACAGTGCCTGTACTGCCGTGTAGTACTGAGTGGGTACAGTGCCTGTACTGCCGTGTAGTCCCGAGTGGAGTACAGTGCCTGTACTGCCGTGTAGTAGTGAGTGGAGTACTGTGCCTGTACTGCCGTGTGGTACTGAGTGGAGTACTGTGTGTATAGTGCCGTGTAGTACCGCGTGGAGTACAGTGGGTGTAGTGCTGTGTAGTACTGAGTCGAGTACTGTGTGCATTCTGCCGTGTAGTACTGTGTGGAGTATAGTGCCTGTACTGCCGTGTAGTACCGAGTGGGGGACTGTGTGTATACCGCCGTGTAGTACTGAGTGGAGTACAGTGTGTATAGTGCCGTGTAGTACCGAGTGGACTACAGTGCCTGTACTGCCGTGTAGTACTGAGTGAAGTACAGTGCCTGTACTGCCGTGTATTACTGAGTGGAGTACAGTGCCTGTACTGCCGTGTAGTCCCGAATGGAGTACTGTGTGTATAGTGCCGTGTAGTACGGAGTGGAGTACAGTGTGTATAGTGCCGTGTAGTACCGAGTGGAGTACAGTGCCTGTACTGCCGTGTAGTACTGAGTGGAGTACAGTGCCTGTACTGCCGTGTATTACTGACCGGAGTACAGTGCCTGTACTGCCGTGTAGTACCGAGTCGGGGACTGTGTGTATACCGCCGTGTAGTACTGAGTGGAGTACAGTGTGTATAGTGCCGTGTAGTACCGAGTGGACTAGAGTGCCTGTACTGCGTGTAGTCCCGAGTGGAGTACAGTGCCTGTACTGCCGTGTAGTACAGAGTGGAGTACTGTGTGTATAGTGCCGTGTAGTACCGAGTGGAGTACCGTGCCTGTACTGCCGTGTAGTCCCGAGTGGAGTACAGTGTCTGTACTGCCGTGTAGTCCCGACTGGAGTACAGTGCCTGTACTGCCGTGTAGTACTGAGTGGAGTACTCTGTGTATAGTGCCGTGTAGTACCGAGTGGAGTACCGTGCCTGTACTGCCGTGTAGTCCCGAGTGGAGTACAGTGCCTGTACAGCCGTGTAGTACTGAGTGGAGTACTGTGTGTATAGTGCCGTGTAGTACCTAGTGGAGTACAGTGCCTGTACTGCCGTGTAGTACTGAGTGGAGTACAGTGCCTGTAATGCCGTGTATTACTGAGTGGAGTACAGTGCCTGTACTGCCGTGCAGTCCCGAATGGAGTACTGTTTGTATAGTGCCGTGTAGTACGGAGTGGAGTACAGTGCCTGTACTGCCGTGTACTACTGAGTGGAGTACAGTGCCTGTACTAACGTGTAGTCCCGAGTGGAGTACTGTGTGTATAGTGGAGTGTAGTACTGAGTGGAGTACTGTGTGTATAGTGCCGTGTAGTACTGAGTGGAGTACAGTGCCTGTACTGCCGTGTAGTACTGAGTGGAGTACTGTGTGTATAGTGCCGTGTAGTACCGAGTGGAGTAGAGTGCCTGTACTGCCGTGTAGTACTGAGTGGAGTACAGTGCCTGTACTGCCGTGTAGTACTGAGTGGAGTACAGTGCCTGTACTGCCGTGTAGTACTGAGTGGAGTACAGTGCCTGTACTGCCGTGTAGTACTGAGTGGAGTACTGTGTGTATAGTGCCGTGTAGTACCGAGTGGAGTACCGTGCCTGTACTGCCGTGTAGTACTGAGTGGAGTACAGTGCCTGTACTGCCGTGTAGTACTGAGTGGTGTACAGTGCCTGTACTGCCGTGTAGTCCCGAGTGGAGTACAGTGCCTGTACTGCCGTGTAGTACTGAGTGGAGTACTGTGTGTATAGTGCCGTGTAGTACCGAGTGGAGTACCGTGCCTGTACTGCCGTGTAGTACTGAGTGAAGTACAGTGCCTGTACTGCCGTGTAGTACTGAGTGGAGTACAGTACCTGTACTGCCGTGTAGTACAGAGTGGAGTACTGTGTGTATAGTGCCGTGTAGTACCGAGTGGAGTACAATGCCTGTATTTTCGTGTAGTACTGTGTGCAGTAGAGTGCCTGAAGTGCCGTGTAGTCCCGAGTGGAGTACAGTGCCTGTACTGCCGTGTAGTTGTGAGTGGAGTACAGTGCCTGTACAGCCGTGTAGTACTGAGTGGAGTACTGTGTGTATAGTGCCGTGTAGTACCTAGTGGAGTACAGTGCCTGTACTGCCGTGTAGTACTGAGTGGAGTACAGTGCCTGTAATGCCGTGTATTACTGAGTGGAGTACAGTGCCTGTACTGCCGTGCAGTCCCGAATGGAGTACTGTTTGTATAGTGCCGTGTAGTACGGAGTGGAGTACAGTGCCTGTACTGCCGTGTACTACTGAGTGGAGTACAGTGCCTGTACTAACGTGTAGTCCCGAGTGGAGTACTGTGTGTATAGTGGAGTGTAGTACTGAGTGGAGTACTGTGTGTATAGTGCCGTGTAGTACTGAGTGGAGTACAGTGCCTGTACTGCCGTGTAGTACTGAGTGGAGTACTGTGTGTATAGTGCCGTGTAGTACTGAGTGGAGTACAGTACCTGTACTGCCGTGTAGTACAGAGTGGAGTACTGTGTGTATAGTGCCGTGTAGTACCGAGTGGAGTACAATGCCTGTATTTTCGTGTAGTACTGTGTGCAGTAGAGTGCCTGAAGTGCCGTGTAGTCCCGAGTGGAGTACAGTGCCTGTACTGCCGTGTAGTACTGAGTGGAGTACAGTGCCTGTACTGCCGTGTAGTACTGAGTGGAGTACAGTGCCTGTACTGCCGTGTAGTACTGAGTGGTGTACAGTGCCTGTACTGCCGTGTAGTACTGAGTGGAGTACAGTGCCTGTACTGCCGTGTAGTACAGAGTGGTGTACTGTGTGTATAGTGCCGTGTAGTACCAAGTGGAGTACCGTGCCTGTACTGCCGTGTAGTACTGAGTGGAGTACAGTGCCTGTACTGCCGTGTAGAACTGAGTGGTGTACAGTGCCTGTACTGCCGTGTAGTACGGAGTGGAGTACAGTGCCTGTACTGCCGTGTAGTACTGAGTGGAGTACTGTGTGTATAGTGCCGTGTAGTACCGAGTGGAGTACCGTGCCTGTACTGCCGTGTAGTACTGAGTGGAGTACAGTGCCTATACTGCCGTGTAGTACTGAGTGGAGTACAGTGCCTGTACTGCCGTGTAGTCCCGACTGGAGTACAGTGCCTGTACTGCCGTGTAGTACAGAGTGGAGTAATGTGTGTATAGTGCCGTGTAGTACCGAGTGGAGTAAAGTGCCTGTACTGCCGTGTAGTACTGAGTGGAGTACAGTGCCTGTACTGCCGTGTAGTACTGAGTGGAGTACAGTGCCTCTACTGCCGTGTAGTACTGAGTGGAGTACAGTGCCTGTACTGCCGTGTAGTACTGAGTGGAGTACTGTGTGTATAGTGCCGTGTAGTACCGAGTGGAGTACCGTGCCTGTACTGCCGTGTAGTCCCGAGTGGAGTACAGTGCCTGTACTGCCGTGTAGTACTGAGTGGAGTACTGTGTGTATAGTGCCGTGTAGTACCGAGTGGAGTACAGTGCCTGTACTGCCGTGTAGTACTGAGTGGAGAACAGTGCCTGTACTGCCGTGTATTACTGAGTGGAGTACAGTGCTTGTACTGCCGTGTAGTCCCGAATGGAGTACTGTGCGTGTAGTGCCGTGTAGTACGGAGTGGAGTACAGTGCCTGTACTGCCGTGTAGTACTGAGTGGAGTACAGTGCCTGTACTAACGTGTAGTCCCGAGTGGAGTACTGTGTGTTTAGTGCAGTGTAGTACTGAGTGGTGTACAATGCCTGTACTGCCGTGTAGTACTGAGTGGAGTACACGCCTGTACTCCCGTGTAGTCCCGAGTGGAGTACTGTGTGTATAGTGCCGTGTAGTACTGAGTGGAGTACAGTGCCTGTACTGCTGTGCAGTCCGGAGTGGAGTACAGTGCCTGTACTGCCGTGTAGTCCTGAGTGGAGTACTGTGTGTATAGTGCCGTGTAGTACCGAGGGGAGTACAGTGCCTGTACTGCCGTGTAGTACTAAGTGGAGTAGAGTGGCTGTACTGCCGTGTAGTCCCGAGTGTAGTACTGTGTGTATAGTGCAGTGAAGTGCTGAGTGGTGTACAGTGCTTGTACTGCCGTGTAGTACTGAGTGGAGTACAGTGCCTGTACTGCCGTGTAGTACTGGGTGGAGTACAGTGCCTGTACTGCCGTGTAGTACCGAGTGGGGGACTGTGTGTATACTGCTGTGTAGTACCGAGTGGAGTACAGTGCCTGTACTGCCGTGTAGTACCGAGTGGAGTACTGTGTGTATAGTGCCGTGTAGTACCGAGTGGAGTACTGTGTGTATCGTGCGGTGTAGTACCGAGTGGAGTACATTGCATGTACTGCGGTGTAGTACCGAGTGGAGTACTGTGTGTATAGTGCCGTGTAGTACCGAGCGGAGTACAGTGCCTGTACTGCCGTGTAGTACTCAGTGGAGTACAGTGCCTGTACTGCCGTGAAGTCCCGAGTGGAGTACGGTGCCTGTACTGCCGTGTAGTAGTGAGTGGAGTACTGTGCCTGTACTGCCGTGTGGTACTGAGTGGAGTACTGTGTGTATAGTGCCGTGTAGTACCGAGTGGAGTACTGTGTGCATACTGCCGTGTAGTAATGAGTGGAGTACAGTACCTGTACTGCCGTGTAGTACCGAGTGGAGTACTGTGTGTATAGTGCCGTGTAGTACCGAGTGGAGTACAGTGCCTGTACTGCCGTGTAGTACTGAGTGGAGTACAGTGCCTGTACTGCCGTGTAGTCCCGAGTGGAGTACAGTGCCTGTACTGCCGTGTAGTAGTGAGTGGAATACTGTGCCTGTATTGCCGTGTGGTACTGAGTGGAGTACTGTGTGTATAGTGCCGTGTAGTACCGAGTGGAGTACAGTGCATGTACTGAGGTGTTGTACCGAGTGGAGTACAGTGTATAGTGCCGTGTAGTACACAGTGGAGTACAGTGCCTGTACTGCCGTGTAGTACTGAGTGAAGTACATTGCCTGTAATGCCGTGTAGTACCGAGTGGAGTACTGTGTGTATAGCGCCGTGTAGTACCGAGTGGAGGACAGTGCCTGTACTGCCGTGTAGTACTGAGTGGAGTACAGTGCCTGTACTGCCGTGTAGTCCCGACTGGAGTACAATGCCTGTACTGCCGTGTAGTACTGATTGGAGTAATAGTGCCTGTACTGCCGTGTAGTACCGAGTGGAGTACAGTGCTTGTACTGCCGTGTAGTACTGCGTGAAGTACAGTGCCTGTACGGCCGTGTAGTGCCGAGTGGAGTACTGTGTGTATAGTGCAGTGTAGTACTGAGTGGAGTACAGTGCCTGTACTGCCGTATAGTACCGAGTGGAGTACAGTTCATTTACTGTCGTGTAGTCCCGAGTGGAGTACTGTGTGCATACTGCCGTGTATTACTGAGTGGAGTACAGTGCCTGTACTGCCGTGTAGTAGTGAGTGGGGGACTGTGTGTGTACTGCCGTGTAGTACTGAGTAGAGTACAGTGCCTGTTCTGCCGTGTAGTACCGAGTGGAGTACTGTGCGTATAGTGCCGTGTAGTACCGAGTGGAGTACAGTGCCTGTACTGCCGTGTAGTACTGAGTGGAGTACAGTGCCTGTAATGCAGTGTAGTCCCGAGTGGAGTACAGTGCTTGTACTGCCGTGTAGTACTGAGTGGAGTACAGTGCCTGTACTGCCGTGTAGTGCCCAGTGGAGTACTGTGTGTATAGTGCAGTGTAGTACTGAGTGGAGTACAGTGCATGTACTGCCGTGTAGTCCCGAGTGGAGTACTCTGTGTATAGTGCAGTGTAGTACTGAGTTGAGTACAGTGCCTGTACTGCTGTGTAGTTCGGAGTGGAGTACAGTGCCTGTACTGCCGTGTAGTCCTGAGTGGAGTACTGTGTGTATAGTGCCGTGTAGTACCGAGGGGAGTACAGTGCCTGTACTGCCGTGTAGTACTAAGTGGAGTACAGTGGCTGTACTGCCGTGTAGTCCCGAGTGTAGTACTGTGTGTATAGTGCAGTGTAGTGCTGAGTGGTGTACAGTGCTTGTACTGCCGTGTAGTACTGAGTGGAGTACAGTGCCTGTACTGCCGTGTAGTACTGGGTGGAGTGCAGTGCCTGTACTGCCGTGTATTACTGAGTGGAGTACAGTGCCTGTACTGCCGTGTAGTCCCGAGTGGAGTACTGTGCGTATAGTGCCGTGTAGTACTGAGTGGTGTACAATGCCTGTACTGCCGTGTAGTACTGAGTGGAGTACAGTGCCTGTACTCCCGTGTAGTCCCGAGTGGAGTACTGTGTGTATAGTGCCGTGTAGTACTGAGTGGAGTACAGTGCCTGTACTGCTGTTTAGTCCGGAGTGGAGTACAGTGCCTTTACTGCCGTGTAGTCCTGAGTGGAGTACTGTGTGTATAGTGCCGTGTAGTACCGAGTGGAGTACAGTGCCTGTACTGCCGTGTAGTACTGAGTGGAGAACAGTGCCTGTACTGCCGTGTATTACTGAGTGGAGTACAGTGCCTGTACTGCCGTGTAGTCCCGAATGGAGTACTGTGCGTATAGTGCCGTGTAGTACGGAGTGGAGTACAGTGCCTGTACTGCCGTGTAGTACTGAGTGGAGTACAGTGCCTGTACTAACGTGTAGTCCCGAGTGGAGTACTGTGTGTTTAGTGCAGTGTAGTACTGAGTGGTGTACAATGCCTGTACTGCCGTGTAGTACTGAGTGGAGTACAGTGCCTGTACTCCCGTGTAGTCCCGAGTGGAGTACTGTGTGTATAGTGCCGTGTAGTACTGAGTGGAGTACAGTGCCTGTACTGCTGTGTAGTCCGGAGTGGAGTACAGTGCCTGTACTGCCGTGTAGTCCTGAGTGGAGTAATGTGTGTATAGTGCCGTGTAGTACCGAGGGGAGTACAGTGCCTGTACTGCCGTGTAGTCCCGACTGGAGTACAGTGCCTGTACTGCCGTGTAGTACAGAGTGGAGTACTGTGTGTATAGTGCCGTGTAGTACCGAGTGGAGTACCATGCCTGTACTGCCGTGTAGTCCCGAGTGGAGTACATTGCCTGTACTGCCGTGTAGTCCCGACTGCAGTACAGTGCCTGTACTGCCGTGTAGTACTGAGTGGAGTACAGTGCCTGTACTGCCGTGTAGTACTGAGTGGAGTACAGTGCCTGTACTGCCGTATAGTACTGTGTGGAGTACTGTGTGTATAGTGCCGTGTAGTACCGAGTGGAGTACCGTGCCTGTACTGCCGTGTAGTACTGAGTGGCGTACAGTGCCTGTACTGCCGTGTAGTACTGAGTGGTGTACAGTGCCTGTACTGCCGTGTAGTCCCGAGTGGAGTACGGTGCCTGTACTGCCGTGTAGTACTGAGTGGAGTACTGTGTGTATAGTGCCGTGTAGTACCGAGTGGAGTACCGTGCCTGTACTGCCGTGTAGTACTGAGTGGAGTACAGTGCCTGTACTGCCGTGTAGTACTGAGTGGAGTACAGTGCCTGTACTGCCGTGTAGTCTCGACTGGAGTACAGTGCCTGTACTGCCGTGTAGTACAGAGTGGAGTAATGTGTGTATAGTGCCGTGTAGTACCGAGTGGAGTAAAGTGCCTGTACTGCCGTGTAGTACTGAGTGGAGTACAGTGCCTGTACTGCCGTGTAGTACTGAGTGGAGTACAGTGCCTGTACTGCCGTGTAGTACTGAGTGGAGTACAGTGCCTGTACTGCCGTGTAGTACTGAGTGGAGTACTGTGTGTATAGTGCCGTGTAGTACCGACTGGAGTACCGTGCCTATACTGCCGTGTAGTCCCGAGTGGAGTACAGTGCCTGTACTGCCGTGTAGTACTGAGCGGAGTACTGTGTGTATAGTGCCGTGTAGTACCGAGTGGAGTAGAGAGCCTGTACTGCCGTGTAGTACTGAGTGGAGAACAGTGCCTGTACTGCCGTGTATTACTGAGTGCAGTACAGTGCCTGTACTGCCGTGTAGTCCCGAATGGAGTACTGTGTGTATAGTGCCGTGTAGTACGGAGTGGAGTACAGTGCCTGTACTGACGTGTAGTACTGAGTGGAGTACAGTGCCTGTACTAACGTGTAGTCCCGAGAGGAGTACTGTGTGTTTAGTGCAGTGTAGTACTGAGTGGTGTACAATGCCTGTACTGCCGTGTAGTACTGAGTGGAGTACAGTGCCTGTACTGCCGTGTAGTCCTGAGTGGAGTACTGTGTGTATAGTGCCGTGTAGTACCGAGGGGGGTACAGTGCCTGTACTGCCGTGTAGTACTAAGTGGAGTACAGTGGCTGTACTGCCGTGTAGTCCCGAGTGTAGTACTGTGTGTATAGTGCAGTGTAGTGTTGAGTGGTGTACAGTGCTTGTACTGCCGTGTAGTACTGAGTGGAGTACAGTGCCTGTACTGCCGTGTAGTACTGGGTGGAGTACAGTGCCTGTACTGTCGTGTAGTACCGAGTGGAGTACTCTGTGTATAGTGCCGTGTAGTACCGAGTGGAGTACTGTGCCTGTACTGCTGTGTAGTACCGAGTGGAGTACTGTGTGCATACTGCCGTGTAGTACTGTGTGGAGTATAGTGCCTGTACTGCCGTGTAGAACCGGGTGGAGTACTGTTTGTATAGTGCCGTGTAGTACCGAGTGGAGTACACTGCATGTACTGCTGTGTAGTACCGAGTGGAGTACTGTGTGTATCGTGCGGTGTAGTACCGAGTGGAGTACAATGCATGTACTGCGGTGTAGTACCGAGTGGAGTACTGTGTGTATAGTGCCGTGTAGTACCGAGTGGAGTACAGTGCCTCTACTGCCGTGTAGTACTGAGTGGAGTACAGTGCCTGTACTGCCGTGTAGTCCCGAGTGGAGTACAGTGCCTGTACTGCCGTGTAGTAGTGAGTGGAGTACTGTGCCTGTACTGCCGTGTGGTACTGAGTGGAGCACTGTGTGTATAGCGCCGTGTAGTACCGCGTGGAGTACAGTGGGTGTAGTGCCGTGTAGTACTGAGTGGAGTAGAGTGCCTGTACTGCCGTGTAGTACTGAGTGGAGTACAGTGCCTGTACTGCCGTGTAGTCCCGAGTGGAGTACATTGCCTGTACTGCCGTGTAGTACTGAGTGGAGTACTGTGTGTATAGTGCCGTGTAGTACCGAGTGGAGTACAGTGCCTGTATTGCCGTGTAGTACTGAGTGGAGTACAGTGCCTCTACTGCCGTGTAGTACTGAGTGGAGTACAGTGCGTGTACTGCCGTGTAGTCCCGAGTGGAGTACAGTGCCTGTACTGCCGTGTAGTACTGAGTGGAGTACTGTGTGTATAGTGCCGTGTAGTACCGAGTGGAATACAGTGCCTGCACTGCCGTGTAGTACTGAGTGGAGTACAGTGCCTGTACTGCCGTGTAGTACTGAGTGGAGTAGAGTGCCTGTACTGCCGTGTAGTCCCGAATGTAGTACTGTGTGTATAGTGCCGTGTAGTACCGAGTGGAGTACAGTGCCTGTATTGCCGTGTAGTACCGAGTGGAGTACTCTGTGTATAGTGCCGTGTAGTACCGAGTGGAGTACTGTGTGCATACTGCCGTGTAGTAATGAGTGGAGTACAGTACCTGTACTGCCGTGTAGTACCGAGTGGAGTACTGTGTGTATAGTGCAGTGTAGTACCGAGTGGAGTACAGTGCCTGTACTGCCGTGTAGTACTGAGTGGAGTACAGTGCCTGTACTGCCGTGTAGTCCCGAGTGGAGTACAGTGCCTGTACTGCCGTGTAGTAGTGAGTGGAGTACTGTGCCTGTACTGCCGTGTGGTACTGAGTGGAGTACTGTGTGTATAGTGCCGTGTTGTACCGCGTGGAGTACAGTGGGTGTAGTGCCGTGTAGTACTGAGTGGAGTAGAGTGCCTGTACTGCCGTGTAGTACTGAGTGGAGTACAGTGCCTGTACTGCCGTGTAGTCCCGAGTGAAGTACATTGCCTGTACTGCCGTGTAGTACTGAGTGGAGTACTGTGTGTATAATGCCCTGTAGTACACAGTGGAGTACAGTGCCTGTACTGCCGTGTAGTACTGAGTGGAGTACAGTGCCTGTAATGCCGTGTAGTACCGAGTGGAGTACTGTGTGTATAGTGCCGTGTAGTACTGAGTGGAGTACAGTGCCTGTACTGCCGTGTAGTACCGAGTAGAGTACAGTGCCTGTTCTGCCGTGTAGTACTGAGTGGAGTACAGTGCCTGTACTGCCGTGTAGTCCCGTTTGGAGTACTGTGTGTATAGTGCAGTGTCGTACTGAGTGGAGTACAGTGCATGTACTGCCGTGTAGTACCGAGTGGATTACTGTGTGTATAGTGCCGTGTAGTACCAAGTGGAGTACAGTGCCTGTACTGCCGTGTAGTACTGAGTGGTGTACAGTGTGTATAGTGCCGTGTAGTACCGAGTGGAGTACAGTGTGTATAGTGCCGTGTAGTACTGAGGCGAGTAGAGTGCATGTACTGCCGTGTAGTACAGAGTGGAGTACAGTGCATGTACTGCCGTGTAGTACTAAGTGGAGTACAGTGCATGTACTCCCGTGTAGTACCGAGTGGAGTGCAGTGCCTGTACTACCGTGTAGTACTGAGTGGAGTACAGTGCCTGTACTGCCGTGTAGTACTGAGTGGAGTAGAGTGTGCATAGTGCCGTGTAGTACTGAGTGGAGTACAGTGCCTGTACTGCCGTGTAGTACTGAGTGGGTACAATGCCTGTACTGCCGTGTAGTACCGAGTGGAGTACTGTGTGTATACTGCCGTGTAGTACTGAGTGGAGTACAGTACCTGTACTGCCGTGTAGTACCGAGTGGAGTACAGTGCCTGTAGTGCCGTGTAGTACTGAGTGGAATACAGTGCCTGTACTGCCGTGTAGTACCGAGTGGAGTAGAGTGTGCATAGTGCCGTGTAGTACTGAGTGGAGTACAGTGCCTGTACTGCCGTGTAGTACTGAGTGGGTACAGTGCCTGCACTGCCGTGTAGTACCGAGTGGAGTACTGTGTGTATACTGCCGTGTAGTACTGAGTGGAGTACAGTACCTGTACTGCCGTGTAGTACCGAGTGGAGTACTGTGTGCATACTGCCATGTAGTACTGAGTGGAGTACAGTGCCTGTACTGCCGTGTAGTACCGAGTGGAGTACTGTGTGTATAGTGCCGTGTAGTACCGAGTGGAATACAGTGTGCATACTGCCGTGTAGTACTGAGTGGAGTACAGTGCCTGAACTGCCGTGTAGTACCGAGTGGAGTACTGTGAGTATAGTGCCGTGTAGTACCGAGTGGAGTAAAGTGCATGTACTGCCGTGTAGTACCGAGTGGGGTACTCTGTGTATAGTGCGGTGTAGTACCGAGTGGAGTACAGTGCATGTACTGCCGTGTAGTCCCGAGTGGAGTACTGTGTGTATAGTGCCGTGTAGTACCGAGTGGAGTACAGTGCCTGTATTGCCGTGTAGTACCGAGTGGAGTACTGTGTGTATAGTGCCGTGTAGTACCGAGTGGAGTGCTGTGTCCATACTGCCGTGTAGTACAGAGTGGAGTACAGTACCTGTACTGCCGTGTAGTACCGAGTGGAGTACTGTGTGTATAGTGCCGTGTAGTACCGAGTGGAGTACAATGCCTGTATTTTCGTGTAGTACTGAGTGGAGTAGAGTGCCTGAAGTGCCGTGTAGTCCCGAGTGGAGTACAGTGCCTGTACTGCCGTGTAGTTGTGAGTGGAGTACTGTGCCTGTACTGTCGTGTAGTACTGAGTGGAGTACAGTGTGTATAGTGCCGTGTAGTACCGAGTGGAGTACAGTGGGTGTACTGCCGTGTATTACTGTGTGGAGTACAGTGCCTGTATTGCCGTGTAGTACTGAGTGGAGTACAGTGCCTGTACTGCCGTGTAGTCCTGAGTGGAGTACAGTGCCTGTACTGCCGTGTAGTACTGAGTGGAGTACAGTGCCTGTACTGCCGTATAGTACTGAGTGGAGTACTGTGTGTATAGTGCCGTGTAGTACCGAGTGGAGTACCGTGCCTGTACTGCCGTGTAGTACTGAGTGGCGTACAGTGCCTGTACTGCCGTGTAGTACTGAGTGGTGTACAGTGCCTGTACTGCCGTGTAGTCCCGAGTGGAGTACGGTTCCTGTACTGCCGTGTAGTACTGAGTGGAGTACTGTGTGTATAGTGCCGTGTAGTACCGAGTGGAGTACCGTGCATGTACTGCCGTGTAGTACTGAGTGGAGTACAGTGCCTGTACTGCCGTGTAGTACTGAGTGGAGTACAGTGCCTGTACTGCCGTGTAGTCCCGACTGGATTACAGTGCCTGTACTGCCGTGTAGTACAGAGTGGAGTACTGTGTGTATAGTGCCGTGTAGTACCGAGTGGAGTAAAGTGCCTGTACTGCCGTGTAGTACTGAGTGGAGTACAGTGCCTGTACTGCCGTGTAGTACTGAGTGGAGTACAGTGCCTGTACTGCCGTGTAGTACTGAGTGGAGTACAGTGCCTGTACTGCCGTGTAGTACTGAGTGGAGTACTCTGTGTATAGTGCCGATTAGTACCGAGTGGAGTACCGTGCCTGTACTGCCGTGTAGTCCCGAGTGGAGTACAGTGCCTGTACTGCCGTGTAGTACTGAGTGGAGTACAGTGCCTGTACTGCCGTGTATTACTGAGTGGAGTACAGTGCCTGTACTGCCGTGTAGTCCCGAATGGAGTACTGTGTGTATAGTGCCGTGTAGTACGGAGTGGAGTACAGTGCCTGTACTGCCGTGTAGTACTGAGTGGAGTACAGTGCCTGTACTAACGTGTAGTCCCGAGTGGAGTACTGTGTGTTTAGTGCAGTGTAGTACTGAGTGGTGTACAATGCCTGTACAGCCGTGTAGTACTGAGTGGAGTACAGTGCCTGTACTCCCGTGTAGTCCCGAGTGAGGTACTGTGTGTATAGTGCCGTGTAGTACTGAGTGGAATACAGTGCCTGTACTGCCGTGTAGTCCGGAGTGGAGTACAGTGCCTGTACTGCCGTGTAGTCCTGAGTGGAGTACTGTGTGTATAGTGCCGTGTAGTACCGAGGGGAGTACAGTGCCTGTACTGCCGTGTAGTACTAAATGGAGTACAGTGGCTGTACTGCCGTGTAGTCCCGAGTGTAGTACTGTGTGTATAGTGCAGTGTAGTGCTGAGTGGTGTACAGTGCTTGTACCTCCGTGTAGTACTGAGTGGAGTACAGTGCCTGTACTGCCGTGTAGTACTGGGTGGAGTACAGTGCCTGTACTGCCGTGTAGTACCGAGTGGGGGACTGTGTGTATACTGCTGTGTAGTACCGAGTGGAGTACAGTGCCTGTACTGCCGTGTAGTACCGAGTGGAGTACTGTGTGTATAGTGCCGTGTAGTACCGAGTGGAGTACAGTGCCTGTACTGTCGTGTAGTACCGTGTGGAGTGCTGTGTGTATAGTGCCGTGTAGTACCGAGTGGAGTACAATGCCTGTACTGCCGTGTAGTACCGAGTGGAGTACTGTGTGCATACTGCCGTGTAGTACTGTGTGGAGTATAGTGCCTGTACTGCCGTGTAGTACCGAGTGGTGTGCTGTTTGTATAGTGCCGTTAAGTACCGAGTGGAGTACACTGCATGTACTGCCGTGTAGTACCGAGTGGAGTACTGTGTGAATCGTGCGGTGTAGTACCGAGTGGAGTACATTGCATGTACAGCGGTGTAGTACCGAGTGGAGTGTTGTGTGTATAGTGCCGTGTAGTACCGAGTGGAGTACAGTGCCTGTATTGCCGTGTAGTACCGAGTGGGTACTGTGTGTATAGTGCCGTGTAGTACCGAGTGGAGTACTGTGTGCATACTGCCGTGTAGTAATGAGTGGAGTACAGTACCTGTACTGCCGTGTAGTGCCGAGTGGAGTACTGTGTGTATAGTGCCGTGTAGTACCGAGTGGAGTACAGTGCCTGTACTGCCGTGTAGTACTGAGTGGAGTACAGTGCCTGTACTGCCGTGTAGTCCCGAGTGGAGTACAGTGCCTGTACTGCCGTGTAGTAGTGAGTGGAGTACTGTGCTTGTACTGCCGTGTAGTACCGAGTGGAGTACTGTGTGTATAGTGCCGTGTAGTACTGAGTGGAGTACATTGCCTGTACTGCCGTGCAGTCCCGAGTGGAGTAATGTGTGTATAATGCCGTGTAGTACTGAGTGGAGTACATTGCCTGTACTGCCGTGTAGTACTGAGTGGGTACAGTGCCTGTACTGCCGTGTAGTCCCGAGTGGAGTACAGTGCCTGTACTGCCGTGTAGTAGTGAGTGGAGTACTGTGCCTGTACTGCCGTGTGGTACTGAGTGGAGTACTGTGTGTATAGTGCCGTGTAGTACCGCGTGGAGTACAGTGGGTGTAGTGCTGTGTAGTACTGAGTCGAGTACTGTGTGCATTCTGCCGTGTAGTACTGTGTGGAGTATAGTGCCTGTACTGCCGTGTAGTACCGAGTGGGGGACTGTGTGTATACCGCCGTGTAGTACTGAGAGGAGTACAGTGTGTATAGTGCCGTGTAGTACCGAGTGGACTACAGTGCCTGTACTGCCGTGTAGTACTGAGTGAAGTACAGTGCCTGTACTGCCGTGTATTACTGAGTGGAGTACAGTGCCTGTACTGTCGTGTAGTCCCGAATGGAGTACTGTGTGTATAGTGCCGTGTAGTACGGAGTGGAGTACAGTGTGTATAGTGCCGTGTAGTACCGAGTGGAGTACAGTGCCTGTACTGCCGTGTAGTACTGAGTGGAGTACAGTGCCTGTACTGCCGTGTATTACTGACCGGAGTACAGTGCCTGTACTGCCGTGTAGTACCGAGTCGGGGACTGTGTGTATACCGCCGTGTAGTACTGAGTGGAGTACAGTGTGTATAGTGCCGTGTAGTACCGAGTGGACTAGAGTGCCTGTACTGCGTGTAGTCCCGAGTGGAGTACAGTGCCTGTACTGCCGTGTAGTACAGAGTGGAGTACTGTGTGTATAGTGCCGTGTAGTACCGAGTGGAGTACCGTGCCTGTACTGCCGTGTAGTCCCGAGTGGAGTACAGTGCCTGTACTGCCGTGTAGTCCCGACTGGAGTACAGTGCCTGTACTGCCGTGTAGTACAGAGTGGAGTACTGTGTGTATAGTGCCGTGTAGTACCGAGTGGAGTACCGTGCCTGTACTGCCGTGTAGTCCCGAGTGGAGTACAGTGCCTGTACAGCCGTGTAGTACTGAGTGGAGTACTGTGTGTATAGTGCCGTGTAGTACCTAGTGGAGTACAGTGCCTGTACTGCCGTGTAGTACTGAGTGGAGTACAGTGCCTGTACTGCCGTGTATTACTGAGTGGAGTACAGTGCCTGTACTGCCGTGTAGTCCCGAATGGAGTACTGTTTGTATAGTGCCGTGTAGTACGGAGTGGAGTACAGTGCCTGTACTGCCGTGTACTACTGAGTGGAGTACAGTGCCTGTACTAACGTGTAGTCCCGAGTGGAGTACTGTGTGTATAGTCGAGTGTAGTACCGAGTGGAGTACTGTGTGCATACTGCCGTGTAGTAATGAGTGGAGTACAGTACCTGTACTGCCGTGTAGTACCGAGTGGAGTACTGTGTGTATAGTGCAGTGTAGTACCGAGTGGAGTACAGTGCCTGTACTGCCGTGTAGTACTGAGTGGAGTACAGTGCCTGTACTGCCGTGTAGTCCCGAGTGGAGTACAGTGCCTGTACTGCCGTGTAGTAGTGAGTGGAGTACTGTGCCTGTACTGCCGTGTGGTACTGAGTGGAGTACTGTGTGTATAGTGCCGTGTTGTACCGCGTGGAGTACAGTGGGTGTAGTGCCGTGTAGTACTGAGTGGAGTAGAGTGCCTGTACTGCCGTGTAGTACTGAGTGGAGTACCGTGCCTGTACTGCCGTGTAGTCCCGAGTGGAGTACAGTGCCTGTACAGCCGTGTAGTACTGAGTGGAGTACTGTGTGTATAGTGCCGTGTAGTACCTAGTGGAGTACAGTGCCTGTACTGCCGTGTAGTACTGAGTGGAGTACAGTGCCTGTACTGCCGTGTAGTCCCGAGTGGAGTACAGTGCCTGTACTGCCGTGTAGTAGTGAGTGGAGTACTGTGCCTGTACTGCCGTGTGGTACTGAGTGGAGTACTGTGTGTATAGTGCCGTGTTGTACCGCGTGAAGTACATTGCCTGTACTGCCGTGTAGTACTGAGTGGAGTACTGTGTGTATAATGCCCTGTAGTACACAGTGGAGTACAGTGCCTGTACTGCCGTGTAGTACTGAGTGGAGTACAGTGCCTGTAATGCCGTGTAGTACCGAGTGGAGTACTGTGTGTATAGTGCCGTGTAGTACTGAGTGGAGTACAGTGCCTGTACTGCCGTGTAGTACCGAGTAGAGTACAGTGCCTGTACTGCCGTGTAGTACTGAGTGGAGTACAGTGCCTGTACTGCCGTGTAGTCCCGTTTGGAGTACTGTGTGTATAGTGCAGTGTCGTACTGAGTGGAGTACAGTGCATGTACTGCCGTGTAGTACCGAGTGGATTACTGTGTGTGTAGTGCCGTGTAGTACCAAGTGGAGTACAGTGCCTGTACTGCCGTGTAGTACTGAGTGGTGTACAGTGTGTATAGTGCCGTGTAGTACCGAGTGGAGTACAGTGTGTATAGTGCCGTGTAGTACTGAGGCGAGTAGAGTGCATGTACTGCCGTGTAGTACAGAGTGGAGTACAGTGCATGTACTGCCGTGTAGTACTAAGTGGAGTACAGTGCATGTACTCCCGTGTAGTACCGAGTGGAGTGCAGTGCCTGTACTACCGTGTAGTACTGAGTGGAGTACAGTGCCTGTACTGCCGTGTAGTACTGAGTGGAGTAGAGTGTGCATAGTGCCGTGTAGTACTGAGTGGAGTACAGTGCCTGTACTGCCGTGTAGTACTGAGTGGGTACAGTGCCTGTACTGCCGTGTAGTACCGAGTGGAGTACTGTGTGTATACTGCCGTGTAGTACTGAGTGGAGTACAGTACCTGTACTGCCGTGTAGTACCGAGTGGAGTACAGTGCCTGTAGTGCCGTGTAGTACTGAGTGGAATACAGTGCCTGTACTGCCGTGTAGTACCGAGTGGAGTAGAGTGTGCATAGTGCCGTGTAGTACTGAGTGGAGTACAGTGCCTGTACTGCCGTGTAGTACTGAGTGGGTACAGTGCCTGTACTGCCGTGTAGTACCGAGTGGAGTACTGTGTGTATACTGCCGTGTAGTACTGAGTGGAGTACAGTACCTGTACTGCCGTGTAGTACCGAGTGGAGTACTGTGTGCATACTGCCATGTAGTACTGAGTGGAGTACAGTGCCTGTACTGCCGTGTAGTACCGAGTGGAGTACTGTGTGTATAGTGCCGTGTAGTACCGAGTGGAATACAGTGTGCATACTGCCGTGTAGTACTGAGTGGAGTACAGTGCCTGAACTGCCGTGTAGTACCGAGTGGAGTACTGTGTGTATAGTGCCGTGTAGTACCGAGTGGTGTAAAGTGCATGTACTGCCGTGTAGTACCGAGTGGGGTACTCTGTGTATAGTGCGGTGTAGTACCGAGTGGAGTACAGTGCATGTACTGCCGTGTAGTCCCGAGTGGAGTACTGTGTGTATAGTGCCGTGTAGTACCGAGTGGAGTACAGTGCCTGTATTGCCGTGTAGTACCGAGTGGAGTACTGTGTGTATAGTGCCGTGTAGTACCGAGTGGAGTGCTGTGTCCATACTGCCGTGTAGTACAGAGTGGAGTACAGTACCTGTACTGCCGTGTAGTACCGAGTGGAGTACTGTGTGTATAGTGCCGTGTAGTACCGAGTGGAGTACAATGCCTGTATTTTCGTGTAGTACTGAGTGGAGTAGAGTTCCTGAAGTGCCGTGTAGTCCCGAGTGGAGTACAGTGCCTGTACTGCCGTGTAGTTGTGAGTGGAGTACTGTGCCTGTACTGCCGTGTAGTACTGAGTGGAGTACTGTGTGTATAGTGCCGTGTAGTACCGAGTGGAGTACAGTGGGTGTACTGCCGTGTATTACTGTGTGGAGTACAGTGCCTGTATTGCCGTGTAGTACTGAGTGGAGTACAGTGCCTGTACTGCCGTGTAGTACTGAGTGGAGTACAGTGCCTGTACTGCCGTGTAGTACTGAGTGGAGTACAGTGCCTGTACTGCCGTATAGTACTGAGTGGAGTACTGTGTGTATAGTGCCGTGTAGTACCGAGTGGAGTACCGTGCCTGTACTGCCGTGTAGTACTGAGTGGCGTACAGTGCCTGTACTGCCGTGTAGTACTGAGTGGTGTACAGTGCCTGTACTGCCGTGTAGTCCCGAGTGGAGTACGGTGCCTGTACTGCCGTGTAGTACTGAGTGGAGTACTGTGTGTATAGTGCCGTGTAGTACCGAGTGGAGTACCGTGCCTGTACTGCCGTGTAGTACTGAGTGGAGTACAGTGCCTGTACTGCCGTGTAGTACTGAGTGGAGTACAGTGCCTGTACTGCCGTGTAGTCCCGACTGGATTACAGTGCCTGTACTGCCGTGTAGTACAGAGTGGAGTACTGTGTGTATAGTGCCGTGTAGTACCGAGTGGAGTAAAGTGCCTGTACTGCCGTGTAGTACTGAGTGGAGTACAGTGCCTGTACTGCCGTGTAGTACTGAGTGGAGTACAGTGCCTGTACTGCCGTGTAGTACTGAGTGGAGTACAGTGCCTGTACTGCCGTGTAGTACTGAGTGGAGTACTCTGTGTATAGTGCCGATTAGTACCGAGTGGAGTACCGTGCCTGTACTGCCGTGTAGTCCCGAGTGGAGTACAGTGCCTGTACTGCCGTGTAGTACTGAGTGGAGTACAGTGCCTGTACTGCCGTGTATTACTGAGTGGAGTACAGTGCCTGTACTGCCGTGTAGTCCCGAATGGAGTACTGTGTGTATAGTGCCGTGTAGTACGGAGTGGAGTACAGTGCCTGTACTGCCGTGTAGTACTGAGTGGAGTACAGTGCCTGTACTAACGTGTAGTCCCGAGTGGAGTACTGTGTGTTTAGTGCAGTGTAGTACTGAGTGGTGTACAATGCCTGTACTGCCGTGTAGTACTGAGTGGAATACAGTGCCTGTACTGCCGTGTAGTCCTGAGTGGAGTACTGTGTGTATAGTGCCGTGTAGTACCGAGGGGAGTACAGTGCCTGTACTGCCGTGTAGTACTAAATGGAGTACAGTGGCTGTACTGCCGTGTAGTCCCGAGTGTAGTACTGTGTGTATAGTGCAGTGTAGTGCTGAGTGGTGTACAGTGCTTGTACCTCCGTGTAGTACTGAGTGGAGTACAGTGCCTGTACTGCCGTGTAGTACTGGGTGGAGTACAGTGCCTGTACTGCCGTGTAGTACCGAGTGGGGGACTGTGTGTATACTGCTGTGTAGTACCGAGTGGAGTACAGTGCCTGTACTGCCGTGTAGTACCGAGTGGAGTACTGTGTGTATAGTGCCGTGTAGTACCGAGTGGAGTACAGTGCCTGTACTGTCGTGTAGTACCGTGTGGAGTGCTGTGTGTATAGTGCCGTGTAGTACCGAGTGGAGTACAATGCCTGTACTGCCGTGTAGTACCGAGTGGAGTACTGTGTGCATACTGCCGTGTAGTACTGTGTGGAGTATAGTGCCTGTACTGCCGTGTAGTACCGAGTGGTGTGCTGTTTGTATAGTGCCGTTAAGTACCGAGTGGAGTACACTGCATGTACTGCCGTGTAGTACCGAGTGGAGTACTGTGTGAATCGTGCGGTGTAGTACCGAGTGGAGTACATTGCATGTACTGCGGTGTAGTACCGAGTGGAGTGTTGTGTGTATAGTGCCGTGTAGTACCGAGTGGAGTACAGTGCCTGTATTGCCGTGTAGTACCGAGTGGAGTACTGTGTGTATAGTGCCGTGTAGTACCGAGTGGAGTACTGTGTGCATACTGCCGTGTAGTAATGAGTGGAGTACAGTACCTGTACTGCCGTGTAGTACCGAGTGGAGTACTGTGTGTATAGTGCCGTGTAGTACCGAGTGGAGTACAGTGCCTGTACTGCCGTGTAGTACTGAGTGGAGTACAGTGCCTGTACTGCCGTGTAGTCCCGAGTGGAGTACAGTGCCTGTACTGCCGTGTAGTAGTGAGTGGAGTACTGTGCTTGTACTGCCGTGTAGTACCGAGTGGAGTACTGTGTGTATAGTGCCGTGTAGTACTGAGTGGAGTACATTGCCTGTACTGCCGTGCAGTCCCGAGTGGAGTAATGTGTGTATAATGCCGTGTAGTACTGAGTGGAGTACATTGCCTGTACTGCCGTGTAGTACTGAGTGGGTACAGTGCCTGTACTGCCGTGTAGTCCCGAGTGGAGTACAGTGCCTGTACTGCCGTGTAGTAGTGAGTGGAGTACTGTGCCTGTACTGCCGTGTGGTACTGAGTGGAGTACTGTGTGTATAGTGCCGTGTAGTACCGCGTGGAGTACAGTGGGTGTAGTGCTGTGTAGTACTGAGTCGAGTACTGTGTGCATTCTGCCGTGTAGTACTGTGTGGAGTATAGTGCCTGTACTGCCGTGTAGTACCGAGTGGGGGACTGTGCGTATACCGCCGTGTAGTACTGAGAGGAGTACAGTGTGTATAGTGCCGTGTAGTACCGAGTGGACTACAGTGCCTGTACTGCCGTGTAGTACTGAGTGAAGTACAGTGCCTGTACTGCCGTGTATTACTGAGTGGAGTACAGTGCCTGTACTGCCGTGTAGTCCCGAATGGAGTACTGTGTGTATAGTGCCGTGTAGTACGGAGTGGAGTACAGTGTGTATAGTGCCGTGTAGTACCGAGTGGAGTACAGTGCCTGTACTGCCGTGTAGTACTGAGTGGAGTACAGTGCCTGTACTGCCGTGTATTACTGACCGGAGTACAGTGCCTGTACTGCCGTGTAGTACCGAGTCGGGGACTGTGTGTATACCGCCGTGTAGTACTGAGTGGAGTACAGTGTGTATAGTGCCGTGTAGTACCGAGTGGACTAGAGTGCCTGTACTGCGTGTAGTCCCGAGTGGAGTACAGTGCCTGTACTGCCGTGTAGTACAGAGTGGAGTACTGTGTGTATAGTGCCGTGTAGTACCGAGTGGAGTACCGTGCCTGTACTGCCGTGTAGTCCCGAGTGGAGTACAGTGCCTGTACTGCCGTGTAGTCCCGACTGGAGTGCAGTGCCTGTACTGCCGTGTAGTACAGAGTGGAGTACTGTGTGTATAGTGCCGTGTAGTACCGAGTGGAGTACCGTGCCTGTACTGCCGTGTAGTCCCGAGTGGAGTACAGTGCCTGTACAGCCGTGTAGTACTGAGTGGAGTACTGTGTGTATAGTGCCGTGTAGTACCTAGTGGAGTACAGTGCCTGTACTGCCGTGTAGTACTGAGTGGAGTACAGTGCCTGTACTGCCGTGTATTACTGAGTGGAGTACAGTGCCTGTACTGCCGTGTAGTCCCGAATGGAGTACTGTTTGTATAGTGCCGTGTAGTACGGAGTGGAGTACAGTGCCTGTACTGCCGTGTACTACTGAGTGGAGTACAGTGCCTGTACTAACGTGTAGTCCCGAGTGGAGTACTGTGTGTATAGTCGAGTGTAGTACTGAGTGGAGTACTGTGTGTATAGTGCCGTGTAGTACTGAGTGGAGTACAGTGCCTGTACTGCCGTGTAGTACTGAGTGGAGTACTGTGTGTATAGTGCCGTGTAGTACCGAGTGGAGTACAGTGCCTGTACTGCCGTGTAGTACTGAGTGGAGTACAGTGCCTGTACTGCCGTGTAGTACTGAGTGGAGTACAGTGCCTGTACTGCCGTGTAGTACTGAGTGGAGTACAGTGCCTGTACTGCCGTGTAGTACTGAGTGGAGTACTGTGTGTATAGTGCCGTGTAGTACCGAGTGGAGTACCGTGCCTGTACTGCCGTGTAGTACTGAGTGGAGTACAGTGCCTGTACTGCCGTGTAGTACTGAGTGGTGTACAGTGCCTGTACTGCCGTGTAGTCCCGAGTGGAGTACAGTGCCTGTACTGCCGTGTAGTACTGAGTGGAGTACTGTGTGTATAGTGCCGTGTAGTACCGAGTGGAGTACCGTGCCTGTACTGCCGTGTAGTACTGAGTGAAGTACAGTGCCTGTACTGCCGTGTAGTACTGAGTGGAGTACAGTACCTGTACTGCCGTGTAGTACCGAGTGGAGTACTGTGTGTATAGTGCCGTGTAGTACCGAGTGGAGTACAATGCCTGTATTTTCGTGTAGTACTGTGTGCAGTAGAGTGCCTGAAGTGCCGTGTAGTCCCGAGTGGAGTACAGTGCCTGTACTGCCGTGTAGTTGTGAGTGGAGTACTGTGCCTGTACTGCCGTGTAGTACTGAGTGGAGTACTGTGTGTATAGTGCCGTGTATTACTGTGTGGAGTACAGTGCCTGTACTGCCGTGTAGTACTGAGTGGAGTACAGTGCCTGTACTGCCGTGTAGTACTGAGTGGAGTACAGTGCCTGTACTGCCGTGTAGTACTGAGTGGTGTACAGTGCCTGTACTGCCGTGTAGTACTGAGTCGAGTACAGTGCCTGTACTGCCGTGTAGTACTGAGTGGTGTACTGTGTGTATAGTGCCGTGTAGTACCGAGTGGACTACCGTGCCTGTACTGCCGTGTAGTACTGAGTGGAGTACAGTGCCTGTACTGCCGTGTAGTACTGAGTGGTGTACAGTGCCTGTACTGCCGTGTAGTACGGAGTGGAATACAGTGCCTGTACTGCCGTGTAGTACTGAGTGGAGTACTGTGTGTATAGTGCCGTGTAGTACCGAGTGGAGTACCGTGCCTGTACTGCCGTGTAGTACTGAGTGGAGTACAGTGCCTGTACTGCCGTGTAGTACAGAGTGGAGTAATGTGTGTATAGTGCCGTGTAGTACCGAGTGGAGTAAAGTGCCTGTATTGCCGTGTAGTACTGAGTGGAGTACAGTGCCTGTACTGCCGTGTAGTACTGAGTGGAGTACAGTGCCTCTACTTCCGTGTAGTACTGAGTGGAGTACAGTGCCTGTACTGCCGTGTAGTACTTAGTGGAGTACTGTGTGTATAGTGCCGTGTAGTACCGAGTGGAGTACCGTGCCTGTACTGCCGTGTAGTCCCGAGTGGAGTACAGTGCCTGTACTGCCGTGTAGTACTGAGTGGAGTACTGTGTGTATAGTGCCGTGTAGTACCGAGTGGAGTACAGTGCCTGTACTGCCGTGTAGTACTGAGTGGAGAACAGTGCCTGTACTGCCGTGTATTACTGAGTGGAGTACAGTGCCTGTACTGCCGTGTAGTCCCGAATGGAGTACTGTGCGTGTAGTGCCGTGTAGTACGGAGTGGAGTACAGTGCCTGTACTGCCGTGTAGTACTGAGTGGAGTACAGTGCCTGTACTAGCGTGTAGTCCCGAGTGGAGTACTGTGTGTTTAGTGCAGTGTAGTACTGAGTGGTGTACAATGCCTGTACTGCCGTGTAGTACTGAGTGGAGTACACGCCTGTACTCCCGTGTAGTCCCGAGTGGAGTACTGTGTGTATAGTGCCGTGTAGTACTGAGTGGAGTACAGTGCCTGTACTGCTGTGCAGTCCGGAGTGGAGTACAGTGCCTGTACTGCCGTGTAGTCCTGAGTGGAGTACTGTGTGTATAGTGCCGTGTAGTACCGAGGGGAGTACAGTGCCTGTACTGCCGTGTAGTACTAAGTGGAGTAGAGTGGCTGTACTGCCGTGTAGTCCCGAGTGTAGTACTGTGTGTATAGTGCAGTGTAGTGCTGAGTGGTGTACAGTGCTTGTACTGCCGTGTAGTACTGAGTGGAGTACAGTGCCTGTACTGCCGTGTAGTACTGGGTGGAGTACAGTGCCTGTACTGCCGTGTAGTACCGAGTGGGGGACTGTGTGTATACTGTTGTGTAGTACCGAGTGGAGTACAGTGCCTGTACTGCCGTGTAGTACCGAGTGGAGTACTGTGTGTATAGTGCCGTGTAGTACCGAGTGGAGTACAGTGCCTGTACTGTCGTGTAGTACCGAGTGGAGTACTGTGTGTATCGTGCGGTGTAGTACCGAGTGGAGTACATTGCATGTACTGCGGTGTAGTACCGAGTGGAGTACTGTGTGTATAGTGCCGTGTAGTACCGAGCGGAGTACAGTGCCTGTACTGCCGTGTAGTACTGAGTGGAGTACAGTGCCTGTACTGCCGTGTAGTCCCGAGTGGAGTACAATGCCTCTACTGCCGTGTAGTACTGATTGGATTACAGTGCCTGTACTGCCGTGTAGTACCGAGTGGAGTACAGTGCTTGTATTGCCGTGTAGTACTGAGTGGAGTACAGTGCCTGTACTGCCGTGTAGTGCCCAGTGGAGTACTGTGTGTATAGTGCAGTGTAGTACTGAGTGGAGTACAGTGCATGTACTGCCGTGTAGTCCCGAGTGGAGTACTCTGTGTATAGTGCAGTGTAGTACTGAGTGGAGTACAGTGCCTGTACTGCCGTGTAGTACCGAGTGGAGTACAGTGCCTGTACTGCCGTGTAGTCCCGAGTGGAGTACTGTGTGCATACTGCCGTGTAGTACTGAGTGGAGTACAGTGCCTGTACTGCCGTGTAGTACCGAGTAGAGTACAGTGCCTGTACTGCCGTGTAGTACTGAGTGGAGTACAGTGCCTGTACTGCCGTGTAGTCCCGTTTGGAGTACTGTGTGTATAGTGCAGTGTCGTACTGAGTGGAGTACAGTGCATGTACTGCCGTGTAGTACCGAGTGGATTACTGTGTGTATAGTGCCGTGTAGTACCAAGTGGAGTACAGTGCCTGTACTGCCGTGTAGTACTGAGTGGTGTACAGTGTGTATAGTGCCGTGTAGTACCGAGTGGAGTACAGTGTGTATAGTGCCGTGTAGTACTGAGGCGAGTAGAGTGCATGTACTGCCGTGTAGTACAGAGTGGAGTACAGTGCAAGTACTGCCGTGTAGTTCTAAGTGGAGTACAGTGCATGTACTCCCGTGTAGTACAGAGTGGAGTGCAGTGCCTGTACTACCGTGTAGTACTGAGTGGAGTACAGTGCCTCTACTGCCGTGTAGTACTGAGTGGAGTAGAGTGTGCATAGTGCCGTGTAGTACTGAGTGGAGTACAGTGCCTGTACTGCCGTGTAGTACTGAGTGGGTACAGTGCCTGTACTGCCGTGTAGTACCGAGTGGAGTACTGTGTGTATACTGCCGTGTAGTACTGAGTGGAGTACAGTACCTGTACTGCCGTGTAGTACCGAGTGGAATACAGTGCCTGTACTGCCGTGTAGTCCTGAGTGGAGTACTGTGTGTATAGTGCCGTGTAGTACCGAGGGGAGTACAGTGCCTGTACTGCCGTGTAGTACTAAATGGAGTACAGTGGCTGTACTGCCGTGTAGTCCCGAGTGTAGTACTGTGTGTATAGTGCAGTGTAGTGCTGAGTGGTGTACAGTGCTTGTACCTCCGTGTAGTACTGAGTGGAGTACAGTGCCTGTACTGCCGTGTAGTACTGGGTGGAGTACAGTGCCTGTACTGCCGTGTAGTACCGAGTGGGGGACTGTGTGTATACTGCTGTGTAGTACCGAGTGGAGTACAGTGCCTGTACTGCCGTGTAGTACCGAGTGGAGTACTGTGTGTATAGTGCCGTGTAGTACCGAGTGGAGTACAGTGCCTGTACTGTCGTGTAGTACCGTGTGGAGTGCTGTGTGTATAGTGCCGTGTAGTACCGAGTGGAGTACAATGCCTGTACTGCCGTGTAGTACCGAGTGGAGTACTGTGTGCATACTGCCGTGTAGTACTGTGTGGAGTATAGTGCCTGTACTGCCGTGTAGTACCGAGTGGTGTGCTGTTTGTATAGTGCCGTTAAGTACCGAGTGGAGTACACTGCATGTACTGCCGTGTAGTACCGAGTGGAGTACTGTGTGAATCGTGCGGTGTAGTACCGAGTGGAGTACATTGCATGTACTGCGGTGTAGTACCGAGTGGAGTGTTGTGTGTATAGTGCCGTGTAGTACCGAGTGGAGTACAGTGCCTGTATTGCCGTGTAGTACCGAGTGGAGTAATGTGTGTATAGTGCCGTGTAGTACCGAGTGGAGTACTGTGTGCATACTGCCGTGTAGTAATGAGTGGAGTACAGTACCTGTACTGCCGTGTAGTACCGAGTGGAGTACTGTGTGTATAGTGCCGTGTAGTACCGAGTGGAGTACAGTGCCTGTACTGCCGTGTAGTACTGAGTGGAGTACAGTGCCTGTACTGCCGTGTAGTCCCGAGTGGAGTACAGTGCCTGTACTGCCGTGTAGTAGTCAGTGGAGTACTGTGCTTGTACTGCCGTGTAGTACCGAGTGGAGTACTGTGTGTATAGTGCCGTGTAGTACTGAGTGGAGTACATTGCCTGTACTGCCGTGCAGTCCCGAGTGGAGTAATGTGTGTATAATGCCGTGTAGTACTGAGTGGAGTACATTGCCTGTACTGCCGTGTAGTACTGAGTGGGTACAGTGCCTGTACTGCCGTGTAGTCCCGAGTGGAGTACAGTGCCTGTACTGCCGTGTAGTAGTGAGTGGAGTACTGTGCCTGTACTGCCGTGTGGTACTGAGTGGAGTACTGTGTGTATAGTGCCGTGTATTACCGCGTGGAGTACAGTGGGTGTAGTGCTGTGTAGTACTGAGTCGAGTACTGTGTGCATTCTGCCGTGTAGTACTGTGTGGAGTATAGTGCCTGTACTGCCGTGTAGTACCGAGTGGGGGACTGTGTGTATACCGCCGTGTAGTACTGAGAGGAGTACAGTGTGTATAGTGCCGTGTAGTACCGAGTGGACTACAGTGCCTGTACTGCCGTGTAGTACTGAGTGAAGTACAGTGCCTGTACTGCCGTGTATTACTGAGTGGCGTACAGTGCCTGTACTGCCGTGTAGTCCCGAATGGAGTACTGTGTGTATAGTGCCGTGTAGTACGGAGTGGAGTACAGTGTGTATAGTGCCGTGTAGTACCGAGTGGAGTACAGTGCCTGTACTGCCGTGTAGTACTGAGTGGAGTACAGTGCCTGTACTGCCGTGTATTACTGACCGGAGTACAGTGCCTGTACTGCCGTGTAGTACCGAGTCGGGGACTGTGTGTATACCGCCGTGTAGTACTGAGTGGAGTACAGTGTGTATAGTGCCGTGTAGTACCGAGTGGACTAGAGTGCCTGTACTGCGTGTAGTCCCGAGTGGAGTACAGTGCCTGTACTGCCGTGTAGTACAGAGTGGAGTACTGTGTGTATAGTGCCGTGTAGTACCGAGTGGAGTACCGTGCCTGTACTGCCGTGTAGTCCCGAGTGGAGTACAGTGCCTGTACTGCCGTGTAGTCCCGACTGGAGTACAGTGCCTGTACTGCCGTGTAGTACAGAGTGGAGTACTGTGTGTATAGTGCCGTGTAGTACCGAGTGGAGTACCGTGCCTGTACTGCCGTGTAGTCCCGAGTGGAGTACAGTGCCTGTACAGCCGTGTAGTACTGAGTGGAGTACTGTGTGTATAGTGCCGTGTAGTACCTAGTGGAGTACAGTGCCTGTACTGCCGTGTAGTACTGAGTGGAGTACAGTGCCTGTACTGCCGTGTATTACTGAGTGGAGTACAGTGCCTGTACTGCCGTGTAGTCCCGAATGGAGTACTGTTTGTATAGTGCCGTGTAGTACGGAGTGGAGTACAGTGCCTGTACTGCCGTGTACTACTGAGTGGAGTACAGTGCCTGTACTAACGTGTAGTCCCGAGTGGAGTACTGTGTGTATAGTCGAGTGTAGTACTGAGTGGAGTACTGTGTGTATAGTGCCGTGTAGTACTGAGTGGAGTACAGTGCCTGTACTGCCGTGTAGTACTGAGTGGAGTACTGTGTGTATAGTGCCGTGTAGTACCGAGTGGAGTACAGTGCCTGTACTGCCGTGTAGTACTGAGTGGAGTACAGTGCCTGTACTGCCGTGTAGTACTGAGTGGAGTACAGTGCCTGTACTGCCGTGTAGTACTGAGTGGAGTACAGTGCCTGTACTGCCGTGTAGTACTGAGTGGAGTACTGTGTGTATAGTGCCGTGTAGTACCGAGTGGAGTACCGTGCCTGTACTGCCGTGTAGTACTGAGTGGAGTACAGTGCCTGTACTGCCGTGTAGTACTGAGTGGTGTACAGTGCCTGTACTGCCGTGTAGTCCCGAGTGGAGTACAGTGCCTGTACTGCCGTGTAGTACTGAGTGGAGTACTGTGTGTATAGTGCCGTGTAGTACCGAGTGGAGTACCGTGCCTGTACTGCCGTGTAGGTCTGAGTGAAGTACAGTGCCTGTACTGCCGTGTAGTACTGAGTGGAGTACAGTACCTGTACTGCCGTGTAGTACCGAGTGGAGTACTGTGTGTATAGTGCCGTGTAGTACCGAGTGGAGTACAATGCCTGTATTTTCGTGTAGTACTGTGTGCAGTAGAGTGCCTGAAGTGCCGTGTAGTCCCGAGTGGAGTACAGTGCCTGTACTGCCGTGTAGTTGTGAGTGGAGTACTGTGCCTGTACTGCCGTGTAGTACTGAGTGGAGTACTGTGTGTATAGTGCCGTGTATTACTGTGTGGAGTACAGTGCCTGTACTGCCGTGTAGTACTGAGTGGAGTACAGTGCCTGTACTGCCGTGTAGTACTGAGTGGAGTACAGTGCCTGTACTGCCGTGTAGTACTGAGTGGTGTACAGTGCCTGTACTGCCGTGTAGTACTGAGTGGAGTACAGTGCCTGTACTGCCGTGTAGTACTGAGTGGTGTACTGTGTGTATAGTGCCGTGTAGTACCGAGTGGAGTACCGTGCCTGTACTGCCGTGTAGTACTGAGTGGAGTACAGTGCCTGTACTGCCGTGTAGTACTGAGTGGTGTACAGTGCCTGTACTGCCGTGTAGTACGGAGTGGAATACAGTGCCTGTACTGCCGTGTAGTACTGAGTGGAGTACTGTGTGTATAGTGCCGTGTAGTACCGAGTGGAGTACCGTGCCTGTACTGCCGTGTAGTACTGAGTGGAGTACACTGCCTGTACTGCCGTGTAGTACAGAGTGGAGTAATGTGTGTATAGTGCCGTGTAGTACCGAGTGGAGTAAAGTGCCTGTATTGCCGTGCAGTACTGAGTGGAGTACAGTGCCTGTACTGCCGTGTAGTACTGAGTGGAGTACAGTGCCTCTACTTCCGTGTAGTACTGAGTGGAGTACAGTGCCTGTACTGCCGTGTAGTACTGAGTGGAGTACTGTGTGTATAGTGCCGTGTAGTACCGAGTGGAGTACCGTGCCTGTACTGCCGTGTAGTACTGAGTGGAGTACAGTGCCTGTACTGCCGTGTAGTACTGAGTGGTGTACAGTGCCTGTACTGCCGTGTAGTACGGAGTGGAATACAGTGCCTGTACTGCCGTGTAGTACTGAGTGGAGTACTGTGTGTATAGTGCCGTGTAGTACCGAGTGGAGTACCGTGCCTGTACTGCCGTGTAGTACTGAGTGGAGTACAGTGCCTGTACTGCCGTGTAGTACAGAGTGGAGTAATGTGTGTATAGTGCCGTGTAGTACCGAGTGGAGTAAAGTGCCTGTACTGCCGTGTAGTACTGAGTGGAGTACTGTGTGTATAGTGCCGTGTAGTACCGAGTGGAGTACAGTGCCTGTACTGCCGTGTAGTACTGAGTGGAGAACAGTGCCTGTACTGCCGTGTATTACTGAGTGGAGTACAGTGCCTGTACTGCCGTGTAGTCCCGAATGGAGTACTGTGCGTGTAGTGCCGTGTAGTACGGAGTGGAGTACAGTGCCTGTACTGCCGTGTAGTACTGAGTGGAGTACAGTGCCTGTACTAGCGTGTAGTCCCGAGTGGAGTACTGTGTGTTTAGTGCAGTGTAGTACTGAGTGGTGTACAATGCCTGTACTGCCGTGTAGTACTGAGTGGAGTACACGCCTGTACTCCCGTGTAGTCCCGAGTGGAGTACTGTGTGTATAGTGCCGTGTAGTACTGAGGCGAGTAGAGTGCATGTACTGCCGTGTAGTACAGAGTGGAGTACAGTGCAAGTACTGCCGTGTAGTTCTAAGTGGAGTACAGTGCATGTACTCCCGTGTAGTACAGAGTGGAGTGCAGTGCCTGTACTACCGTGTAGTACTGAGTGGAGTACAGTGCCTCTACTGCCGTGTAGTACTGAGTGGAGTAGAGTGTGCATAGTGCCGTGTAGTACTGAGTGGAGTACAGTGCCTGTACTGCCGTGTAGCACTGAGTGGGTACAGTGCCTGTACTGCCGTGTAGTACTGAGTGGAGTACACGCCTGTACTCCCGTGTAGTCCCGAGTGGAGTACACGCCTGTACTCCCGTGTAGTCCCGAGTGGAGTACTGTGTGTATAGTGCCGTGTAGTACTGAGTGGAGTACAGTGCCTGTACTGCTGTGCAGTCCGGAGTGGAGTACAGTGCCTGTACTGCCGTGTAGTCCTGAGTGGAGTACTGTGTGTATAGTGCCGTGTAGTACCGAGGGGAGTACAGTGCCTGTACTGCCGTGTAGTACTAAGTGGAGTAGAGTGGCTGTACTGCCGTGTAGTCCCGAGTGTAGTACTGTGTGTATAGTGCAGTGTAGTGCTGAGTGGTGTACAGTGCTTGTACTGCCGTGTAGTACTGAGTGGAGTACAGTGCCTGTACTGCCGTGTAGTACTGGGTGGAGTACAGTGCCTGTACTGCCGTGTAGTACCGAGTGGGGGACTGTGTGTATACTGTTGTGTAGTACCGAGTGGAGTACAGTGCCTGTACTGCCGTGTAGTACCGAGTGGAGTATTGTGTGTATAGTGCCGTGTAGTACCGAGTGGAGTACAGTGCCTGTACTGTCGTGTAGTACCGAGTGGAGTACTGTGTGTATCGTGCGGTGTAGTACCGAGTGGAGTACATTGCATGTACTGCGGTGTAGTACCGAGTGGAGTACTGTGTGTATAGTGCCGTGTAGTACCGAGCGGAGTACAGTGCCTGTACTGCCGTGTAGTACTGAGTGGAGTACAGTGCCTGTACTGCCGTGTAGTCCCGAGTGGAGTACAATGCCTCTACTGCCGTGTAGTACTGATTGGATTACAGTGCCTGTACTGCCGTGTAGTACCGAGTGGAGTACAGTGCTTGTATTGCCGTGTAGTACTGAGTGGAGTACAGTGCCTGTACTGCCGTGTAGTGCCCAGTGGAGTACTGTGTGTATAGTGCAGTGTAGTACTGAGTGGAGTACAGTGCATGTACTGCCGTGTAGTCCCGAGTGGAGTACTCTGTGTATAGTGCAGTGTAGTACTGAGTGGAGTACAGTGCCTGTACTGCCGTGTAGTACCGAGTGGAGTACAGTGCCTGTACTGCCGTGTAGTCCCGAGTGGAGTACTGTGTGCATACTGCCGTGTAGTACTGAGTGGAGTACAGTGCCTGTACTGCCGTGTAGTACCGAGTAGAGTACAGTGCCTGTACTGCCGTGTAGTACTGAGTGGAGTACAGTGCCTGTACTGCCGTGTAGTCCCGTTTGGAGTACTGTGTGTATAGTGCAGTGTCGTACTGAGTGGAGTACAGTGCATGTACTGCCGTGTAGTACCGAGTGGATTACTGTGTGTATAGTGCCGTGTAGTACCAAGTGGAGTACAGTGCCTGTACTGCCGTGTAGTACTGAGTGGTGTACAGTGTGTATAGTGCCGTGTAGTACCGAGTGGAGTACAGTGTGTATAGTGCCGTGTAGTACTGAGGCGAGTAGAGTGCATGTACTGCCGTGTAGTACAGAGTGGAGTACAGTGCAAGTACTGCCGTGTAGTTCTAAGTGGAGTACAGTGCATGTACTCCCGTGTAGTACAGAGTGGAGTGCAGTGCCTGTACTACCGTGTAGTACTGAGTGGAGTACAGTGCCTCTACTGCCGTGTAGTACTGAGTGGAGTAGAGTGTGCATAGTGCCGTGTAGTACTGAGTGGAGTACAGTGCCTGTACTGCCGTGTAGCACTGAGTGGGTACAGTGCCTGTACTGCCGTGTAGTACCGAGTGGAGTACTGTGTGTATACTGCCGTGTAGTACTGAGTGGAGTACAGTACCTGTACTGCCGTGTAGTACCGAGTGGAGTACAGTGCCTGTAGTGCCGTGTAGTACTGAGTGGAATACAGTGCCTGTACTGCCGTGTAGTACCGAGTGGTGTAGAGTGTGCATAGTGCCGTGTAGTACTGAGTGGAGTACAGTGCCTGTACTGCCGTGTAGTACTGAGTGGGTACAGTGCCTGTACTGCCGTGTAGTACCGAGTGGAGTACTGTGTGTATACTGCCGTGTAGTACTGAGTGGAGTACAGTACCTGTACTGCCGTGTAGTACCGAGTGGAGTACTGTGTGCATACTGCCATGTAGTACTGAGTGGAGTACAGTGCCTGTACTGCCGTGTAGTACCGAGTGGAGTACTGTGTGTATAGTGCCGTGTAGTACCGAGTGGAGTACAGTGTGCATACTGCCGTGTAGTACTGAGTGGAGTACAGTGCCTGAACTGCCGTGTAGTACCGAGTGGAGTACTGTGTGTATAGTGCCGTGTAGTACCGAGTGAAGTAAAGTGCATGTACTGCCGTGTAGTACCGAGTGGAGTACTCTGTGTATAGTGGGGTGTAGTACCGAGTGGAGTACAGTGCATGTACTGCCGTGTAGTCCCGAGTGGAGTACTGTGTGTATAGTGCCGTGTAGTACCGAGTGGAGTACAGTGCCTGTATTGCCGTGTAGTACCGAGTGGAGTACTGTGTGTATAGTGCCGTGTAGTACCGAGTGGATTGCTGTGTCCATACTGCCGTGTAGTACAGAGTGGGGTACAGTACCTGTACTGCCGTGTAGTACCGAGTGGAGTACTGTGTGTATAGTGCCGTGTAGTACCGAGTGGAGTACAATGCCTGTATTTTCGTGTAGTACTGAGTGGAGTAGAGTGCCTGAAGTGCCGTGTAGTCCCGAGTGGAGTACAGTGCCTGTACTGCCGTGTAGTTGTGAGTGGAGTACTGTGCCTGTACTGCCGTGTAGTACTGAGTGGAGTACTGTGTGTATAGTGCCGTGTAGTACCGAGTGGAGTACAGTGGGTGTACTGCCGTGTATTACTGTGTGGAGTACAGTGCCTGTACTGCCGTGTAGTACTGAGTGGAGTACAGTGCCTGTACTGCCGTATAGTACTGAGTGGAGTACTGTGTGTATAGTGCCGTGTAGTACCGAGTGGAGTACCGTGCCTGTACTGCCGTGTAGTACTGAGTGGCTTACAGTGCCTGTACTGCCGTGTAGTACTGAGTGGTGTACAGTGCCTGTACTGCCGTGTAGTCCCGAGTGGAGTACGGTGCCTGTACTGCCGTGTAGTACTGAGTGGAGTACTGTGTGTATAGTGCCGTGTAGTACCGAGTGGAGTACCGTGCCTGTACTGCCGTGTAGTACTGAGTGGAGTACAGTGCCTGTACTGCCGTGTAGTACTGAGTGGAGTACAGTGCCTGTACTGCCGTGTAGTCCCGACTGGATTACAGTGCCTGTACTGCCGTGTAGTACTGAGTGGAGTACTGTGTGTATAGTGCCGTGTAGTACCGAGTGGAGTAAAGTGCCTGTACTGCCGTGTAGTACTGAGTGGAGTACAGTGCCTGTACTGCCGTGTAGTACTGAGTGGAGTACAGTGCCTGTGCTGCCGTGTAGTACTGAGTGGAGTACAGTGCCTGTACTGCCGTGTAGTACTGAGTGGAGTACTGTGTGTATAGTGCCGATTAGTACCGAGTGGAGTACCGTGCCTGTACTGCCGTGTAGTCCCGAGTGGAGTACAGTGCCTGTACTGCCGTGTAGTACTGAGTGGAGTACAGTGCCTGTACTGCCGTGTATTACTGAGTGGAGTACAGTGCCTGTACTGCCGTGTAGTCCCGAATGGAGTACTGTGTGTATAGTGCCGTGTAGTACGGAGTGGAGTACAGTGCCTGTACTGCCGTGTAGTACTGAGTGGAGTACAGTGCCTGTACTAACGTGTAGTCCCGAGTGGAGTACTGTGTGTTTAGTGCAGTGTAGTACTGAGTGGTGTACAATGCCTGTACTGCCGTGTAGTACTGAGTGGAGTACAGTGCCTGTACTCCCGTGTAGTCCCGAGTGAGGTACTGTGTGTATAGTGCCGTGTAGTACTGAGTGGAATACAGTGCCTGTACTGCCGTGTAGTCCGGAGTGGAGTACAGTGCCTGTACTGCCGTGTAGTCCTGAGTGGAGTACTGTGTGTATAGTGCCGTGTAGTACCGAGGGGAGTACAGTGCCTGTACTGCCGTGTAGTACTAAATGGAGTACAGTGGCTGTACTGCCGTGTAGTCCCGAGTGTAGTACTGTGTGTATAGTGCAGTGTAGTGCTGAGTGGTGTACAGTGCTTGTACCTCCGTGTAGTACTGAGTGGAGTACAGTGCCTGTACTGCCGTGTAGTACTGGGTGGAGTACAGTGCCTGTACTGCCGTGTAGTACCGAGTGGGGGACTGTGTGTATACTGCTGTGTAGTACCGAGTGGAGTACAGTGCCTGTACTGCCGTGTAGTACCGAGTGGAGTACTGTGTGTATAGTGCCGTGTAGTACCGAGTGGAGTACAGTGCCTGTACTGTCGTGTAGTACCGTGTGGAGTGCTGTGTGTATAGTGCCGTGTAGTACCGAGTGGAGTACAATGCCTGTACTGCCGTGTAGTACCGAGTGGAGTACTGTGTGCATACTGCCGTGTAGTACTGTGTGGAGTATAGTGCCTGTACTGCCGTGTAGTACCGAGTGGAGTGCTGTTTGTATAGTGCCGTTAAGTACCGAGTGGAGTACACTGCATGTACTGCCGTGTAGTACCGAGTGGAGTACTGTGTGAATCGTGCGGTGTAGTACCGAGTGGAGTACATTGCATGTACTGCGGTGTAGTACCGAGTGGAGTACTGTGTGTATAGTGCCGTGTAGTACCGAGTGGAGTACAGTGCCTGTATTGCCGTGTAGTACCGAGTGGAGTACTGTGTGTATAGTGCCGTGTAGTACCGAGTGGAGTACTGTGTGCATACTGCCGTGTAGTAATGAGTGGAGTACAGTACCTGTACTGCCGTGTAGTACCGAGTGGAGTACTGTGTGTATAGTGCCGTGTAGTACCGAGTGGAGTACAGTGCCTGTACTGCCGTGTAGTACTGAGTGGAGTACAGTGCCTGTACTGCCGTGTAGTCCCGAGTGGAGTACAGTGCCTGTACTGCCGTGTAGTAGTGAGTGGAGTACTGTGCTTGTACTGCCGTGTAGTACCGAGTGGAGTACTGTGTGTATAGTGCCGTGTAGTACTGAGTGGAGTACATTGCCTGTACTGCCGTGCAATCCCGAGTGGAGTAATGTGTGTATAATGCCGTGTAGTACTGAGTGGAGTACAGTGCCTGTACTGCCGTGTAGTACTGAGTGGGTACAGTGCCTGTACTGCCGTGTAGTCCCGAGTGGAGTACAGTGCCTGTACTGCCGTGTAGTAGTGAGTGGAGTACTGTGCCTGTACTGCCGTGTGGTACTGAGTGGAGTACTGTGTGTATAGTGCCGTGTAGTACCGCGTGGAGTACAGTGGGTGTAGTGCTGTGTAGTACTGAGTCGAGTACTGTGTGCATTCTGCCGTGTAGTACTGTGTGGAGTATAGTGCCTGTACTGCCGTGTAGTACCGAGTGGGGGACTGTGTGTATACCGCCGTGTAGTACTGAGTGGAGTACAGTGTGTATAGTGCCGTGTAGTACCGAGTGGACTACAGTGCCTGTACTGCCGTGTAGTACTGAGTGAAGTACAGTGCATGTAATGCCGTGTATTACTGAGTGGAGTACAGTGCCTGTACTGCCGTGTAGTCCCGAATGGAGTACTGTGTGTATAGTGCCGTGTAGTACGGAGTGGAGTACAGTGTGTATAGTGCCGTGTAGTACCGAGTGGAGTACAGTGCCTGAACTGCCGTGTAGTACTGAGTGGAGTACAGTGCCTGTACTGCCGTGTATTACTGACCGGAGTACAGTGCCTGTACTGCCGTGTAGTACCGAGTCGGGGACTGTGTGTATACCGCCGTGTAGTACTGAGTGGAGTACAGTGCCTGTACTGCCGTGTAGTCCCGACTGGAGTACAGTGCCTGTACTGCCGTGTAGTACAGAGTGGAGTACTGTGTGTATAGTGCCGTGTAGTACCGAGTGGAGTACCGTGCCTGTCCTGCCGTGTAGTCCCGAGTGGAGTACAGTGCCTGAACTGCCGTGTAGTACTGAGTGGAGTACAGTGCCTGTACTGCCGTGTATTACTGACCGGAGTACAGTGCCTGTACTGCCGTGTAGTACCGAGTCGGGGACTGTGTGTATACCGCCGTGTAGTCCCGACTGGAGTACAGTGCCTGTACTGCCGTGTAGTCCCGAATGGAGTACTGTGTGTATAGTGCCGTGTAGTACGGAGTGGAGTACAGTGTGTATAGTGCCGTGTAGTACCGAGTGGACTAGAGTTCCTGTACTGCGTGTAGTCCCGAGTGGAGTACAGTGCCTGTACTGCCGTGTAGTACAGAGTGGAGTACTGTGTGTATAGTGCCGTGTAGTACCGAGTGGAGTACCGTGCCTGTACTGCCGTGTAGTCCCGAGTGGAGTACAGTGCCTGTACTGCCGTGTAGTCCCGACTGGAGTACAGTGCCTGTACTGCCGTGTAGTACAGAGTGGAGTACTGTGTGTATAGTGCCGTGTAGTACCGAGTGGAGTACCGTGCCTGTCCTGCCGTGTAGTCCCGAGTGGAGTACAGTGCCTGTACAGCCGTGTAGTACTGAGTGGAGTACTGTGTGTATAGTGCCGTGTAGTACCTAGTGGAGTACAGTGCCTGTACTGCCGTGTAGTACTGAGTGGAGTACAGTGCCTGTACTGCCGTGTATTACTGAGTGGAGTACAGTGCCTGTACTGCCGTGTAGTCCCGAATGGAGTACTGTTTGTATAGTGCCGTGTAGTACGGAGTGGAGTACAGTGCCTGTACTGCCGTGTACTACTGAGTGGAGTACAGTGCCTGTACTAACGTGTAGTCCCGAGTGGAGTACTGTGTGCATAGTGGAGTGTAGTACTGAGTGGAGTACTGTGTGTATAGTGCCGTGTAGTACTGAGTGGAGTACAGTGCCTGTACTGCCGTGTAGTACTGAGTGGAGTACTGTGTGTATAGTGCCGTGTAGTACCGAGTGGAGTACAGTGCCTGTACTGCCGTGTAGTACTGAGTGGAGTACATTGCCTGTACTGCCGTGTAGTACTGAGTGGAGTACAGTGCCTGTACTGCCGTGTAGTACTGAGTGGAGTACAGTGCCTGTACTGCCGTGTAGTACTGAGTGGAGTACTGTGTGTATAGTGCCGTGTAGTACCGAGTGGAGTACCGTGCCTGTATTGCCGTGTAGTACCGAGTGGAGTACTGTGTGTATAGTGCCGTGTAGTACCGAGTGGAGTGCTGTGTCCATACTGCCGTGTAGTACAGAGTGGAGTACAGTACCTGTACTGCCGTGTAGTACCGAGTGGAGTACTGTGTGTATAGTGCCGTGTAGTACCGAGTGGAGTACAATGCCTGTATTTTCGTGTAGTACTGAGTGGAGTAGAGTTCCTGAAGTGCCGTGTAGTCCCGAGTGGAGTACAGTGCCTGTACTGCCGTGTAGTTGTGAGTGGAGTACTGTGCCTGTACTGCCGTGTAGTACTGAGTGGAGTACTGTGTGTATAGTGCCGTGTAGTACCGAGTGGAGTACAGTGGGTGTACTGCCGTGTATTACTGTGTGGAGTACAGTGCCTGTATTGCCGTGTAGTACTGAGTGGAGTACAGTGCCTGTACTGCCGTGTAGTACTGAGTGGAGTACAGTGCCTGTACTGCCGTGTAGTACTGAGTGGAGTACAGTGCCTGTACTGCCGTATAGTACTGAGTGGAGTACTGTGTGTATAGTGCCGTGTAGTACCGAGTGGAGTACCGTGCCTGTACTGCCGTGTAGTACTGAGTGGCGTACAGTGCCTGTACTGCCGTGTAGTACTGAGTGGTGTACAGTGCCTGTACTGCCGTGTAGTCCCGAGTGGAGTACGGTGCCTGTACTGCCGTGTAGTACTGAGTGGAGTACTGTGTGTATAGTGCCGTGTAGTACCGAGTGGAGTACCGTGCCTGTACTGCCGTGTAGTACTGAGTGGAGTACAGTGCCTGTACTGCCGTGTAGTACTGAGTGGAGTACAGTGCCTGTACTGCCGTGTAGTCCCGACTGGATTACAGTGCCTGTACTGCCGTGTAGTACAGAGTGGAGTACTGTGTGTATAGTGCCGTGTAGTACCGAGTGGAGTAAAGTGCCTGTACTGCCGTGTAGTACTGAGTGGAGTACAGTGCCTGTACTGCCGTGTAGTACTGAGTGGAGTACAGTGCCTGTACTGCCGTGTAGTACTGAGTGGAGTACAGTGCCTGTACTGCCGTGTAGTACTGAGTGGAGTACTCTGTGTATAGTGCCGATTAGTACCGAGTGGAGTACCGTGCCTGTACTGCCGTGTAGTCCCGAGTGGAGTACAGTGCCTGTACTGCCGTGTAGTACTGAGTGGAGTACAGTGCCTGTACTGCCGTGTATTACTGAGTGGAGTACAGTGCCTGTACTGCCGTGTAGTCCCGAATGGAGTACTGTGTGTATAGTGCCGTGTAGTACGGAGTGGAGTACAGTGCCTGTACTGCCGTGTAGTACTGAGTGGAGTACAGTGCCTGTACTAACGTGTAGTCCCGAGTGGAGTACTGTGTGTTTAGTGCAGTGTAGTACTGAGTGGTGTACAATGCCTGTACTGCCGTGTAGTACTGAGTGGAATACAGTGCCTGTACTGCCGTGTAGTCCTGAGTGGAGTACTGTGTGTATAGTGCCGTGTAGTACCGAGGGGAGTACAGTGCCTGTAATGCCGTGTAGTACTAAATGGAGTACAGTGGCTGTACTGCCGTGTAGTCCCGAGTGTAGTACTGTGTGTATAGTGCAGTGTAGTGCTGAGTGGTGTACAGTGCTTGTACCTCCGTGTAGTACTGAGTGGAGTACAGTGCCTGTACTGCCGTGTAGTACTGGGTGGAGTACAGTGCCTGTACTGCCGTGTAGTACCGAGTGGGGGACTGTGTGTATACTGCTGTGTAGTACCGAGTGGAGTACAGTGCCTGTACTGCCGTGTAGTACCGAGTGGAGTACTGTGTGTATAGTGCCGTGTAGTACCGAGTGGAGTACAGTGCCTGTACTGTCGTGTAGTACCGTGTGGAGTGCTGTGTGTATAGTGCCGTGTAGTACCGAGTGGAGTACAATGCCTGTACTGCCGTGTAGTACCGAGTGGAGTACTGTGTGCATACTGCCGTGTAGTACTGTGTGGAGTATAGTGCCTGTACTGCCGTGTAGTACCGAGTGGTGTGCTGTTTGTATAGTGCCGTTAAGTACCGAGTGGAGTACACTGCATGTACTGCCGTGTAGTACCGAGTGGAGTACTGTGTGAATCGTGCGGTGTAGTACCGAGTGGAGTACATTGCATGTACTGCGGTGTAGTACCGAGTGGAGTGTTGTGTGTATAGTGCCGTGTAGTACCGAGTGGAGTACAGTGCCTGTATTGCCGTGTAGTACCGAGTGGAGTACTGTGTGTATAGTGCCGTGTAGTACCGAGTGGAGTACTGTGTGCATACTGCCGTGTAGTAATGAGTGGAGTACAGTACCTGTACTGCCGTGTAGTACCGAGTGGAGTACTGTGTGTATAGTGCCGTGTAGTACCGAGTGGAGTACAGTGCCTGTACTGCCGTGTAGTACTGAGTGGAGTACAGTGCCTGTACTGCCGTGTAGTCCCGAGTGGAGTACAGTGCCTGTACTGCCGTGTAGTAGTGAGTGGAGTACTGTGCTTGTACTGCCGTGTAGTACCGAGTGGAGTACTGTGTGTATAGTGCCGTGTAGTACTGAGTGGAGTACATTGCCTGTACTGCCGTGCAGTCCCGAGTGGAGTAATGTGTGTATAATGCCGTGTAGTACTGAGTGGAGTACATTGCCTGTACTGCCGTGTAGTACTGAGTGGGTACAGTGCCTGTACTGCCGTGTAGTCCCGAGTGGAGTACAGTGCCTGTACTGCCGTGTAGTAGTGAGTGGAGTACTGTGCCTGTACTGCCGTGTGGTACTGAGTGGAGTACTGTGTGTATAGTGCCGTGTAGTACCGCGTGGAGTACAGTGGGTGTAGTGCTGTGTAGTACTGAGTCGAGTACTGTGTGCATTCTGCCGTGTAGTACTGTGTGGAGTATAGTGCCTGTACTGCCGTGTAGTACCGAGTGGGGGACTGTGCGTATACCGCCGTGTAGTACTGAGAGGAGTACAGTGTGTATAGTGCCGTGTAGTACCGAGTGGACTACAGTGCCTGTACTGCCGTGTAGTACTGAGTGAAGTACAGTGCCTGTACTGCCGTGTATTACTGAGTGGAGTACAGTGCCTGTACTGCCGTGTAGTCCCGAATGGAGTACTGTGTGTATAGTGCCGTGTAGTACGGAGTGGAGTACAGTGTGTATAGTGCCGTGTAGTACCGAGTGGAGTACAGTGCCTGTACTGCCGTGTAGTACTGAGTGGAGTACAGTGCCTGTACTGCCGTGTATTACTGACCGGAGTACAGTGCCTGTACTGCCGTGTAGTACCGAGTCGGGGACTGTGTGTATACCGCCGTGTAGTACTGAGTGGAGTACAGTGTGTATAGTGCCGTGTAGTACCGAGTGGACTAGAGTGCCTGTACTGCGTGTAGTCCCGAGTGGAGTACAGTGCCTGTACTGCCGTGTAGTACAGAGTGGAGTACTGTGTGTATAGTGCCGTGTAGTACCGAGTGGAGTACCGTGCCTGTACTGCCGTGTAGTCCCGAGTGGAGTACAGTGCCTGTACTGCCGTGTAGTCCCGACTGGAGTGCAGTGCCTGTACTGCCGTGTAGTACAGAGTGGAGTACTGTGTGTATAGTGCCGTGTAGTACCGAGTGGAGTACCGTGCCTGTACTGCCGTGTAGTCCCGAGTGGAGTACAGTGCCTGTACAGCCGTGTAGTACTGAGTGGAGTACTGTGTGTATAGTGCCGTGTAGTACCTAGTGGAGTACAGTGCCTGTACTGCCGTGTAGTACTGAGTGGAGTACAGTGCCTGTACTGCCGTGTATTACTGAGTGGAGTACAGTGCCTGTACTGCCGTGTAGTCCCGAATGGAGTACTGTTTGTATAGTGCCGTGTAGTACGGAGTGGAGTACAGTGCCTGTACTGCCGTGTACTACTGAGTGGAGTACAGTGCCTGTACTAACGTGTAGTCCCGAGTGGAGTACTGTGTGTATAGTCGAGTGTAGTACTGAGTGGAGTACTGTGTGTATAGTGCCGTGTAGTACTGAGTGGAGTACAGTGCCTGTACTGCCGTGTAGTACTGAGTGGAGTACTGTGTGTATAGTGCCGTGTAGTACCGAGTGGAGTACAGTGCCTGTACTGCCGTGTAGTACTGAGTGGAGTACAGTGCCTGTACTGCCGTGTAGTACTGAGTGGAGTACAGTGCCTGTACTGCCGTGTAGTACTGAGTGGAGTACAGTGCCTGTACTGCCGTGTAGTACTGAGTGGAGTACTGTGTGTATAGTGCCGTGTAGTACCGAGTGGAGTACCGTGCCTGTACTGCCGTGTAGTACTGAGTGGAGTACAGTGCCTGTACTGCCGTGTAGTACTGAGTGGTGTACAGTGCCTGTACTGCCGTGTAGTCCCGAGTGGAGTACAGTGCCTGTACTGCCGTGTAGTACTGAGTGGAGTACTGTGTGTATAGTGCCGTGTAGTACCGAGTGGAGTACCGTGCCTGTACTGCCGTGTAGTACTGAGTGAAGTACAGTGCCTGTACTGCCGTGTAGTACTGAGTGGAGTACAGTACCTGTACTGCCGTGTAGTACCGAGTGGAGTACTGTGTGTATAGTGCCGTGTAGTACCGAGTGGAGTACAATGCCTGTATTTTCGTGTAGTACTGTGTGCAGTAGAGTGCCTGAAGTGCCGTGTAGTCCCGAGTGGAGTACAGTGCCTGTACTGCCGTGTAGTTGTGAGTGGAGTACTGTGCCTGTACTGCCGTGTAGTACTGAGTGGAGTACTGTGTGTATAGTGCCGTGTATTACTGTGTGGAGTACAGTGCCTGTACTGCCGTGTAGTACTGAGTGGAGTACAGTGCCTGTACTGCCGTGTAGTACTGAGTGGAGTACAGTGCCTGTACTGCCGTGTAGTACTGAGTGGTGTACAGTGCCTGTACTGCCGTGTAGTACTGAGTGGAGTACAGTGCCTGTACTGCCGTGTAGTACTGAGTGGTGTACTGTGTGTATAGTGCCGTGTAGTACCGAGTGGAGTACCGTGCCTGTACTGCCGTGTAGTACTGAGTGGAGTACAGTGCCTGTACTGCCGTGTAGTACTGAGTGGTGTACAGTGCCTGTACTGCCGTGTAGTACGGAGTGGAATACAGTGCCTGTACTGCCGTGTAGTACTGAGTGGAGTACTGTGTGTATAGTGCCGTGTAGTACCGAGTGGAGTACCGTGCCTGTACTGCCGTGTAGTACTGAGTGGAGTACAGTGCCTGTACTGCCGTGTAGTACAGAGTGGAGTAATGTGTGTATAGTGCCGTGTAGTACCGAGTGGAGTAAAGTGCCTGTATTGCCGTGTAGTACTGAGTGGAGTACAGTGCCTGTACTGCCGTGTAGTACTGAGTGGAGTACAGTGCCTCTACTTCCGTGTAGTACTGAGTGGAGTACAGTGCCTGTACTGCCGTGTAGTACTTAGTGGAGTACTGTGTGTATAGTGCCGTGTAGTACCGAGTGGAGTACCGTGCCTGTACCGCCGTGTAGTCCCGAGTGGAGTACAGTGCCTGTACTGCCGTGTAGTACTGAGTGGAGTACTGTGTGTATAGTGCCGTGTAGTACCGAGTGGAGTACAGTGCCTGTACTGCCGTGTAGTACTGAGTGGAGAACAGTGCCTGTACTGCCGTGTATTACTGAGTGGAGTACAGTGCCTGTACTGCCGTGTAGTCCCGAATGGAGTACTGTGCGTGTAGTGCCGTGTAGTACGGAGTGGAGTACAGTGCCTGTACTGCCGTGTAGTACTGAGTGGAGTACAGTGCCTGTACTAGCGTGTAGTCCCGAGTGGAGTACTGTGTGTTTAGTGCAGTGTAGTACTGAGTGGTGTACAATGCCTGTACTGCCGTGTAGTACTGAGTGGAGTACACGCCTGTACTCCCGTGTAGTCCCGAGTGGAGTACTGTGTGTATAGTGCCGTGTAGTACTGAGTGGAGTACAGTGCCTGTACTGCTGTGCAGTCCGGAGTGGAGTACAGTGCCTGTACTGCCGTGTAGTCCTGAGTGGAGTACTGTGTGTATAGTGCCGTGTAGTACCGAGGGGAGTACAGTGCCTGTACTGCCGTGTAGTACTAAGTGGAGTAGAGTGGCTGTACTGCCGTGTAGTCCCGAGTGTAGTACTGTGTGTATAGTGCAGTGTAGTGCTGAGTGGTGTACAGTGCTTGTACTGCCGTGTAGTACTGAGTGGAGTACAGTGCCTGTACTGCCGTGTAGTACTGGGTGGAGTACAGTGCCTGTACTGCCGTGTAGTACCGAGTGGGGGACTGTGTGTATACTGTTGTGTAGTACCGAGTGGAGTACAGTGCCTGTACTGCCGTGTAGTACCGAGTGGAGTACTGTGTGTATAGTGCCGTGTAGTACCGAGTGGAGTACAGTGCCTGTACTGTCGTGTAGTACCGAGTGGAGTACTGTGTGTATCGTGCGGTGTAGTACCGAGTGGAGTACATTGCATGTACTGCGGTGTAGTACCGAGTGGAGTACTGTGTGTATAGTGCCGTGTAGTACCGAGCGGAGTACAGTGCCTGTACTGCCGTGTAGTACTGAGTGGAGTACAGTGCCTGTACTGCCGTTTAGTCCCGAGTGGAGTACAATGCCTCTACTGCCGTGTAGTACTGATTGGATTACAGTGCCTGTACTGCCGTGTAGTACCGAGTGGAGTACAGTGCTTGTATTGCCGTGTAGTACTGAGTGGAGTACAGTGCCTGTACTGCCGTGTAGTGCCCAGTGGAGTACTGTGTGTATAGTGCAGTGTAGTACTGAGTGGAGTACAGTGCATGTACTGCCGTGTAGTCCCGAGTGGAGTACTCTGTGTATAGTGCAGTGTAGTACTGAGTGGAGTACAGTGCCTGTACTGCCGTGTAGTACCGAGTGGAGTACAGTGCCTGTACTGCCGTGTAGTCCCGAGTGGAGTACTGTGTGCATACTGCCGTGTAGTACTGAGTGGAGTACAGTGCCTGTACTGCCGTGTAGTACCGAGTAGAGTACAGTGCCTGTACTGCCGTGTAGTACTGAGTGGAGTACAGTGCCTGTACTGCCGTGTAGTCCCGTTTGGAGTACTGTGTGTATAGTGCAGTGTCGTACTGAGTGGAGTACAGTGCATGTACTGCCGTGTAGTACCGAGTGGATTACTGTGTGTATAGTGCCGTGTAGTACCAAGTGGAGTACAGTGCCTGTACTGCCGTGTAGTACTGAGTGGTGTACAGTGTGTATAGTGCCGTGTAGTACCGAGTGGAGTACAGTGTGTATAGTGCCGTGTAGTACTGAGGCGAGTAGAGTGCATGTACTGCCGTGTAGTACAGAGTGGAGTACAGTGCAAGTACTGCCGTGTAGTTCTAAGTGGAGTACAGTGCATGTACTCCCGTGTAGTACAGAGTGGAGTGCAGTGCCTGTACTACCGTGTAGTACTGAGTGGAGTACAGTGCCTCTACTGCCGTGTAGTACTGAGTGGAGTAGAGTGTGCATAGTGCCGTGTAGTACTGAGTGGAGTACAGTGCCTGTACTGCCGTGTAGTACTGAGTGGGTACAGTGCCTGTACTGCCGTGTAGTACCGAGTGGAGTACTGTGTGTATACTGCCGTGTAGTACTGAGTGGAGTACAGTACCTGTACTGCCGTGTAGTACCGAGTGGAATACAGTGCCTGTACTGCCGTGTAGTCCTGAGTGGAGTACTGTGTGTATAGTGCCGTGTAGTACCGAGGGGAGTACAGTGCCTGTACTGCCGTGTAGTACTAAATGGAGTACAGTGGCTGTACTGCCGTGTAGTCCCGAGTGTAGTACTGTGTGTATAGTGCAGTGTAGTGCTGAGTGGTGTACAGTGCTTGTACCTCCGTGTAGTACTGAGTGGAGTACAGTGCCTGTACTGCCGTGTAGTACTGGGTGGAGTACAGTGCCTGTACTGCCGTGTAGTACCGAGTGGGGGACTGTGTGTATACTGCTGTGTAGTACCGAGTGGAGTACAGTGCCTGTACTGCCGTGTAGTACCGAGTGGAGTACTGTGTGTATAGTGCCGTGTAGTACCGAGTGGAGTACAGTGCCTGTACTGTCGTGTAGTACCGTGTGGAGTGCTGTGTGTATAGTGCCGTGTAGTACCGAGTGGAGTACAATGCCTGTACTGCCGTGTAGTACCGAGTGGAGTACTGTGTGCATACTGCCGTGTAGTACTGTGTGGAGTATAGTGCCTGTACTGCCGTGTAGTACCGAGTGGTGTGCTGTTTGTATAGTGCCGTTAAGTACCGAGTGGAGTACACTGCATGTACTGCCGTGTAGTACCGAGTGGAGTACTGTGTGAATCGTGCGGTGTAGTACCGAGTGGAGTACATTGCATGTACTGCGGTGTAGTACCGAGTGGAGTGTTGTGTGTATAGTGCCGTGTAGTACCGAGTGGAGTACAGTGCCTGTATTGCCGTGTAGTACCGAGTGGAGTACTGTGTGTATAGTGCCGTGTAGTACCGAGTGGAGTACTGTGTGCATACTGCCGTGTAGTAATGAGTGGAGTACAGTACCTGTACTGCCGTGTAGTACCGAGTGGAGTACTGTGTGTATAGTGCCGTGTAGTACCGAGTGGAGTACAGTGCCTGTACTGCCGTGTAGTACTGAGTGGAGTACAGTGCCTGTACTGCCGTGTAGTCCCGAGTGGAGTACAGTGCCTGTACTGCCGTGTAGTAGTCAGTGGAGTACTGTGCTTGTACTGCCGTGTAGTACCGAGTGGAGTACTGTGTGTATAGTGCCGTGTAGTACTGAGTGGAGTACATTGCCTGTACTGCCGTGCAGTCCCGAGTGGAGTAATGTGTGTATAATGCCGTGTAGTACTGAGTGGAGTACATTGCCTGTACTGCCGTGTAGTACTGAGTGGGTACAGTGCCTGTACTGCCGTGTAGTCCCGAGTGGAGTACAGTGCCTGTACTGCCGTGTAGTAGTGAGTGGAGTACTGTGCCTGTACTGCCGTGTGGTACTGAGTGGAGTACTGTGTGTATAGTGCCGTGTAGTACCGCGTGGAGTACAGTGGGTGTAGTGCTGTGTAGTACTGAGTCGAGTACTGTGTGCATTCTGCCGTGTAGTACTGTGTGGAGTATAGTGCCTGTACTGCCGTGTAGTACCGAGTGGGGGACTGTGTGTATACCGCCGTGTAGTACTGAGAGGAGTACAGTGTGTATAGTGCCGTGTAGTACCGAGTGGACTACAGTGCCTGTACTGCCGTGTAGTACTGAGTGAAGTACAGTGCCTGTACTGCCGTGTATTACTGAGTGGCGTACAGTGCCTGTACTGCCGTGTAGTCCCGAATGGAGTACTGTGTGTATAGTGCCGTGTAGTACGGAGTGGAGTACAGTGTGTATAGTGCCGTGTAGTACCGAGTGGAGTACAGTGCCTGTACTGCCGTGTAGTACTGAGTGGAGTACAGTGCCTGTACTGCCGTGTATTACTGACCGGAGTACAGTGCCTGTACTGCCGTGTAGTACCGAGTCGGGGACTGTGTGTATACCGCCGTGTAGTACTGAGTGGAGTACAGTGTGTATAGTGCCGTGTAGTACCGAGTGGACTAGAGTGCCTGTACTGCGTGTAGTCCCGAGTGGAGTACAGTGCCTGTACTGCCGTGTAGTACAGAGTGGAGTACTGTGTGTATAGTGCCGTGTAGTACCGAGTGGAGTACCGTGCCTGTACTGCCGTGTAGTCCCGAGTGGAGTACAGTGCCTGTACTGCCGTGTAGTCCCGACTGGAGTACAGTGCCTGTACTGCCGTGTAGTACAGAGTGGAGTACTGTGTGTATAGTGCCGTGTAGTACGGAGTGGAGTACAGTGCCTGTACTGCCGTGTACTACTGAGTGGAGTACAGTGCCTGTACTAACGTGTAGTCCCGAGTGGAGTACTGTGTGTATAGTCGAGTGTAGTACTGAGTGGAGTACTGTGTGTATAGTGCCGTGTAGTACTGAGTGGAGTACAGTGCCTGTACTGCCGTGTAGTACTGAGTGGAGTACAGTGCCTGTACTGCCGTGTATTACTGAGTGGAGTACAGTGCCTGTACTGCCGTGTAGTCCCGAATGGAGTACTGTTTGTATAGTGCCGTGTAGTACGGAGTGGAGTACAGTGCCTGTACTGCCGTGTACTACTGAGTGGAGTACAGTGCCTGTACTAACGTGTAGTCCCGAGTGGAGTACTGTGTGTATAGTCGAGTGTAGTACTGAGTGGAGTACTGTGTGTATAGTGCCGTGTAGTACTGAGTGGAGTACAGTGCCTGTACTGCCGTGTAGTACTGAGTGGAGTACAGTGCCTGTACTGCCGTGTATTACTGAGTGGAGTACAGTGCCTGTACTGCCGTGTAGTCCCGAATGGAGTACTGTGTGTATAGTGCCGTGTAGTACCTAGTGGAGTACAGTGCCTGTACTGCCGTGTAGTACTGAGTGGAGTACAGTGCCTGTACTGCCGTGTATTACTGAGTGGAGTACAGTGCCTGTACTGCCGTGTAGTCCCGAATGGAGTACTGTTTGTATAGTGCCGTGTAGTACGGAGTGGAGTACAGTGCCTGTACTGCCGTGTACTACTGAGTGGAGTACAGTGCCTGTACTAACGTGTAGTCCCGAGTGGAGTACTGTGTGTATAGTCGAGTGTAGTACTGAGTGGAGTACTGTGTGTATAGTGCCGTGTAGTACTGAGTGGAGTACAGTGCCTGTACTGCCGTGTAGTACTGAGTGGAGTACTGTGTGTATAGTGCCGTGTAGTACCGAGTGGAGTACAGTGCCTGTACTGCCGTGTAGTACTGAGTGGAGTACAGTGCCTGTACTGCCGTGTAGTACTGAGTGGAGTACAGTGCCTGTACTGCCGTGTAGTACTGAGTGGAGTACCGTGCCTGTACTGCCGTGTAGTACTGAGTGGAGTACTGTGTGTATAGTGCCGTGTAGTACCGAGTGGAGTACCGTGCCTGTACTGCCGTGTAGTACTGAGTGGAGTACAGTGCCTGTACTGCCGTGTAGTACTGAGTGGTGTACAGTGCCTGTACTGCCGTGTAGTCCCGAGTGGAGTACAGTGCCTGTACTGCCGTGTAGTACTGAGTGGAGTACTGTGTGTATAGTGCCGTGTAGTACCGAGTGGAGTACCGTGCCTGTACTGCCGTGTAGGTCTGAGTGAAGTACAGTGCCTGTACTGCCGTGTAGTACTGAGTGGAGTACAGTACCTGTACTGCCGTGTAGTACCGAGTGGAGTACTGTGTGTATAGTGCCGTGTAGTACCGAGTGGAGTACAATGCCTGTATTTTCGTGTAGTACTGTGTGCAGTAGAGTGCCTGAAGTGCCGTGTAGTCCCGAGTGGAGTACAGTGCCTGTACTGCCGTGTAGTTGTGAGTGGAGTACTGTGCCTGTACTGCCGTGTAGTACTGAGTGGAGTACTGTGTGTATAGTGCCGTGTATTACTGTGTGGAGTACAGTGCCTGTACTGCCGTGTAGTACTGAGTGGAGTACAGTGCCTGTACTGCCGTGTAGTACTGAGTGGAGTACAGTGCCTGTACTGCCGTGTAGTACTGAGTGGTGTACAGTGCCTGTACTGCCGTGTAGTACTGAGTGGAGTACAGTGCCTGTACTGCCGTGTAGTACTGAGTGGTGTACTGTGTGTATAGTGCCGTGTATTACCGAGTGGAGTACCGTGCCTGTACTGCCGTGTAGTACTGAGTGGAGTACAGTGCCTGTACTGCCGTGTAGTACTGAGTGGTGTACAGTGCCTGTACTGCCGTGTAGTACGGAGTGGAATACAGTGCCTGTACTGCCGTGTAGTACTGAGTGGAGTACTGTGTGTATAGTGCCGTGTAGTACCGAGTGGAGTACCGTGCCTGTACTGCCGTGTAGTACTGAGTGGAGTACAGTGCCTGTACTGCCGTGTAGTACAGAGTGGAGTAATGTGTGTATAGTGCCGTGTAGTACCGAGTGGAGTAAAGTGCCTGTATTGCCGTGCAGTACTGAGTGGAGTACAGTGCCTGTACTGCCGTGTAGTACTGAGTGGAGTACAGTGCCTCTACTTCCGTGTAGTACTGAGTGGAGTACAGTGCCTGTACTGCCGTGTAGTACTGAGTGGAGTACTGTGTGTATAGTGCCGTGTAGTACCGAGTGGAGTACCGTGCCTGTACTGCCGTGTAGTACTGAGTGGAGTACAGTGCCTGTACTGCCGTGTAGTACTGAGTGGTGTACAGTGCCTGTACTGCCGTGTAGTACGGAGTGGAATACAGTGCCTGTACTGCCGTGTAGTACTGAGTGGAGTACTGTGTGTATAGTGCCGTGTAGTACCGAGTGGAGTACCGTGCCTGTACTGCCGTGTAGTACTGAGTGGAGTACAGTGCCTGTACTGCCGTGTAGTACAGAGTGGAGTAATGTGTGTATAGTGCCGTGTAGTACCGAGTGGAGTAAAGTGCCTGTACTGCCGTGTAGTACTGAGTGGAGTACTGTGTGTATAGTGCCGTGTAGTACCGAGTGGAGTACAGTGCCTGTACTGCCGTGTAGTACTGAGTGGAGAACAGTGCCTGTACTGCCGTGTATTACTGAGTGGAGTACAGTGCCTGTACTGCCGTGTAGTCCCGAATGGAGTACTGTGCGTGTAGTGCCGTGTAGTACGGAGTGGAGTACAGTGCCTGTACTGCCGTGTAGTACTGAGTGGAGTACAGTGCCTGTACTAGCGTGTAGTCCCGAGTGGAGTACTGTGTGTTTAGTGCAGTGTAGTACTGAGTGGTGTACAATGCCTGTACTGCCGTGTAGTACTGAGTGGAGTACACGCCTGTACTCCCGTGTAGTCCCGAGTGGAGTACTGTGTGTATAGTGCCGTGTAGTACTGAGGCGAGTAGAGTGCATGTACTGCCGTGTAGTACAGAGTGGAGTACAGTGCAAGTACTGCCGTGTAGTTCTAAGTGGAGTACAGTGCATGTACTCCCGTGTAGTACAGAGTGGAGTGCAGTGCCTGTACTACCGTGTAGTACTGAGTGGAGTACAGTGCCTCTACTGCCGTGTAGTACTGAGTGGAGTAGAGTGTGCATAGTGCCGTGTAGTACTGAGTGGAGTACAGTGCCTGTACTGCCGTGTAGCACTGAGTGGGTACAGTGCCTGTACTGCCGTGTAGTACTGAGTGGAGTACACGCCTGTACTCCCGTGTAGTCCCGAGTGGAGTACACGCCTGTACTCCCGTGTAGTCCCGAGTGGAGTACTGTGTGTATAGTGCCGTGTAGTACTGAGTGGAGTACAGTGCCTGTACTGCTGTGCAGTCCGGAGTGGAGTACAGTGCCTGTACTGCCGTGTAGTCCTGAGTGGAGTACTGTGTGTATAGTGCCGTGTAGTACCGAGGGGAGTACAGTGCCTGTACTGCCGTGTAGTACTAAGTGGAGTAGAGTGGCTGTACTGCCGTGTAGTCCCGAGTGTAGTACTGTGTGTATAGTGCAGTGTAGTGCTGAGTGGTGTACAGTGCTTGTACTGCCGTGTAGTACTGAGTGGAGTACAGTGCCTGTACTGCCGTGTAGTACTGGGTGGAGTACAGTGCCTGTACTGCCGTGTAGTACCGAGTGGGGGACTGTGTGTATACTGTTGTGTAGTACCGAGTGGAGTACAGTGCCTGTACTGCCGTGTAGTACCGAGTGGAGTATTGTGTGTATAGTGCCGTGTAGTACCGAGTGGAGTACAGTGCCTGTACTGTCGTGTAGTACCGAGTGGAGTACTGTGTGTATCGTGCGGTGTAGTACCGAGTGGAGTACATTGCATGTACTGCGGTGTAGTACCGAGTGGAGTACTGTGTGTATAGTGCCGTGTAGTACCGAGCGGAGTACAGTGCCTGTACTGCCGTGTAGTACTGAGTGGAGTACAGTGCCTGTACTGCCGTGTAGTCCCGAGTGGAGTACAATGCCTCTACTGCCGTGTAGTACTGATTGGATTACAGTGCCTGTACTGCCGTGTAGTACCGAGTGGAGTACAGTGCTTGTATTGCCGTGTAGTACTGAGTGGAGTACAGTGCCTGTACTGCCGTGTAGTGCCCAGTGGAGTACTGTGTGTATAGTGCAGTGTAGTACTGAGTGGAGTACAGTGCATGTACTGCCGTGTAGTCCCGAGTGGAGTACTCTGTGTATAGTGCAGTGTAGTACTGAGTGGAGTACAGTGCCTGTACTGCCGTGTAGTACCGAGTGGAGTACAGTGCCTGTACTGCCGTGTAGTCCCGAGTGGAGTACTGTGTGCATACTGCCGTGTAGTACTGAGTGGAGTACAGTGCCTGTACTGCCGTGTAGTACCGAGTAGAGTACAGTGCCTGTACTGCCGTGTAGTACTGAGTGGAGTACAGTGCCTGTACTGCCGTGTAGTCCCGTTTGGAGTACTGTGTGTATAGTGCAGTGTCGTACTGAGTGGAGTACAGTGCATGTACTGCCGTGTAGTACCGAGTGGATTACTGTGTGTATAGTGCCGTGTAGTACCAAGTGGAGTACAGTGCCTGTACTGCCGTGTAGTACTGAGTGGTGTACAGTGTGTATAGTGCCGTGTAGTACCGAGTGGAGTACAGTGTGTATAGTGCCGTGTAGTACTGAGGCGAGTAGAGTGCATGTACTGCCGTGTAGTACAGAGTGGAGTACAGTGCAAGTACTGCCGTGTAGTTCTAAGTGGAGTACAGTGCATGTACTCCCGTGTAGTACAGAGTGGAGTGCAGTGCCTGTACTACCGTGTAGTACTGAGTGGAGTACAGTGCCTCTACTGCCGTGTAGTACTGAGTGGAGTAGAGTGTGCATAGTGCCGTGTAGTACTGAGTGGAGTACAGTGCCTGTACTGCCGTGTAGCACTGAGTGGGTACAGTGCCTGTACTGCCGTGTAGTACCGAGTGGAGTACTGTGTGTATACTGCCGTGTAGTACTGAGTGGAGTACAGTACCTGTACTGCCGTGTAGTACCGAGTGGAGTACAGTGCCTGTAGTGCCGTGTAGTACTGAGTGGAATACAGTGCCTGTACTGCCGTGTAGTACCGAGTGGTGTAGAGTGTGCATAGTGCCGTGTAGTACTGAGTGGAGTACAGTGCCTGTACTGCCGTGTAGTACTGAGTGGGTACAGTGCCTGTACTGCCGTGTAGTACCGAGTGGAGTACTGTGTGTATACTGCCGTGTAGTACTGAGTGGAGTACAGTACCTGTACTGCCGTGTAGTACCGAGTGGAGTACTGTGTGCATACTGCCATGTAGTACTGAGTGGAGTACAGTGCCTGTACTGCCGTGTAGTACCGAGTGGAGTACTGTGTGTATAGTGCCGTGTAGTACCGAGTGGAGTACAGTGTGCATACTGCCGTGTAGTACTGAGTGGAGTACAGTGCCTGAACTGCCGTGTAGTACCGAGTGGAGTACTGTGTGTATAGTGCCGTGTAGTACCGAGTGAAGTAAAGTGCATGTACTGCCGTGTAGTACCGAGTGGAGTACTCTGTGTATAGTGGGGTGTAGTACCGAGTGGAGTACAGTGCATGTACTGCCGTGTAGTCCCGAGTGGAGTACTGTGTGTATAGTGCCGTGTAGTACCGAGTGGAGTACAGTGCCTGTATTGCCGTGTAGTACCGAGTGGAGTACTGTGTGTATAGTGCCGTGTAGTACCGAGTGGATTGCTGTGTCCATACTGCCGTGTAGTACAGAGTGGGGTACAGTACCTGTACTGCCGTGTAGTACCGAGTGGAGTACTGTGTGTATAGTGCCGTGTAGTACCGAGTGGAGTACAATGCCTGTATTTTCGTGTAGTACTGAGTGGAGTAGAGTGCCTGAAGTGCCGTGTAGTCCCGAGTGGAGTACAGTGCCTGTACTGCCGTGTAGTTGTGAGTGGAGTACTGTGCCTGTACTGCCGTGTAGTACTGAGTGGAGTACTGTGTGTATAGTGCCGTGTAGTACCGAGTGGAGTACAGTGGGTGTACTGCCGTGTATTACTGTGTGGAGTACAGTGCCTGTACTGCCGTGTAGTACTGAGTGGAGTACAGTGCCTGTACTGCCGTATAGTACTGAGTGGAGTACTGTGTGTATAGTGCCGTGTAGTACCGAGTGGAGTACCGTGCCTGTACTGCCGTGTAGTACTGAGTGGCTTACAGTGCCTGTACTGCCGTGTAGTACTGAGTGGTGTACAGTGCCTGTACTGCCGTGTAGTCCCGAGTGGAGTACGGTGCCTGTACTGCCGTGTAGTACTGAGTGGAGTACTGTGTGTATAGTGCCGTGTAGTACCGAGTGGAGTACCGTGCCTGTACTGCCGTGTAGTACTGAGTGGAGTACAGTGCCTGTACTGCCGTGTAGTACTGAGTGGAGTACAGTGCCTGTACTGCCGTGTAGTCCCGACTGGATTACAGTGCCTGTACTGCCGTGTAGTACTGAGTGGAGTACTGTGTGTATAGTGCCGTGTAGTACCGAGTGGAGTAAAGTGCCTGTACTGCCGTGTAGTACTGAGTGGAGTACAGTGCCTGTACTGCCGTGTAGTACTGAGTGGAGTACAGTGCCTGTGCTGCCGTGTAGTACTGAGTGGAGTACAGTGCCTGTACTGCCGTGTAGTACTGAGTGGAGTACTGTGTGTATAGTGCCGATTAGTACCGAGTGGAGTACGGTGCCTGTACTGCCGTGTAGTCCCGAGTGGAGTACAGTGCCTGTACTGCCGTGTAGTACTGAGTGGAGTACAGTGCCTGTACTGCCGTGTATTACTGAGTGGAGTACAGTGCCTGTACTGCCGTGTAGTCCCGAATGGAGTACTGTGTGTATAGTGCCGTGTAGTACGGAGTGGAGTACAGTGCCTGTACTGCCGTGTAGTACTGAGTGGAGTACAGTGCCTGTACTAACGTGTAGTCCCGAGTGGAGTACTGTGTGTTTAGTGCAGTGTAGTACTGAGTGGTGTACAATGCCTGTACTGCCGTGTAGTACTGAGTGGAGTACAGTGCCTGTACTCCCGTGTAGTCCCGAGTGAGGTACTGTGTGTATAGTGCCGTGTAGTACTGAGTGGAATACAGTGCCTGTACTGCCGTGTAGTCCGGAGTGGAGTACAGTGCCTGTACTGCCGTGTAGTCCTGAGTGGAGTACTGTGTGTATAGTGCCGTGTAGTACCGAGGGGAGTACAGTGCCTGTACTGCCGTGTAGTACTAAATGGAGTACAGTGGCTGTACTGCCGTGTAGTCCCGAGTGTAGTACTGTGTGTATAGTGCAGTGTAGTGCTGAGTGGTGTACAGTGCTTGTACCTCCGTGTAGTACTGAGTGGAGTACAGTGCCTGTACTGCCGTGTAGTACTGGGTGGAGTACAGTGCCTGTACTGCCGTGTAGTACCGAGTGGGGGACTGTGTGTATACTGCTGTGTAGTACCGAGTGGAGTACAGTGCCTGTACTGCCGTGTAGTACCGAGTGGAGTACTGTGTGTATAGTGCCGTGTAGTACCGAGTGGAGTACAGTGCCTGTACTGTCGTGTAGTACCGTGTGGAGTGCTGTGTGTATAGTGCCGTGTAGTACCGAGTGGAGTACAATGCCTGTACTGCCGTGTAGTACCGAGTGGAGTACTGTGTGCATACTGCCGTGTAGTACTGTGTGGAGTATAGTGCCTGTACTGCCGTGTAGTACCGAGTGGAGTGCTGTTTGTATAGTGCCGTTAAGTACCGAGTGGAGTACACTGCATGTACTGCCGTGTAGTACCGAGTGGAGTACTGTGTGAATCGTGCGGTGTAGTACCGAGTGGAGTACATTGCATGTACTGCGGTGTAGTACCGAGTGGAGTACTGTGTGTATAGTGCCGTGTAGTACCGAGTGGAGTACAGTGCCTGTATTGCCGTGTAGTACCGAGTGGAGTACTGTGTGTATAGTGCCGTGTAGTACCGAGTGGAGTACTGTGTGCATACTGCCGTGTAGTAATGAGTGGAGTACAGTACCTGTACTGCCGTGTAGTACCGAGTGGAGTACTGTGTGTATAGTGCCGTGTAGTACCGAGTGGAGTACAGTGCCTGTACTGCCGTGTAGTACTGAGTGGAGTACAGTGCCTGTACTGCCGTGTAGTCCCGAGTGGAGTACAGTGCCTGTACTGCCGTGTAGTAGTGAGTGGAGTACTGTGCTTGTACTGCCGTGTAGTACCGAGTGGAGTACTGTGTGTATAGTGCCGTGTAGTACTGAGTGGAGTACATTGCCTGTACTGCCGTGCAATCCCGAGTGGAGTAATGTGTGTATAATGCCGTAGTACTGAGTGGAGTACAGTGCCTGTACTGCCGTGTAGTACTGAGTGGGTACAGTGCCTGTACTGCCGTGTAGTCCCGAGTGGAGTACAGTGCCTGTACTGCCGTGTAGTAGTGAGTGGAGTACTGTGCCTGTACTGCCGTGTGGTACTGAGTGGAGTACTGTGTGTATAGTGCCGTGTAGTACCGCGTGGAGTACAGTGGGTGTAGTGCTGTGTAGTACTGAGTCGAGTACTGTGTGCATTCTGCCGTGTAGTACTGTGTGGAGTATAGTGCCTGTACTGCCGTGTAGTACCGAGTGGGGGACTGTGTGTATACCGCCGTGTAGTACTGAGTGGAGTACAGTGTGTATAGTGCCGTGTAGTACCGAGTGGACTACAGTGCCTGTACTGCCGTGTAGTACTGAGTGAAGTACAGTGCATGTAATGCCGTGTATTACTGAGTGGAGTACAGTGCCTGTACTGCCGTGTAGTCCCGAATGGAGTACTGTGTGTATAGTGCCGTGTAGTACGGAGTGGAGTACAGTGTGTATAGTGCCGTGTAGTACCGAGTGGAGTACAGTGCCTGAACTGCCGTGTAGTACTGAGTGGAGTACAGTGCCTGTACTGCCGTGTATTACTGACCGGAGTACAGTGCCTGTACTGCCGTGTAGTACCGAGTCGGGGACTGTGTGTATACCGCCGTGTAGTACTGAGTGGAGTACAGTGCCTGTACTGCCGTGTAGTCCCGACTGGAGTACAGTGCCTGTACTGCCGTGTAGTACAGAGTGGAGTACTGTGTGTATAGTGCCGTGTAGTACCGAGTGGAGTACCGTGCCTGTCCTGCCGTGTAGTCCCGAGTGGAGTACAGTGCCTGAACTGCCGTGTAGTACTGAGTGGAGTACAGTGCCTGTACTGCCGTGTATTACTGACCGGAGTACAGTGCCTGTACTGCCGTGTAGTACCGAGTCGGGGACTGTGTGTATACCGCCGTGTAGTCCCGACTGGAGTACAGTGCCTGTACTGCCGTGTAGTCCCGAATGGAGTACTGTGTGTATAGTGCCGTGTAGTACGGAGTGGAGTACAGTGTGTATAGTGCCGTGTAGTACCGAGTGGACTAGAGTTCCTGTACTGCGTGTAGTCCCGAGTGGAGTACAGTGCCTGTACTGCCGTGTAGTACAGAGTGGAGTACTGTGTGTATAGTGCCGTGTAGTACCGAGTGGAGTACCGTGCCTGTACTGCCGTGTAGTCCCGAGTGGAGTACAGTGCCTGTACTGCCGTGTAGTCCCGACTGGAGTACAGTGCCTGTACTGCCGTGTATTACTGAGTGGAGTACAGTGCCTGTACTGCCGTGTAGTCCCGAATGGAGTACTGTTTGTATAGTGCCGTGTAGTACGGAGTGGAGTACAGTGCCTGTACTGCCGTGTACTACTGAGTGGAGTACAGTGCCTGTACTAACGTGTAGTCCCGAGTGGAGTACTGTGTGCATAGTGGAGTGTAGTACTGAGTGGAGTACTGTGTGTATAGTGCCGTGTAGTACTGAGTGGAGTACAGTGCCTGTACTGCCGTGTAGTACTGAGTGGAGTACTGTGTGTATAGTGCCGTGTAGTACCGAGTGGAGTACAGTGCCTGTACTGCCGTGTAGTACTGAGTGGAGTACATTGCCTGTACTGCCGTGTAGTACTGAGTGGAGTACAGTGCCTGTACTGCCGTGTAGTACTGAGTGGAGTACAGTGCCTGTACTGCCGTGTAGTACTGAGTGGAGTACTGTGTGTATAGTGCCGTGTAGTACCGAGTGGAGTACCGTGCCTGTACTGCCGTGTAGTACTGAGTGGAGTACAGTGCCTGTACTGCCGTGTAGTACTGAGTGGTGTACAGTGCCTGTACTGCCGTGTAGTCCCGAGTGGAGTACAATGCCTGTACTGCCGTGTAGTACTGAGTGGAGTACTGTGTGTATAGTGCCGTGTAGTACCGAGTGGAGTACCGTGCCTGTACTGCCGTGTAGTACTGAGTGAAGTACAGTGCCTGTACTGCCGTGTAGTACTGAGTGGAGTACAGTACCTGTACTGCCGTGTAGTACCGAGTGGAGTACGGTGTGTATAGTGCCGTGTAGTACCGAGTGGAGTACAATGCCTGTATTTTCGTGTAGTACTGTGTGCAGTAGAGTGCCTGAAGTGCCGTGTAGTCCCGAGTGGAGTACAGTGCCTGTACTGCCGTGTAGTTGTGAGTGGAGTACTGTGCCTGTACTGCCGTGTAGTACTGAGTGGAGTACTGTGTGTATAGTGCCGTGTATTACTGTGTGGAGTACAGTGCCTGTACTGCCGTGTAGTACTGAGTGGAGTACAGTGCCTGTACTGCCGTGTAGTACTGAGTGGAGTACAGTGCCTGTACTGCCGTGTAGGACTGAGTGGTGTACAGTGCCTGTACTGCCGTGTAGTACTGAGTGGAGTACAGTGCCTGTACTGCCGTGTAGTACTGAGTGGTGTACTGTGTGTATAGTGCCGTGTAGTACCGAGTGGAGTACCGTGCCTGTACTGCCGTGTAGTACTGAGTGGAGTACAGTGCCTGTACTGCCGTGTAGTATTGAGTGGTGTACAGTGCCTGTACTGCCGTGTAGTACGGAGTGGAGTACAGTGCCTGTACTGCCGTGTAGTACTGAGTGGAGTACTGTGTGTATAGTGCCGTGTAGTACCGAGTGGAGTACCGTGCCTGTACTGCCGTGTAGTACTGAGTGGAGTACAGTGCCTATACTGCCGTGTAGTACTGAGTGGAGTACAGTGCCTGTACTGCCGTGTAGTCCCGACTGGAGTACAGTGCCTGTACTGCCGTGTAGTACAGAGTGGAGTAATGTGTGTATAGTGCCGTGTAGTACCGAGTGGAGTAAAGTGCCTGTACTGCCGTGTAGTACTGAGTGGAGTACAGTGCCTGTACTGCCGTGTAGTACTGAGTGGAGTACAGTGCCTCTACTGCCGTGTAGTACTGAGTGGAGTACAGTGCCTGTACTGCCGTGTAGTACTGAGTGGAGTACTGTGTGTATAGTGCCGTGTAGTACCGAGTGGAGTACCGTGCCTGTACTGCCGTGTAGTCCCGAGTGGAGTACAGTGCCTGTACTGCCGTGTAGTACTGAGTGGAGTACTGTGTGTATAGTGCCGTGTAGTACCGAGTGGAGTACAGTGCCTGTACTGCCGTGTAGTACTGAGTGGAGAACAGTGCCTGTACTGCCGTGTATTACTGAGTGGAGTACAGTGCCTGTACTGCCGTGTAGTCCCGAATGGAGTACTGTGCGTGTAGTGCCGTGTAGTACGGAGTGGAGTACAGTGCCTGTACTGCCGTGTAGTACTGAGTGGAGTACAGTGCCTGTACTAGCGTGTAGTCCCGAGTGGAGTACTGTGTGTTTAGTGCAGTGTAGTACTGAGTGGTGTACAATGCCTGTACTGCCGTGTAGTACTGAGTGGAGTACACGCCTGTACTCCCGTGTAGTCCCGAGTGGAGTACTGTGTGTATAGTGCCGTGTAGTACTGAGTGGAGTACAGTGCCTGTACTGCTGTGCAGTCCGGAGTGGAGTACAGTGCCTGTACTGCCGTGTAGTCCTGAGTGGAGTACTGTGTGTATAGTGCCGTGTAGTACCGAGGGGAGTACAGTGCCTGTACTGCCGTGTAGTACTAAGTGGAGTAGAGTGGCTGTACTGCCGTGTAGTCCCGAGTGTAGTACTGTGTGTATAGTGCAGTGTAGTGCTGAGTGGTGTACAGTGCTTGTACTGCCGTGTAGTACTGAGTGGAGTACAGTGCCTGTACTGCCGTGTAGTACTGGGTGGAGTACAGTGCCTGTACTGCCGTTAGTACCGAGTGGGGGACTGTGTGTATACTGCTGTGTAGTACCGAGTGGAGTACAGTGCCTGTACTGCCGTGTAGTACCGAGTGGAGTACTGTGTGTATAGTGCCGTGTAGTACCGAGCGGAGTACAGTGCCTGTACTGCCGTGTAGTACTGAGTGGAGTACAGTGCCTGTACTGCCGTGTAGTACTGGGTGGAGTACAGTGCCTGTACTGCCGTGTAGTACCGAGTGGGGGACTGTGTGTATACTGCTGTGTAGTACCGAGTGGAGTACAGTGCCTGTACTGCCGTGTAGTACCGAGTGGAGTACTGTGTGTATCGTGCGGTGTAATACCGAGTGGAGTACATTGCATGTACTGCGGTGTAGTACCGAGTGGAGTACTGTGTGTATAGTGCCGTGTAGTACCGAGCGGAGTACAGTGCCTGTACTGCCGTGTAGTACTGAGTGGAGTACAGTGCCTGTACTGCCGTGAAGTCCCGAGTGGAGTACAGTGCCTGTACTGCCGTGTAGTAGTGAGTGGAGTACTGTGCCTGTACTGCCGTGTGGTACTGAGTGGAGTACTGTGTGTATAGTGCCGTGTAGTACCGAGTGGAGTACAGTGCCTGTATTGCCGTGTAGTACCGAGTGGAGTACTGTGTGTATAGTGCCGTGTAGTACCGAGTGGAGTACTGTGTGCATACTGCCGTGTAGTAATGAGTGGAGTACAGTACCTGTACTGCCGTGTAGTACCGAGTGGAGTACTGTGTGTATAGTGCCGTGTAGTACCGAGTGGAGTACAGTGCCTGTACTGCCGTGTAGTACTGAGTGGAGTACAGTGCCTGTACTGCCGTGTAGTCCCGAGTGGAGTACAGTGCCTGTACTGCCGTGTAGTAGTGAGTGGAATACTGTGCCTGTATTGCCGTGTGGTACTGAGTGGAGTATTGTGTGTATAGTGCCGTGTAGTACCGCGTGGATTACAGTGGGTGTAGTGTTGTGTAGTACTGAGTGGAGTAGAGTGCCTGTACTGCCGTGTAGTACTGAGTGGAGTACAGTGCCTGTACTGCCGTGTAGTGCCGAGTGGAGTATATTGCCTGTACTGCCGTGTAGTACTGAGTGGAGTACTGTGTGCATAGTGCCGTGTAGTACCGAGTGGAGTACAGTGCCTGTATTGTCGTGTAGTACTGAGTGGAGTACAGTGCCTGTACTGCCGTGTAGTACTGAGTGGAGTACAGTGCCTGTACTGCCGTGTAGTCCCGAGTGGAGTACAGTGCCTGTACTGCCGTGTAGTACTGAGTGGAGTACTGTGTGTATAGTGGCGTGTAGTACCGAGTGGAATACAGTGCCTGCACTGCCGTGTAGTACTGAGTGGAGTACAGTGCCTGTACTGCCGTGTAGTACTGAGTGGAGTACAGTGCCTGTACTGCCGTGTAGTCCCGAATGTAGTACTGTGTGTATAGTGCCGTGTAGTACCGAGTGGAGTACAGTGCATGTACTGAGGTGTTGTACCGAGTGGAGTACAGTGTATAGTGCCGTGTAGTACACAGTGGAGTACAGTGCCTGTACTGCCGTGTAGTACTGAGTGAAGTACATTGCCTGTAATGCCGTGTAGTACTGAGTGGAGTACAGTGCCTGTACTGCCGTGTAGTCCCGAGTGGAGTACAATGCCTGTACTGCCGTGTAGTACTGATTGGAGTAATAGTGCCTGTACTGCCGTGTAGTACCGAGTGGAGTACAGTGCTTGTACTGCCGTGTAGTACTGCGTGAAGTACAGTGCCTGTACGGCCGTGTAGTGCCGAGTGGAGTACTGTGTGTATAGTGCAGTGTAGTACCGAGTGGAGGACAGTGCCTGTACTGCCGTGTAGTACTGAGTGGAGTACAGTGCCTGTACTGCCGTGTAGTCCCGAGTGGAGTACAATGCCTGTACTGCCGTGTAGTACTGATTGGAGTAATAGTGCCTGTACTGCCGTGTAGTACCGAGTGGAGTACAGTGCTTGTACTGCCGTGTAGTACTGCGTGAAGTACAGTGCCTGTACTGCCGTGAAGTCCCGAGTGGAGTACAGTGCCTGTACTGCCGTGTAGTAGTGAGTGGAGTACTGTGCCTGTACTGCCGTGTGGTACTGAGTGGAGTACTGTGTGTATAGCGCCGTGTAGTACCGAGTGGAGGACAGTGACTGTACTGCCGTGTAGTACTGAGTGGAGTACAGTGCCTGTACTGCCGTGTAGTCCCGAGTGGAGTACAATGCCTGTACTGCCGTGTAGTACTGATTGGAGTAATAGTGCCTGTACTGCCGTGTAGTACCGAGTGGAGTACAGTGCTTGTACTGCCGTGTAGTACTGCGTGAAGTACAGTGCCTGTACGGCCGTGTAGTGCCGAGTGGAGTACTGTGTGTATAGTGCAGTGTAGTACTGAGTGGAGTACAGTGCCTGTACTGCCGTATAGTACCGAGTGGAGTACAGTTCATTTACTGTCGTGTAGTCCCGAGTGGAGTACTGTGTGCATACTGCCGTGTATTACTGAGTGGAGTACAGTGCCTGTACTGCCGTGTAGTAGCGAGTGGGGGACTGTGTGTGTACTGCCGTGTAGTACTGAGTAGAGTACAATGCCTGTTCTGCCGTGTAGTACCGAGTGGAGTACTGTGTGTATAGTGCCGTGTAGTACCGAGTGGAGTACAGTGCCTGTACTGCCGTGTAGTACTGAGTGGAGTACAGTGCCTGTAATGCCGTGTAGTACCGAGTGGAGTACTGTGCGTATAGTGCCGTGTAGTACCGAGTGGAGTACAGTGCCTGTACTGCCGTGTAGTACTGAGTGGAGTACAGTGCCTGTAATGCAGTGTAGTCCCGAGTGGAGTACAGTGCCTGTACTGCCGTGTAGTACTGATTGCAGTACAGTGCCTGTACTGCCGTGCAGTACCGAGTGGAGTACAGTGCTTGTACTGCCGTGTAGTACTGAGTGGAGTACAGTGCCTGTAATGCCGTGTAGTACCGAGTGGAGTACAGTGCCTGTACTGCCGTGTAGTACTGTGTGGAGTACAGTGCCTGTACTGCCGTGTAGTCCCGAGTGGAGTACTGTGTGTATAGTGCAGTGTAGTACTGAGTGGAGTACTGTGTGTATAGTGCAGTGTAGTACTGAGTGGAGTACTGTGTGTATAGTGCCGTGTAGTACTGAGTGGAGTACAGTGCCTGTACTGCCGTGTAGTCCCAGGTGGAGTACTGTGTGCATACTGCCGTGTAGTACTGAGTGGAGTACAGTGCCTGTACTGCCGTGTAGTACCGAGTGGAGTACAGTGCCTGTACTGCCGTGTAGTACTGAGTGGAGTACACTGCCTGTACTGCCGTGCAGTCCCGAGTGGAGTACTGTGTGTATAGTGCAGTGTAGTACTGAGTGGAGTACTGTGTGTATAGTGCCGTGTAGTACTGAGTGGAGTACAGTGCCTGTACTGCCGTGTACTACAGGGTGGAGTACTGTGTGCATACTGCCGTGTAGTACTGAGTGGAGTACAGTGCCTGTACTGCCGTGTAGTACTGGGTGGAGTACAGTGCCTGTACTGCCGTGTAGTACCGAGTGGAGTACTGTGTGTATAATGCCGTGTAGTACACAGTGGAGTACAGTGCCTGTACTGCCGTGTAGTACTGAGTGGAGTACAGTTCCTGTAATGCCGTGTAGTACCGAGTGGAGTACTGAGTGTATAGTGCCGTGTAGTACTGAGTGGAGTACATTCCCTGTACTGCCGTGCAGTCCCGAGTGGAGTACTGTGTGTATAGTGCCGTGTAGTACTGAGTGGAGTACAGTGCCTGTACTGCCGTGTAGTACTGAGTGGGTACAGTGCCTGTACTGCCGTGTAGTACCGCGTGGAGTACTGTGTGTATACTGCCGTGTAGTACTGAGTGGAGTACAGTACATGTACTGCCGTGTAGTACCGAGTGGGGGACTGTGTGTATACTGCCGTGTAGTACTGAGTGGAGTACAGTGCCTGTACTGCCGAGTAGTCCCGAGTGGAGTACTGTGTGTATAGTGCAGTGTAGTGCTGAGTGGAGTACAGTACCTGTAGTGCCGTGTAGTACCGAGTGGGGAACTGTGTGTATACTGCCGTGTAGTACTGAGTGGAGTACAGTGCCTGTACTGCCGTCTAGTACCGAGTGGGGGACTGTGTGTATATTGCCGTGTAGTACTGAGTGGAGTACAGTGCCTGTACTGCCGTGTAGTCCCGAGAGGAGTACTGTGTGCATACTGCCGTGTAGTACTAAGTGGAGTACAGTCCCTGTAATGCCGAGTAGTACCGAGTGGAATACAGTGTGTATAGTGCAGTGTAGTACTGAGTGGAGTACTGTGTGTATAGTGCCGTGTAGTACAGAGTGGAGTACAGTGCCTGTACTGCCATGTAGTCCCGAGTGGAGTACTGTGTGTATACTGCCGTGTAGTACCGAGTGGAGTACAGTGCCTGTACTGCCGTGTAGTACTGAGTGGAGTACTGTGTGCATACTGCCGTGTAGTACTGAGTGGAGTACAGTGCCTATACTGCCGTGTGGTACCGAGTGGAGTAATGTGTGTATAGTGCCGTGTAGTACCGAGTGGAGTACAGTGCATGTACTGCCGTGTAGTACCGAGTGAAGTACTGTGTGCATAGTGCGGTGTAGTACCGAGTGGAGTACAGTGCATGTACTGCCGTGTAGTACCGAGTGGAGTACTGTGTGTATACTGCCGTGTAGTACCGAGTGGAGTACTGTGTGTATACTGCCGTGTAGTACTGAGTGGAGTACAGTACCTGTACTGCCGTGTAGTACCGAGTGGAGTACTGTGTGTATCGTGCGGTGTAATACCGAGTGGAGTACATTGCATGTACTGCGGTGTAGTACCGAGTGGAGTACTGTGTGTATAGTGCCGTGTAGTACCGAGCGGAGTACAGTGCCTGTACTGCCGTGTAGTACTGAGTGGAGTACAGTGCCTGTACTGCCGTGAAGTCCCGAGTGGAGTACAGTGCCTGTACTGCCGTGTAGTAGTGAGTGGAGTACTGTGCCTGTACTGCCGTGTGGTACTGAGTGGAGTACTGTGTGTATAGTGCCGTGTAGTACCGAGTGGAGTACAGTGCCTGTATTGCCGTGTAGTACCGAGTGGAGTACTGTGTGTATAGTGCCGTGTAGTACCGAGTGGAGTACTGTGTGCATACTGCCGTGTAGTAATGAGTGGAGTACAGTACCTGTACTGCCGTGTAGTACCGAGTGAAGTACTGTGTGTATAGTGCCGTGTAGTACCGAGTGGAGTACAGTGCATGTACTGCCGTGTAGTACTGAGTGGAGTACAGTGCCTGTACTGCCGTGTAGTCCCGAGTGGAGTACAGTGCCTGTACTGCCGTGTAGTAGTGAGTGGAATACTGTGCCTGTATTGCCGTGTGGTACTGAGTGGAGTATTGTGTGTATAGTGCCGTGTAGTACCGCGTGGATTACAGTGGGTGTAGTGTTGTGTAGTACTGAGTGGAGTAGAGTGCCTGTACTGCCGTGTAGTACTGAGTGGAGTACAGTGCCTGTACTGCCGTGTAGTGCCGAGTGGAGTATATTGCCTGTACTGCCGTGTAGTACTGAGTGGAGTACTGTGTGCATAGTGCCGTGTAGTACCGAGTGGAGTACAGTGCCTGTATTGTCGTGTAGTACTGAGTGGTGTACAGTGCCTGTACTGCCGTGTAGTACTGAGTGGAGTACAGTGCCTGTACTGCCGTGTAGTCCCGAGTGGAGTACAGTGCCTGTACTGCCGTGTAGTACTGAGTGGAGTACTGTGTGTATAGTGCCGTGTAGTACCGAGTGGAATACAGTGCCTGCACTGCCGTGTAGTACTGAGTGGAGTACAGTGCCTGTACTGCCGTGTAGTACTGAGTGGAGTACAGTGCCTGTACTGCCGTGTAGTCCCGAATGTAGTACTGTGTGTATAGTGCCGTGTAGTACCGAGTGGAGTACAGTGCATGTACTGAGGTGTTGTACCGAGTGGAGTACAGTGTATAGTGCCGTGTAGTACACAGTGGAGTACAGTGCCTGTACTGCCGTGTAGTACTGAGTGAAGTACATTGCCTGTAATGCCGTGTAGTACCGAGTGGAGTACTGTGTGTATAGCGCCGTGTAGTACCGAGTGGAGGACAGTGCCTGTACTGCCGTGTAGTACTGAGTGGAGTACAGTGCCTGTACTGCCGTGTAGTCCCGAGTGGAGTACAATGCCTGTACTGCCGTGTAGTACTGATTGGAGTAATAGTGCCTGTACTGCCGTGTAGTACCGAGTGGAGTACAGTGCTTGTACTGCCGTGTAGTACTGCGTGAAGTACAGTGCCTGTACGGCCGTGTAGTGCCGAGTGGAGTACTGTGTGTATAGTGCAGTGTAGTACTGAGTGGAGTACAGTGCCTGTACTGCCGTATAGTACCGAGTGGAGTACAGTTCATTTACTGTCGTGTAGTCCCGAGTGGAGTACTGTGTGCATACTGCCGTGTATTACTGAGTGGAGTACAGTGCCTGTACTGCCGTGTAGTAGCGAGTGGGGGACTGTGTGTGTACTGCCGTGTAGTACTGAGTAGAGTACAGTGCCTGTTCTGCCGTGTAGTACCGAGTGGATTACTGTGTGTATAGTGCCGTGTAGTACCGAGTGGAGTACAGTGCCTGTACAGCCGTGTAGTACTGAGTGGAGTACAGTGCCTGTAATGCCGTGTAGTACCGAGTGGAGTACTGTGCGTATAGTGCCGTGTAGTACCGAGTGGAGTACAGTGCCTGTACTGCCGTGTAGTACTGAGTGGAGTACAGTGCCTGTAATGCAGTGTAGTCCCGAGTGGAGTACAGTGCCTGTACTGCCGTGTAGTACTGATTGCAGTACAGTGCTTGTACATCCGTGCAGTACCGAGTGGAGTACAGTGCTTGTACTGCCGTGTAGTACTGAGTGGAGTACAGTGCCTGTAATGCCGTGTAGTACCGAGTGGAGTACAGTGCCTGTACTGCCGTGTAGTACTGTGTGGAGTACAGTGCCTGTACTGCCGTGTAGTCCCGAGTGGAGTACTGTGTGTATAGTGCAGTGTAGTACTGAGTGGAGTACTGTGTGTATAGTGCAGTGTAGTACTGAGTGGAGTACTGTGTGTATAGTGCCGTGTAGTACTGAGTGGAGTACAGTGCCTGTACTGCCGTGTAGTCCCAGGTGGAGTACTGTGTGCATACTGCCGTGTAGTACTGAGTGGAGTACAGTGCCTGTACTGCCGTGTAGTACCGAGTGGAGTACAGTGCCTGTACTGCCGTGTAGTACTGAGTGGAGTACACTGCCTGTACTGCCGTGCAGTCCCGAGTGGAGTACTGTGTGTATAGTGCAGTGTAGTACTGAGTGGAGTACTGTGTGTATAGTGCCGTGTAGTACTGAGTGGAGTACAGTGCCTGTACTGCCGTGTACTACCGAGTGGAGTACTGTGTGCATACTGCCGTGTAGTACTGAGTGGAGTACAGTGCCTGTACTGCCGTGTAGTACTGGGTGGAGTACAGTGCCTGTACTGCCGTGTAGTACCGAGTGGAGTACTGTGTGTATAATGCCGTGTAGTACACAGTGGAGTACAGTGCCTGTACTGCCGTGTAGTACTGAGTGGAGTACAGTTCCTGTAATGCCGTGTAGTACCGAGTGGAGTACTGTGTGTATACTGCCGTGTAGTACTGAGTGGAGTACATTCCCTGTACTGCCGTGCAGTCCCGAGTGGAGTACTGTGTGTATAGTGCCGTGTAGTACTGAGTGGAGTACAGTGCCTGTACTGCCGTGTAGTACTGAGTGGGTACAGTGCCTGTACTGCCGTGTAGTACCGCGTGGAGTACTGTGTGTATACTGCCGTGTAGTACTGAGTGGAGTACAGTACCTGTACTGCCGTGTAGTACCGAGTGGGGGACTGTGTGTATACTGCCGTGTAGTACTGAGTGGAGTACAGTGCCTGTACTGCCGAGTAGTCCCGAGTGGAGTACTGTGTGTATAGTGCAGTGTAGTGCTGAGTGGAGTACAGTACCTGCAGTGCCGTGTAGTACCGAGTGGGGAACTGTGTGTATACTGCCGTGTAGTACTGAGTGGAGTACAGTGCCTGTACTGCCGTCTAGTACCGAGTGGGGGACTGTGTGTATATTGCCGTGTAGTACTGAGTGGAGTACAGTGCCTGTACTGCCGTGTAGTCCCGAGAGGAGTACTGTGTGCATACTGCCGTGTAGTACTAAGTGGAGTACAGTCCCTGTAATGCCGAGTAGTACCGAGTGGAATACAGTGTGTATAGTGCAGTGTAGTACTGAGTGGAGTACTGTGTGTATAGTGCCGTGTAGTACTGAGTGGAGTACAGTGCCTGTACTGCCGTGTAGTACCGAGTGGGGGACTGTGTGCATACCGCCGTGTAGTACTGAGTGGAGTACAGTGCCTGTACTGCCATGTAGTCCCGAGTGGAGTACTGTGTGTATACTGCCGTGTAGTACCGAGTGGAGTACAGTGCCTGTACTGCCGTGTAGTACCGAGTGGAGTACTGTGTGCATACTGCCGTGTAGTACTGAGTGGAGTACAGTGCCTATACTGCCGTGTGGTACCGAGTGGAGTAATGTGTGTATAGTGCCGTGTAGTACCGAGTGGAGTACAGTGCATGTACTGCCGTGTAGTACCGAGTGAAGTACTGTGTGCATAGTGCGGTGTAGTACCGAGTGGAGTACAGTGCATGTACTGCCGTGTAGTACCGAGTGGAGTACTGTGTGTATACTGCCGTGTAGTACCGAGTGGAGTACTGTGTGTATACTGCCGTGTAGTACTGAGTGGAGTACAGTACCTGTACTGCCGTGTAGTACCGAGTGGGGGACTGTGTGTATACTGCAGTGTAGTACGGAGTGGAGTACAGTGCCTGTACAGCCGTGTAGTCCCAGGTGGAGTACTGTGTGCATACTGCCGTGTAGTACTGAGTGGAGTACAGTGCCTGTACTGCCGTGTAGTACCGAGTGGAGTACAGTGCCTGTACTGCCGTGTAGTACTGAGTGGAGTACATTGCCTATACTGCCGTGCAGTCCCGAGCGGAGTACTGTGTGTATAGTGCAGTGTAGTACTGAGTGGAGTACTGTGTGTATAGTGCCGTGTAATACTGAGTGGAGTACAGTGCCTGTACTGCCGTGTAGTACCGATTGGAGTACTGTGTGCATACTGCCGTGTAGTACTGAGTGGAGTACAGTGCCTGCACTGCCGTGTAGTCTAGGTGGAGTACAGTGCTTGTACTGCCGTGTAGTCCCCAGTGGAATACACTTTGTGTAGTGCAGTGTAGTACTGAGTGGAGTACAGTGCATGTACTGCAGTGTAGTACCGAGTGAGTACTGTGTGTATAGTGCAGTGTAGTACTGAGTGGAGCACTGTGTGTATAGTGCCGTGTAGTACTGAGTGGAATACAGTGCCTGTACTGCCGTGTAGTACCGAGTGGAGTACTGTGTGTATAGTGCCGTGTAGTACACAGTGGAGTACAGTGCCTGTACTGCCGTGTAGTACTGAGTGGAGTACAGTGCCTGTAATGCCGTGTAGTACCGAGTGGAGTACAGTGCCTGTACTGCCGTGTAGTACTGAGTGGAGTACAGTGCCTGTAATGCCGTGTAGTACCAAGTGGAGTACTGTGTGTATAGTGCCGTGTAGTACCGAGTGGAGTACAGTGCCTGTACTGCCGTGTAGTACCGAGTGGAGTACAGTGCCTGTACTGCCGTGTAGTACTGAGTGGAGTACAGTGCCTGTACTGCCGTGTAGTACCGAGTGGAGTACAGTGCCTGTACTGCCGTGTAGTACTGAGCGGAGTACAGTGCCTGTACTGCCGTGTAGTCCCGACTGGAGTACAGTGCCCGTACTGCCGTGTAGTACCGAGTGGAGTACTGTGTGTATAGTGCCGTGTAGTACAGTGTGGAGTAAAGTGCCTGTACTGCCGTGTAGTACTGAGTGGAGTACAGTGCCTGCACTGCCGTGTAGTACTGAGTGGAGTACAGTGCCTGTACTGCCGTGTAGTACTGAGTGGATTACAGTGCCTGTACTGCCGTGTAGTACTGAGTGGAGTACTGTGTGTATTGTGCCGTGTAGTACCGAGTGGAGTACCGAGCCTGTACTGCCGTGTAGTCCCGAGTGGAGTACAGTGCCTGTACTGCCGTGTAGTACTGAGTGGAGTACTGTGTGTATAGTGCCGTGTAGTACCGAGTGGAGTACAGTGCCTGTACTGCCGTGTAGTACTGAGTGGAGTACAGTGCCTGTACTGCCGTGTATTACTGAGTGGAGTACAGTGCCTGTACTGCCGTGTAGTCCCGAATGGAGTACTGTGTGTATAGTGCCGTGTAGTACGGAGTGGAGTACAGTGCCTGTACTGCCGTGTAGTACTGAGTGGAGTACAGTGCCTGTACTAACGTGTAGTCCCGAGTGGAGTACTGTGTGTTTAGTGCAGTGTAGTACTGAGTGGTGTACAATGCCTGTACTGCCGTGTAGTACTGAGTGGAGTACAGTGCCTGTACTCCCGTGTAGTCCCGAGTGGAGTACTGTGTGTATAGTGCCGTGTAGTACTGAGTGGAGTACAGTGCCTGTACTGCCGTGTCGTCCGGAGTGGAGTACGGTGCCTGTACTGCCGTGTAGTCCTGAGTGGAGTACTGTGTGTATAGTGCCGTGTAGTACCGAGGGGAGTACAGTGCCTGTACTGCCGTGTAGTACTAAATGGAGTACAGTGGCTGTACTGCCGTGTAGTCCCGAGTGTAGTACTGTGTGTATAGTGCAGTGTAGTGCTGAGTGGTGTACAGTGCTTGTACTGCCGTGTAGTACTGAGTGGAGAACAGTGCCTGTTCTGCCGTGTAGTACTAGGTGGAGTACAGTGCCTGTACTGCCGTGTAGTACCGAGTGGGGGACTGTGAGTATACTGCTGTGTAGTACCGATTGGAGTACAGTGCCTGTACTGCCGTGTAGTACCGAGTGGAGTACTGTGTGTATAGTGCCGTGTAGTACCGAGTGGAGTACAGTGCCTGTACTGTCGTGTAGTACCGAGTGGAGTACTGTGTGTATAGTGCCGTGTAGTACCGAGTGGAGTACAGTGCCTGTACTGCCGTGTAGTACCGAGTGGATTACTGTGTGCATAATGCCGTGTAGACTGTGTGGAGTATAGTGCCTGTACTACCGTGTAGTACCGAGTGGAGTACTGTTTGTATAGTGCCGTGTAGTACCGAGTGGAGTACACTGCATGTACTGCCGTGTAGTACCGAGTGGAGTACTGTGTGTATCGTTCGGTGTAGTACCGAGTGGAGTACATTGCATGAACTGCGGTGTAGTACCGAGTGGAGTACTGTGTGTATAGTGCCGTGTATTACCGAGTGGAGTACAGTGCCTGTATTGCCGTGTAGTACCGAGTGGAGTACTGTGTGTATAGTGCCGTGAGTACCGAGTGGAGTACTGTGTGCATACTGCCGTGTAGTAATGAGTGGAGTACAGTACCTGTACTGCCGTGTAGTACCGAGTGGAGTACTGTGTGTATAGTGCCGTGTAGAACCGAGTGGAGTACAGTGCCTGTACTGCCGTGTAGTACTGAGTGGAGTACAGTGCCTGTACTGCCGTGTAGTCCCGAGTGGAGTACAGTGCCTGTACTGCCGTGTAGTAGTGAGTGGAGTACTGTGCCTGTACTGCCGTGTAGTACCGAGTGGAGAACTGTGTGTATAGTGCCGTGTAGTACTGAGTGGAGTACATTGCCTGTACTGCCGTGCAGTCCCGAGTGGAGTACTGTGTTTATAGTGCCGTGTAGTACTGAGTGGAGTACAGTGCCTGTACTGCCGTGTAGTCCCGAGTGGAGTACAGTGCCTGTACTGCCGTGTAGTACTGAGTGGAGTACAGTGCCTGTACTGCCGTGTATTACTGAGTGGAGTACTGTGCCTGTACTGCCGTGTGGTACTGAGTGGAGTACTGTGTGTATAGTGCCGTGTAGTACCGCGTGGAGTACAGTGGGTGTAGTGCCGTGTAGTACTGAGTCGAGTACTGTGTGCATACTGCCGTAAAGTACTGTGTGGAGTATAGTGCCTGTACTGCCGTGTAGTACCGAGTGGGGGACTGTGTGTATACCGCCGTGTAGTACTGAGTGGAGTACAGTGTGTATAGTGCCGTGTAGTACCGAGTGGAGTACAGTGCCTGTACTGCCGTGTAGTACTGAGTGGAGTACAGTGCCTGTACTGCCGTGTATTACTGAGTGGAGTACAGTGCCTGTACTGGCGTGTAGTCCGAAATGGAGTACTGTGTGTATAGTGGCGTGTAGTACGGAGTGGAGTACAGTGTGTATAGTGCCGTGTAGTACCGAGTGGAGTACAGTGCCTGTACTGCCGTGTAGTACAGAGTGGAGTACAGTGCCTGTACTGCCGTGTATTACTGAGTGGAGTACAGTGCCTGTACTGCCGTGTAGTACCGAGTGGGGGACTGTGTGTATACCGCCGTGTAGTACTGAGTGGAGTACAGTGTGTATAGTGCCGTGTAGTACCGAGTGGAGTACAGTGCCTGTACTGCCGTGTAGTACTGAGTGGAGTACTGTGTGTATAGTGCCGTGTAGTACCGAGTGGAGTACCGTGCCTGTACTGCCGTGTAGTACTGAGTGGAGTACAGTGCCTGTACTGCCGTGTAGTACCGAGTGGTGTACAGTGCCTGTACTGCCGTGTAGTCCCGAGTGGAGTACAGTGCGTGTACTGTCGTGTAGTACTGAGTGGAGTACTGTGTGTATAGTGCCGTGTAGTACCGAGTGTAGTACCGTGCCTGTACTGCCGTGTAGTACTGAGTGGAGTACAGTGCCTGTACTGCCGTGTAGTACTGAGTGGAGTACAGTGCCTGTACTGACGTGTAGTCCCGACTGGAGTACAGTGCCTGTACTGCCGTGTAGTACAGAGTGGAGTACTGTGTGTATAGTGCCGTGTAGTACCGAGTGGAGTACCGTGCCTGTACTGCCGTGTAGTCCCGAGTGGAGTACAGTGCCTGTACAGCCGTGTAGTACTGAGTGGAGTACTGTGTGTATAGTGCCGTGTAGTACCGAGTGGAGTACAGTGCCTGTACTGCCGTGTAGTACTGAGTGGAGTACAGTGCCTGTACTGCCGTGTATTACTGAGTGGAGTACAGTGCCTGTACTGCCGTGTAGTCCCGAATGGAGTACTGTGTGTATAGTGCCGTGTAGTACTGAGTGGAGTACAGTGCCTGTACTAACGTGTAGTCCCGAGTGGAGTACTGTGTGTATAGTGCAGTGTAGTACTGAGTGGAGTACTGTGTGTATAGTGCCGTGTAGTACTGAGTGGAGTACAGTGCCTGTACTGCCGTGTAGTACTGAGTGGAGTACTGTGTGTATAGTGCCGTGTATTACCGAGTGGAGTACAGTGCCTGTACTGCCGTGTAGTACTGAGTGGAGTACAGTGCCTGTACTGCCGTGTAGTACTGAGTGGAGTACAGTGCCTGTACTGCCGTGTAGTACTGAGTGGATTACAGTGCCTGTACTGCCGTGTAGTACTGAGTGGAGTACTGTTTGTATAGTGCCGTGTAGTACCGAGTGGAGTACCGTGCCTGTACTGCCGTGTAGTACTGAGTGGAGTACAGTGCCTGTACTGCCGTGCAGTACTGAGTGGTGTACAGTGCCTGTACTGCCGTGTAGTCCCGAGTGGAGTACAGTGCCTGTACTGCCGTGTAGTACTGAGTGGAGTACTGTGTGTATAGTGCCGTGTAGTACCGAGTGGAGTACCGTGCCTGTACTGCCGTGTAGTACTGAGTGAAGTACAGTGCCTGTACTGCCGTGTAGTACTGTGTGGAGTACAGTGCCTGTACTGCCGTGTAGTCCCGACTGGAGTACATTGCCTGTACTGCCGTGTAGTACCGAGTGGAGTACTGTGTGTATAGTGCCGTGTAGTACCGAGTGGAGTAAAGTGCCTGTACTTCAGTGTAGTACTGAGTGGAGTACAGTGCCTGTACTGCCGTGTAGTACTGAGTGGAGTACAGTGCCTGTACTGCCTTGTAGTACTGAGTGGAGTACAGTGCCTGTACTGCCGTGTAGAACTGAGTGGAGTACTGTGTGTATAGTGCCGTGTAGTACCAAGTGGAGTACCATGCCTGTACTGCCGTGTAGTCCCGAGTGGAGTACAGTGCCTGTACTGCCGTGTAGTACTGAGTGTAGTACTGTGTGTATAGTGCCGTGTAGTACCGAGTGGGGTACAGTGCCTGTACTGCCGTGTAGTACTGAGTGGAGTACAGTGCCTGTACTGCCGTGTATTACTGAGTGGAGTACAGTGCCTGTACTGCCGTGTAGTCCCGAATGGAGTACTGTGTGTATAGTGCCGTGTAGTACGGAGTGGAGTACAGTGCCTGTACTGCCGTGTAGTACTGAGTGGAGTACAGTGCCTGTACTAACGTGCTGTCCCGAGTGGAGTACTGTGGGTTTAGTGCAGTGTAGTACTGAGTGGTGTACAATGCCTGTACTGCCGTGTAGTACTGAGTGGAGTACAGTGCCTGTACTCCCGTGTAGTCCCGAGTGGAGTACTGTGTGTATAGTGCCGTGTAGTACTGAGTGGAGTACAGTGCCTGTACTGCCGTGTAGTACTGAGTGGAGTACAATGCCTGTACTAACGTGCTGTCCCGAGTGGAGTACTGTGTGTTTAGTGCAGTGTAGTACTGAGTGGTGTACAATGCCTGTACTGCCGTGTAGTACAGAGTGGAGTACAGTGCCTGTACTCCCGTGTAGTCCCGAGTGGAGTACTGTGTGTATAGTGCCGTGTAGTACCGAGTGGAGTACAGTGCCTGTACTGCCGTGTAGTACTGAGCGGAGTACAGTGCCTGTACTGCCGTGTAGTCCCGACTGGAGTACAGTGCCTGTACTGCCGTGTAGTACCGAGTGGAGTACTGTGTGTATAGTGCCGTGTAGTACAGTGTGGAGTAAAGTGCCTGTACTGCCGTGTAGTACTGAGTGGAGTACAGTGCCTGTACTGCCGTGTAGTACTGAGTGGAGTACAGTGCCTGTACTGCCGTGTAGTACTGAGTGGATTACAGTGCCTGTACTGCCGTGTAGTACTGAGTGGAGTACTGTGTGTATTGTGCCGTGTAGTACCGAGTGGAGTACCGTGCCTGTACTGCCGTGTAGTCCCGAGTGGAGTACAGTGCCTGTACTGCCGTGTAGTACTGAGTGGAGTACTGTGTGTATAGTGCCGTGTAGTACCGAGTGGAGTACAGTGCCTGTACTGCCGTGTAGTACTGAGTGGAGTACAGTGCCTGTACTGCCGTGTATTACTGAGTGGAGTACAGTGCCTGTACTGCCGTGTAGTCCCGAATGGAGTACTGTGTGTATAGTGCCGTGTAGTACGGAGTGGAGTACAGTGCCTGTACTGCCGTGTAGTACTGAGTGGAGTACAGTGCCTGTACTAACGTGTAGTCCCGAGTGGAGTACTGTGTGTTTAGTGCAGTGTAGTACTGAGTGGTGTACAATGCCTGTACTGCCGTGTAGTACTGAGTGGAGTACAGTGCCTGTACTCCCGTGTAGTCCCGAGTGGAGTACTGTGTGTATAGTGCCGTGTAGTACTGAGTGGAGTACAGTGCCTGTACTGCCGTGTAGTCCGGAGTGGAGTACAGTGCCTGTACTGCCGTGTAGTCCTGAGTGGAGTACTGTGTGTATAGTGCCGTGTAGTACCGAGGGGAGTACAGTGCCTGTACTGCCGTGTAGTACTAAATGGAGTACAGTGGCTGTACTGCCGTGTAGTCCCGAGTGTAGTACTGTGTGTATAGTGCAGTGTAGTGCTGAGTGGTGTACAGTGCTTGTACTGCCGTGTAGTACTGAGTGGAGAACAGTGCCTGTTCTGCCGTGTAGTACTGGGTGGAGTACAGTGCCTGTACTGCCGTGTAGTACCGAGTGGGGGACTGTGAGTATACTGCTGTGTAGTACCGAGTGGAGTACAGTGCCTGTACTGCCGTGTAGTACCGAGTGGAGTACTGTGTGTATAGCGCCGTGTAGTACCGAGTGGAGTACAGTGCCTGTACTGTCGTGTAGTACCGAGTGGAGTACTGTGTGTATAGTGCCGTGTAGTACCGAGTGGAGTACAGTGCCTGTACTGCCGTGTAGTACCGAGTGGATTACTGTGTGCATAATGCCGTGTAGACTGTGTGGAGTATAGTGCCTGTACTACCGTGTAGTACCGAGTGGAGTACTGTTTGTATAGTGCCGTGTAGTACCGAGTGGAGTACACTGCATGTACTGCCGTGTAGTACCGAGTGGAGTACTGTGTGTATCGTGCGGTGTAGTACCGAGTGGAGTACATTGCATGTACTGCGGTGTAGTACCGAGTGGAGTACTGTGTGTATAGTGCCGTGTATTACCGAGTGGCGTACAGTGCCTGTATTGCCGTGTAGTACCGAGTGGAGTACTGTGTGTATAGTGCCGTCTAGTATCGAGTGGAGTACTGTGTGCATACTGCCGTGTAGTAATGAGTGGAGTACAGTACCTGTACTGCCGTGTAGTACCGAGTGGAGTACTGTGTGTATAGTGCCGTGTAGTACCGAGTGGAGTACAGTGCCTGTACTGCCGTGTAGTACTGAGTGGAGTACAGTGCCTGTACTGCCGTGTAGTCCCGAGTGGAGTACAGTGCCTGTACTGCCGTGTAGTAGTGAGTGGAGTACTGTGCCTGTACTGCCGTGTAGTACCGAGTGGAGTACTGTGTGTATAGTGCCGTGTAGTACTGAGTGGAGTACATTGCCTGTACTGCCGTGCAGTCCCGAGTGGAGTACTGTGTTTATAGTGCCGTGTAGTACTGAGTGGAGTACAGTGCCTGTACTGCCGTGTAGTCCCGAGTGGAGTACAGTGCCTGTACTGCCGTGTAGTAGTGAGTGGAGTACTGTGCCTGTACTGCCGTGTGGTACTGAGTGGAGTACTGTGTGTATAGTGCCGTGTAGTACCGCGTGGAGTACAGTGGGTGTAGTGCCGTGTAGTACTGAGTCGAGTACTGTGTGCATACTGCCGTGTAGTACTGTGTGGAGTATAGTGCCTGTACTGCCGTGTAGTACCGAGTGGGGGACTGTGTGTATACCGCCGTGTAGTACTGAGTGGAGTACAGTGTGTATAGTGCCGTGTAGTACCGAGTGGAGTACAGTGCCTGTACTGCCGTGTAGTACAGAGTGGAGTACAGTGCCTGTACTGCCGTGTATTACTGAGTGGAGTACAGTGCCTGTACTGCCGTGTAGTACCGAGTGGGGGACTGTGTGTATACCGCCGTGTAGTACTGAGTGGAGTACAGTGTGTATAGTGCCGTGTAGTACCGAGTGGAGTACAGTGCCTGCACTGCGGTGGAGTACTGAGTGGAGTACTGTGTGTATAGTGCCGTGTAGTACCGAGTGGAGTACCGTGCCTGTACTGCCGTGTAGTACTGAGTGGAGTACAGTGCCTGTACTGCCGTGTAGTACCGAGTGGTGTACAGTGCCTGTACTGCCGTGTAGTCCCGAGTGGAGTACAGTGCGTGTACTGTCGTGTAGTACTGAGTGGAGTACTGTGTGTATAGTGCCGTGTAGTACCGAGTGTAGTACCGTGCCTGTACTGCCGTGTAGTACTGAGTGGAGTACAGTGCCTGTACTGCCGTGTAGTACTGAGTGGAGTACAGTGCCTGTACTGCCGTGTAGTCCCGACTGGAGTACAGTGCCTGTACTGCCGTGTAGTACAGAGTGGAGTACTGTGTGTATAGTGCCGTGTAGTACCGAGTGGAGTACCGTGCCTGTACTGCCGTGTAGTCCCGAGTGGAGTACAGTGCCTGTACAGCCGTGTAGTACTGAGTGGAGTACTGTGTGTATAGTGCCGTGTAGTACCGAGTGGAGTACAGTGCCTGTACTGCCGTGTAGTACTGAGTGGAGTACAGTGCCTGTACTGCCGTGTATTACTGAGTGGAGTACAGTGCCTGTACTGCCGTGTAGTCCCGAATGGAGTACTGTGTGTATAGTGCCGTGTAGTACTGAGTGGAGTACAGTGCCTGTACTAACGTGTAGTCCCGAGTGGAGTACTGTGTGTATAGTGCAGTGTAGTACTGAGTGGAGTACTGTGTGTATAGTGCCGTGTTGTACTGAGTGGAGTACAGTGCCTGTACTGCCGTGTAGTACTGAGTGGAGTACTGTGTGTATAGTGCCGTGTAGTACCGAGTGGAGTACAGTGCCTGTACTGCCGTGTAGTACTGAGTGGAGTACAGTGCCTGTACTGCCGTGTAGTACTGAGTGGAGTACAGTGCCTGTACTGCCGTGTAGTACTGAGTGGAGTACAGTGCCTGTACTGCCGTGTAGTACTGAGTGGATTACAGTGCCTGTACTGCCGTGTAGTACTGAGTGGAGTACTGTGTGTATAGTGCCGTGTAGTACCGAGTGGAGTACCGTGCCTGTACTGCCGTGTAGTACTGAGTGGAGTACAGTGCCTGTACTGCCGTGTAGTACTGAGTGGTGTACAGTGCCTGTACTGCCGTGTAGTCCCGAGTGGAGTACAGTGCCTGTACTGCCGTGTAGTACTGAGTGGAGTACTGTGTGTATACTGCCGTGTAGTACCGAGTGGAGTACCGTGCCTGTACTGCCGTGTAGTACTGAGTGAAATACAGTGCCTGTACTGCCGTGTAGTACTGAGTGGAGTACAGTGCCTGTACTGCCGTGTAGTCCCGACTGGAGTACAGTGCCTGTACTGCCGTGTAGTACCGAGTGGAGTACTGTGTGTATAGTGCCGTGTAGTACCGAGTGGAGTAAAGTGCCTGTACTGCCGTGTAGTACTGAGTGGAGTACAGTGCCTGTACTGCCGTGTAGTACTGAGTGGAGTACAGTGCCTGTACTGCCTTGTAGTACTGAGTGGAGTACAGTGCCTGTACTGCCGTGTAGTACTGAGTGGAGTACTGTGTGTATAGTGCCGTGTAGTACCGAGTGGAGTACCGTGCCTGTACTGCCGTGTAGTCCCGAGTGGAGTACAGTGCCTGTACTGCCGTGTAGTACTGAGTTTAGTACTGTGTGTATAGTGCCGTGTAGTACCGAGTGGAGTACAGTGCCTGCACTAACGTGCTGTCCCGAGTGGAGTACTGTGTGTTTAGTGCAGTGTAGTACTGAGTGGTGTACAATGCCTGTACTGCCGTGTAGTACTGAGTGGAGTACAGTGCCTGTACTCCCGTGTAGTCCCGAGTGGAGTACTGTGTGTACAGTGCCGTGTAGTACTGAGTGGAGTACAGTGCCTGTACTGCCGTGTAGTCCGGAGTGGAGTACAGTGCCTGTACTGCCGTGTAGTCCTGAGTGGAGTACTGTGAGTATAGTGCCGTGTAGTACCGAGGGGAGTACAGTGCCTGTACTGCCGTGTAGTACTAAGTGGAGTACAGTGGCTGTACTGCCGTGTAGTCCCGAGTGTAGTACTCTGTGTATAGTGCAGTGTAGTGCTGAGTGGTGTACAGTGCTTGTACTGCCGAGTAGTACTGAGTGCAGTACAGTGCCTTAACTGCCGTGTAGTACTGGGTGGAGTACAGTGCCTGTACTGCCGTGTAGTAGCGAGTGGGGGACTGTGTGTATACTGCTGTGTAGTACCGAGTGGAGTACAGTGCCTGTACTGCCGTGTAGTACCGAGTGGAGTACTGTGTGTATAGTGCCGTGTAGTACCGAGTGGAGTACAGTGCCCGTACTGCCGTGTAGTACCGAGTGGAGTACTGTGTGCATACTGCCGTGTAGTACTGTGTGGAGTATAGTGCCAGTACTGCCGTGTAGTACCGAGTGGAGTACTGTTTGTATAGTGCCGTGTAGTACCGAGTGGAGTACACTGCATGTACTGCCGTGTAGTACCGAGTGGAGTACTGTGTGTATCGTGCGGTGTAGTAACGAGTGGAGTACATTGCATGTACTGCGGTGTAGTACCGAGTGGAGTACTGTGTGTATAGTGCCGTGTAGTACCGAGTGGAGTACAGTGCCTGTACTGCCGTGTAGTACTGAGTGGAGTACTGTGTGTATAGTGCCGTGTAGTCCCGAGTGGAGTACAGTGCCTGTACTGCCGTGTAGTACTGAGTGGAGTACAGTGCCTGTACTGCCGTGTATTACTGAGTGGAGTACAGTGCCTGTACTGCCGTGTAGTCCCGAATGGAGTACTGTGTGTATAGTGCCGTGTAGTACGGTGTGGAGTACAGTGCCTGTACTGCCGTGTAGTACTGAGTGGAGTACAGTGCCTGTACTAACGTGTAGTCCCGAGTGGAGTACTGTGTGTTTAGTGCAGTGTAGTACTGAGTGGTGTACAATGCCTGTACTGCCGTGTAGTACTGAGTGGAGTACAGTGCCTGCACTCCCGTGTAGTCCCGAGTGGAGTACTGTGTGTATAGTGCCGTGTAGTACTGAGTGGAGTACAGTGCCTGTACTGCCGTGTAGTCCGGAGTGGAGTACAGTGCCTGTACTGCCGTGTAGTCCTGAGTGGAGTACTGTGTGTATAGTGCCGTGTAGTACCGAGGGGAGTACAGTGCCTGTACTGCCGTGTAGTACTAAATGGAGTACAGTGGCTGTACTGCCGTGTAGTCCCGAGTGTAGTACTGTGTGTATAGTGCAGTGTAGTGCTGAGTGGTGTACAGTGCTTGTACTGCCGTGTAGTACTGAGTGGAGAACAGTGCCTGTTCTGCCGTGTAGTACTAGGTGGAGTACAGTGCCTGTACTGCCGTGTAGTACCGAGTGGGGGACTGTGAGTATACTGCTGTGTAGTACCGAGTGGAGTACAGTGCCTGTACTGCCGTGTAGTACCGAGTGGAATACTGTGTGTATAGTGCCGTGTAGTACCGAGTGGAGTACAGTGCCTGTACTGTCGTGTAGTACCGAGTGGAGTACTGTGTGTATAGTGCCGTGTAGTACCGAGTGGAGTACAGTGCCTGTACTGCCGTGTAGTACCGAGTGGATTACTGTGTGCATAATGCCGTGTAGACTGTGTGGAGTATAGTACCTGTACTACCGTGTAGTACCGAGTGGAGTACTGTTTGTATAGTGCCGTGTAGTACCGAGTGGAGTACACTGCATGTACTGCCGTGTAGTACCGAGTGGAGTACTGTGCGTATCGTGCGGTGTAGTACCGAGTGGAGTACATTGCATGTACTGCGGTGTAGTACCGAGTGGAGTACTGTGTGTATAGTGCCGTGTATTACCGAGTGGAGTACAGTGCCTGTATTGCCGTGTAGTACCGAGTGGAGTACTGTGTGTATAGTGCCGTGTAGTACCGAGTGGAGTACTGTGTGCATACTGCCGTGTAGTAATGAGTGGAGTACAGTACCTGTACTGCCGTGTAGTACCGAGTGGAGTACAGTGTGTATAGTGCCGTGTAGTACCGAGTGGAGTACAGTGCCTGTACTGCCGTGTAGTACTGAGTGGAGTACAGTGCTGTACTGCCGTGTAGTCCCGAGTGGAGTACAGTGCCTGTACTGCCGTGTAGTAGTGAGTGGAGTACTGTGCCTGTACTGCCGTGTAGTACCGAGTGGAGTACTGTGTGTATAGTGCCGTGTAGTACTGAGTGGAGTACATTGCCTGTACTGCCGTGCAGTCCCGAGTGGAGTACTGTGTTTATAGTGCCGTGTAGTACTGAGTGGAGTACAGTGCCTGTACTGCCGTGTAGTCCCGAGTGGAGTACAGTGCCTGTACTGCCGTGTATTACTGAGTGGAGTACAGTGCCTGTACTGCCGTGTAGTCCCGAATGGAGTACTGTGTGTATAGTGCCGTGTAGTACTGAGTGGAGTACAGTGCCTGTACTAACGTGTAGTCCCGAGTGGAGTACTGTGTGTATAGTGCAGTGTAGTACTGAGTGGAGTACTGTGTGTATAGTGCCGTGTAGTACTGAGTGGAGTACAGTGCCTGTACTGCCGTGTAGTACTGAGTGGAGTACTGTGTGTATAGTGCCGTGTAGTACCGAGTGGAGTACAGTGCCTGTACTGCCGTGTAGTACTGAGTGGAGTACAGTGCCTGTATTGCCGTGTAGTACTGAGTGGAGTACAGTGCCTGTACTGCCGTGTAGTACTGAGTGGAGTACAGTGCCTGTACTGCCGTGTAGTACTGAGTGGATTACAGTGCCTGTAATGCCGTGTAGTACTGAGTGGAGTACGGTGTGTATAGTGCCGTGTAGTACCGAGTGGAGTACCGTGCCTGAACTGCCGTGTAGTACTGAGTGTAGTACAGTGCCTTTACTGCCATGTAGTACTGAGTGGTGTACAGTGCCTGTACTGCCGTGTAGTCCCGAGTGGAGTACAGTGCCTGTACTGCCGTGTAGTACTGAGTGGAGTACTGTGTGTATAGTGCCGTGTAGTACCGAGTGGAGTACCGTGCCTGTACTGCCGTGTAGTACTGAGTGAAGTACAGTGCCTGTACTGCCGTGTAGTACTGAGTGGAGTACAGTGCCTGTACTGCCGTGTAGTCCCGACTGGAGTACAATGCCTGTACTGCCGTGTAGTACCGAGTGGAGTACTGTGTGTATAGTGCCGTGTAGTACCGAGTGGAGTAAATTGCCTTTACTGCCGTGTAGTACTGAGTGGAGTACAGTGCCTGTACTGCCGTGTAGTACTGAGTGGAGTACAGTGCCTGTACTGCCTTGTAGTACTGAGTGGAGTACAGTGCCTGTACTGCCGTGTAGTACTGAGTGGAGTACTGTGTGTATAGTGCCGTGTAGTACCGAGTGGAGTACCGTGCCTGTACTGCCGTGTAGTCCCGAGTGGAGTACAGTGCCTGTACTGCCGTGTAGTACTGAGTTTAGTACTGTGTGTATAGTGCCGTGTAGTACCGAGTGGAGTACAGTGCCTGCACTAACGTGCTGTCCCGAGTGGAGTACTGTGTGTTTAGTGCAGTGTAGTACTGCGTGGTGTACAATGCCTGTACTGCCGTGTAGTACTGAGTGGAGTACAGTGCCTGTACTCCCGTGTAGTCCCGAGTGGAGTACTGTGTGTACAGTGCCGTGTAGTACTGAGTGGAGTACAGTGCCTGTACTGCCGTGTAGTCCGGAGTGGAGTACAGTGCCTGTACTGCCGTGTAGTCCTGAGTGGAGTACTGTGAGTATAGTGCCGTGTAGTACCGAGGGGAGTACAGTGCCTGTACTGCCGTGTAGTACTAAGTGGAGTACAGTGGCTGTACTGCCGTGTAGTCCCGAGTGTAGTACTCTGTGTATAGTGCAGTGTAGTGCTGAGTGGTGTACAGTGCTTGTACTGCCGAGTAGTACTGAGTGCAGTACAGTGCCTTAACTGCCGTGTAGTACTGGGTGGAGTACAGTGCCTGTACTGCCGTGTAGTAGCGAGTGGGGGACTGTGTGTATACTGCTGTGTAGTACCGAGTGGAGTACAGTGCCTGTACTGCCGTGTAGTACCGAGTGGAGTACTGTGTGTATAGTGCCGTGTAGTACCGAGTGGAGTACAGTGCCCGTACTGCCGTGTAGTACCGAGTGGAGTACTGTGTGCATACTGCCGTGTAGTACTGTGTGGAGTATAGTGCCAGTACTGCCGTGTAGTACCGAGTGGAGTACTGTTTGTATAGTGCCGTGTAGTACCGAGTGGAGTACACTGCATGTACTGCCGTGTAGTACCGAGTGGAGTACTGTGTGTATCGTGCGGTGTAGTAACGAGTGGAGTACATTGCATGTACTGCGGTGTAGTACCGAGTGGAGTACTGTGTGTATAGTGCCGTGTAGTACCGAGTGGAGTACAGTGCCTGTACTGCCGTGTAGTACTGAGTGGAGTACTGTGTGTATAGTGCCGTGTAGTACCGAGTGGAGTACAGTGCCTGTACTGCCGTGTAGTACTGAGTGGAGTACAGTGCCTGTACTGCCGTGTATTACTGAGTGGAGTACAGTGCCTGTACTGCCGTGTAGTCCCGAATGGAGTACTGTGTGTATAGTGCCGTGTAGTACGGTGTGGAGTACAGTGCCTGTACTGCCGTGTAGTACTGAGTGGAGTACAGTGCCTGTACTAACGTGTAGTCCCGAGTGGAGTACTGTGTGTTTAGTGCAGTGTAGTACTGAGTGGTGTACAATGCCTGTACTGCCGTGTAGTACTGAGTGGAGTACAGTGCCTGTACTCCCGTGTAGTCCCGAGTGGAGTACTGTGTGTATAGTGCCGTGTAGTACTGAGTGGAGTACAGTGCCTGTACTGCCGTGTAGTACGGAGTGGAGTACAGTGCCTGTACTGCCGTGTAGTCCTGAGTGGAGTACTGTGTGTATAGTGCCGTGTAGTACCGAGGGGAGTACAGTGCCTGTACTGCCGTGTAGTACTAAATGGAGTACAGTGACTGTACTGCCGTGTAGTCCCGAGTGTAGTACTGTGTGTATAGTGCAGTGTAGTGCTGAGTGGTGTACAGTGCTTGTACTGCCGTGTAGTACTGAGTGGAGAACAGTGCCTGTTCTGCCGTGTAGTACTAGGTGGAGTACAGTGCCTGTACTGCCGTGTAGTACCGAGTGGGGGACTGTGAGTATACTGCTGTGTAGTACCGAGTGGAGTACAGTGCCTGTACTGCCGTGTAGTACCGAGTGGAATACTGTGTGTATAGTGCCGTGTAGTACCGAGTGGAGTACAGTGCCTGTACTGTCGTGTAGTACCGAGTGGAGTACTGTGTGTATAGTGCCGTGTAGTACCGAGTGGAGTACAGTGCCTGTACTGCCGTGTAGTACCGAGTGGATTACTGTGTGCATAATGCCGTGTAGACTGTGTGGAGTATAGTGCCTGTACTACCGTGTAGTACCGAGTGGAGTACTGTTTGTATAGTGCCGTGTAGTACCGAGTGGAGTACACTGCATGTACTGCCGTGTAGTACCGAGTGGAGTACTGTGTGTATCGTGCGGTGTAGTACCGAGTGGAGTACATTGCATGTACTGCGGTGTAGTACCGAGTGGAGTACTGTGTGTATAGTGCCGTGTAGACTGTGTGGAGTATAGTGCCTGTATTGCCGTGTAGTACCGAGTGGAGTACTGTGTGTATAGTGCCGTGTAGTACCGAGTGGAGTACTGTGTGCATACTGCCGTGTAGTAATGAGTGGAGTACAGTACCTGTACTGCCGTGTAGTACCGAGTGGAGTACAGTGTGTATAGTGCCGTGTAGTACCGAGTGGAGTACAGTGCCTGTACTGCCGTGTAGTACTGAGTGGAGTACAGTGCTGTACTGCCGTGTAGTCCCGAGTGGAGTACAGTGCCTGTACTGCCGTGTAGTAGTGAGTGGAGTACTGTGCCTGTACTGCCGTGTAGTACCGAGTGGAGTACTGTGTGTATAGTGCCGTGTAGTACTGAGTGGAGTATATTGCCTGTACTGCCGTGCAGTCCCGAGTGGAGTACTGTGTTTATAGTGCCGTGTAGTACTGAGTGGAGTACAGTGCCTGTACTGCCGTGTAGTCCCGAGTGGAGTACAGTGCCTGTACTGCCGTGTAGTAGTGAGTGGAGTACTGTGCCTGTACTGCCGTGCGGTACTGAGTGGAGTACTGTGTGTATAGTGCCGTGTAGTACCGCGTGGAGTACAGTGGGTGTAGTGCCGTGTAGTACTGAGTCGAGTACTGTGTGCATACTGCCGTGTAGTTCTGTGTGGAGTATAGTGCCCGTACTGCCGTGTAGTACCGAGTGGGGGACTGTGTGTATACCGCCGTGTAGTACTGAGTGGAGTACAGTGTGTATAGTGCCGTGTAGTACCGAGTGGAGTACAGTGCCTGTACTGCCGTGTAGTACTGAGTGGAGTACAGTGTCTGTACTGCCGTGTATTACTGAGTGGAGTACAGTGCCTGTACTGGCGTGTAGTCCCGAATGGAGTACTGTGTGTATAGTGCCGTGTAGTACGGAGTGGAGTAGAGTGTGTATAGTGCCGTGTAGTACCGAGTGGAGTACAGTGCCTGTACTGCCGTGTAGTACAGAGTGCAGTACAGTGCCTGTACTGCCGTGTATTACTGAGTGGAGTACAGTGCCTGTACTGCCGTGTAGTACCGAGTGGGGGACTGTGTGTATACCGCCGTGTAGTACTGAGTGGAGTAGAGTGTGTATAGTGCCGTGTAGTACCGAGTGGAGTACAGTGCCTGTACTGCCGTGTAGTACTGAGTGGAGTACTGTGTGTATAGTGCCGTGTAGTACCGAGTGGAGTACAGTGCCTGTACTGCCGTGTAGTACTGAGTGGAGTACAGTGCCTGTACTGCCGTGTAGTACCGAGTGGTGTACAGTGCCTGTACTGCCGTGTAGTCCCGAGTGGAGTACAGTGCGTGTACTGTCGTGTAGTACTGAGTGGAGTACTGTGTGTATAGTGCCGTGTAGTACCGAGTGTAGTACCGTGCCTGTACTGCCGTGTAGTACTGAGTGGAGTACAGTGCCTGTACTGCCGTGTAGTACTGAGTGGAGTACAGTGCCTGTACTGCCGTGTAGTCCCGACTGGAGTACAGTGCCTGTACTGCCGTGTAGTACAGAGTGGAGTACTGTGTGTATAGTGCCGTGTAGTACCGAGTGGAGTACCGTGCCTGTACTGCCGTGTAGTCCCGAGTGGAGTACAGTGCCTGTACAGCCGTGTAGTACTGAGTGGAGTACTGTGTGTATAGTGCCGTGTAGTACCGAGTGGAGTACAGTGCCTGTACTGCCGTGTAGTACTGAGTGGAGTACAGTGCCTGTACTGCCGTGTATTACTGAGTGGAGTACAGTGCCTGTACTGCCGTGTAGTCCCGAATGGAGTACTGTGTGTATAGTGCCGTGTAGTACTGAGTGGAGTACAGTGCCTGTACTAACGTGTAGTCCCGAGTGGAGTACTGTGTGTATAGTGCAGTGTAGTACTGAGTGGAGTATTGTGTGTATAGTGCCGTGTAGTACTGAGTGGAGTACAGTGCCTGTACTGCCGTGTAGTACTGAGTGGAGTACTGTGTGTATAGTGCCGTGTAGTACCGAGTGGAGTACAGTGCCTGTACTGCCGTGTAGTACTGAGTGGAATACAGTGCCTGTACTGCCGTGTAGTACTGAGTGGAGTACAGTGCCTGTACTGCCGTGTAGTACTGAGTGGAGTACAGTGCCTGTACTGCCGTGTAGTACTGAGTGGATTACAGTGCCTGTACTGCCGTGTAGTACTGAGTGGAGTACTGTTTGTATAGTGCCGTGTAGTACCGAGTGGAGTACCGTGCCTGTACTGCCGTGTAGTACTGAGTGGAGTACAGTGCCTGTACTGCCGTGCAGTACTGAGTGGTGTACAGTGCCTGTACTGCCGTGTAGTCCCGAGTGGAGTACAGTGCCTGTACTGCCGTGTAGTACTGAGTGGAGTACTGTGTGTATAGTGCCGTGTAGTACCGAGTGGAGTACCGTGCCTGTACTGCCGTGTAGTACTTAGTGAAGTACAGTGCCTGTACTGCCGTGTAGTACTGTGTGGAGTACAGTGCCTGTACTGCCGTGTAGTCCCGACTGGAGTACAGTGCCTGTACTGCCGTGTAGTACCGAGTGGAGTACTGTGTGTATAGTGCCGTGTAGTACCGGGTGGAGTAAAGTGCCTGTACTGCCGTGTAGTACTGAGTGGAGTACAGTGCCTGTACTGCCGTGTAGTACTGAGTGGAGTACTGTGTGTATAGTGCCGTGTAGTACCGAGTGGAGTACCGTGCCTGTACTGCCGTGTAGTCCCGAGTGGAGTACAGTGCCTGTACTGCCGTGTAGTACTGAGTGTAGTACTGTGTGTATAGTGCCGTGTAGTACCGAGTGGAGTACAGTGCCTGTACTGCCGTGTAGTACTGAGTGGAATACAGTGCCTGTACTGCCGTGTATTACTGAGTGGAGTACAGTGCCTGTACTGCCGTGTAGTCCCGAACGGAGTACTGTGTGTATAGTGCCGTGTAGTACGGAGTGGAGTACATTGCCTGTACTGCCGTGTAGTACTGAGTGGAGTACAGTGCCTGTACTAACGTGCTGTCCCGAGTGGAGTACTGTGTGTTTAGTGCAGTGTAGTACTGAGTGGTGTACAATGCCTGTACTGCCGTGTAGTACTGAGTGGAGTACAGTGCCTGTACTCCCGTGTAGTCCCGAGTGGAGTACTGTGTGTATAGTGCCGTGTAGTACTGAGTGGAGTACAGTGCCTGTACTGCCGTGTAGTACTGAGTGGAGTACAGTGCCTGTACTAACGTGCTGTCCCGAGTGGAGTACTGTGTGTTTAGTGCAGTGTAGTACTGAGTGGTGTACAATGCCTGTACTGCCGTGTAGTACTGAGTGGAGTACAGTGCCTGTACTCCCGTGTAGTCCCGAGTGGAGTACTGTGTGTATAGTGCCGTGTAGTACCGAGTGGTGTACAGTGCCTGTACTGCCGTGTAGTACTGAGCGGAGTACAGTGCCTGTACTGCCGTGTAGTCCCGACTGGAGTACAGTGCCTGTACTGCCGTGTAGTACCGAGTGGAGTACTGTGTGTATAGTGCCGTGTAGTAAAGTGTGGAGTAAAGTGCCTGTACTGCCGTGTAGTACTGAGTGGAGTACAGTGCCTGTACTGCCGTGTAGTACTGAGTGGAGTACAGTGCCTGTACTGCCGTGTAGTACTGAGTGGATTACAGTGCCTGTACTGCCGTGTAGTACTGAGTGGAGTACTGTGTGTATTGTGCCGTGTAGTACCGAGTGGAGTACCGTGCCTGTACTGCCGTGTAGTCCCGAGTGGAGTACAGTGCCTGTACTGCCGTGTAGTACTGAGTGGAGTACTGTGTGTATAGTGCCGTGTAGTACCGAGTGGAGTACAGTGCCTGTACTGCCGTGTAGTACTGAGTGGAGTACAGTGCCTGTACTGCCGTGTATTACTGAGTGGAGTACAGTGCCTGTACTGCCGTGTAGTCCCGAATGGAGTACTGTGTGTATAGTGCCGTGTAGTACGGAGTGGAGTACAGTGCCTGTACTGCCGTGTAGTACTGAGTGGAGTACAGTGCCTGTACTAACGTGTAGTCCCGAGTGGAGTACTGTGTGTTTAGTGCAGTGTAGTACTGAGTGGTGTACAATGCCTGTACTGCCGTGTAGTACTGAGTGGAGTACAGTGCCTGTACTCCCGTGTAGTCCCGAGTGGAGTACTGTGTGTATAGTGCCGTGTAGTACTGAGTGGAGTACAGTGCCTGTACTGCCGTGTAGTCCGGAGTGGAGTACAGTGCCTGTACTGCCGTGTAGTCCTGAGTGGAGTACTGTGTGTATAGTGCCGTGTAATACCGAGGGGAGTACAGTGCCTGTACTGCCGTGTAGTACTAAATGGAGTACAGTGGCTGTACTGCCGTGTAGTCCCGAGTGTAGTACTCTGTGTATAGTGCAGTGTAGTGCAGAGTGGTGTACAGTGCTTGTACTGGCGTGTAGTACTGAGTGGAGAACTGTGCCTGTTCTGCCGTGTAGTACTGGGTGGAGTACAGTGCCTGTACTGCCGTGTAGTACCGAGTGGGGGACTGTGAGTATACTGCTGTGTAGTACCGAGTGGAGTACAGTGCCTGTACTGCCGTGTAGTACCGAGTGGAGTACTGTGTGTATAGTGCCGTGTAGTACCGAGTGGAGTACAGTGCCTGTACTGTCGTGTAGTACCGAGTGGAGTACTGTGTGTATAGTGCCGTGTAGTACCGAGTGGAGTACAGTGCCTGTACTGCCGTGTAGTACTGAGTGGATTACTGTGTGCATAATGCCGTGTAGACTGTGTGGAGTATAGTGCCTGTACTACCGTGTAGTACCGAGTGGAGTACTGTTTGTATAGTGCCGTGTAGTACCGAGTGGAGTACACTGCATGTACTGCCGTGTAGTACCGAGTGGAGTACTGTGTGTATCGTGCGGTGTAGTACCGAGTGGAGTACATTGCATGTACTGCGGTGTAGTACCGAGTGGAGTACTGTGTGTATAGTGCCGTGTATTACCGAGTGGAGTACAGTGCCTGTATTGCCGTGTAGTACCGAGTGGAGTACTGTGTGTATAGTGCCGTCTAGTATCGAGTGGAGTACTGTGTGCATACTGCCGTGTAGTAATGAGTGGAGTACAGTACCTGTACTGCCGTGTAGTACCGAGTGGAGTACTGTGTGTATAGTGCCGTGTAGTACCGAGTGGAGTACAGTGCCTGTACTGCCGTGTAGTACTGAGTGGATTACAGTGCCTGTACTGCCGTGTAGTCCCGAGTGGAGTACAGTGCCTGTACTGCCGTGTAGTAGTGAGTGGAGTACTGTGCCTGTACTGCCGTGTAGTACCGAGTGGAGTACTGTGTGTATAGTGCCGTGTAGTACTGAGTGGAGTACATTGCCTGTACTGCCGTGCAGTCCCGAGTGGAGTACTGTGTTTATAGTGCCGTGTAGTACTGAGTGGAGTACAGTGCCTGTACTGCCGTGTAGTCCCGAGTGGAGTACAGTGCATGTACTGCCGTGTAGTAGTGAGTGGAGTACTGTGCCTGTACTGCCGTGTGGTACTGAGTGGAGTACTGTGTGTATAGTGCCGTGTAGTACCGCGTGGAGTACAGTGGGTGTAGTGCCGTGTAGTACTGAGTCGAGTACTGTGTGCATACTGCCGTGTAGTACTGTGTGGAGTATAGTGCCTGTAATGCCGTGTAGTACCGAGTGGGGGACTGTGTGTATACCGCCGTGTAGTACTGAGTGGAGTACAGTGTGTATAGTGCCGTGGAGTACCGAGTGGAGTACAGTGCCTGTACTGCCGTGTAGTACTGAGTGGAGTACAGTGCCTGTACTGCCGTGTATTACTGAGTGGAGTACAGTGCCTGTACTGCCGTGTAGTCCCGAATGGAGTACTGTGTGTATAGTGCCGTGTAGTACGGAGTGGAGTACAGTGTGTATAGTGCCGTGTAGTACCGAGTGGAGTACAGTGCGTGTACTGTCGTGTAGTACTGAGTGGAGTACTGTGTGTATAGTGCCGTGTAGTACCGAGTGTAGTACCGTGCCCGTACTGCCGTGTAGTACAGAGTGGAGTACTGTGTGTATAGTGCCGTGTAGTACCGAGTGTAGTACAGTGCCTGTACTGCCGTGTAGTCCCGACTGGAGTACAGTGCCTGTACTGCCGTGTAGTACAGAGTGGAGTACTGTATGTATAGTGCCGTGTAGTACCGAGTGGAGTACCGTGCCTGTACTGCCGTGTAGTCCCGAGTGGAGTATAGTGCCTGTACAGCCGTGTAGTACTGAGTGGAGTACTGTGTGTATAGTGCCGTGTAGTACCGAGTGGAGTACAGTGCCTGTACTGCCGTGTAGTACTGAGTGGAGTACAGTGCCTGTACTGCCGTGTATTACTGAGTGGAGTACAGTGCCTGTACTGCCGTGTAGTCCCGAATGGAGTACTGTGTGTATAGTGCCGTGTAGTACTGAGTGGAGTACAGTGCCTGTACTAACGTGTAGTCCCGAGTGGAGTGCTGTGTGTATAGTGCAGTGTAGTACTGAGTGGAGTACTGTGTGTATAGTGCCGTGTAGTACTGAGTGGAGTACAGTGCCTGTACTGCCGTGTAGTACTGAGTGGAGTACTGTGTGTATAGTGCCGTGTAGTACCGAGTGGAGTACAGTGCCTGTACTGCCGTGTAGTACTGAGTGGAGTACAGTGCCTGTACTGCCGTGTAGTACTGAGTGGAGTACAGTGCCTGTACTGCCGTGTAGTACTGAGTGGAGTACAGTGCCTGTACTGCCGTGTAGTACTGAGTGGATTACAGTGCATGTACTGCCGTGTAGTACTGAGTGGAGTACTGTGTGTATAGTGCCGTGTAGTACCGAGTGGAGTACCGTGCCTGTACTGCCGTGTAGTACTGAGTGGAGTACAGTGCCTGTACTGCCGTGTAGTACTGAGTGGTGTACAGTGCCTGTACTGCCGTGTAGTCCCGAGTGGAGTACAGTGCCTGTACTGCCGTGTAGTACTGAGTGGAGTACTGTGTGTATAGTGCCGTGTAGTACCGAGTGGAGTACCGTGCCTGTACTGCCGTGTAGTACTGAGTGAAGTACAGTGCCTGTACTGCCGTGTAGTACTGAGTGGAGTACAGTGCCTGTACTGCCGTGTAGTCCCGACTGGAGTACAGTGCCTGTACTGCCGTGTAGTACCGAGTGGAGTACTGTGTGTATAGTGCCGTGCAGTACCGAGTGGAGTAAAGTGCCTGTACTGCCGTGTAGTACCGAGTGGAGTACTGTGTGTATAGTGCCGTGTAGTACCGTGTGGTGTACAGTGCCTGTACTGCCGTGTAGTACCGAGTGGATTACTGTGTGCATAATGCCGTGTAGACTGTGTGGAGTATAGTGCCTGTAATACCGTGTAGTACCGAGTGGAGTACTGTTTGTATAGTGCCGTGTAGTACCGATTGGAGTACACTGCATGTACTGCCGTGTAGTACCGAGTGGAGTACTGTGTGTATCGTGCGGTGTAGTACCGGGTGGAGTACATTGCATGTACTGCGGTGTAGTACCGAGTGGAGTACTGTGTGTATAGTGCCGTGTATTACCGAGTGGAGTACAGTGCCTGTATTGCCGTGTAGTACCGAGTGGAGTACTGTGTGTATAGTGCCGTCTAGTATCGAGTGGAGTACTGTGTGCATACTGCCGTGTAGTAATGAGTGGAGTACAGTACCTGTACTGCCGTGTAGTACCGAGTGGAGTACTGTGTGTATAGTGCCGTGTAGTACCGAGTGGAGTACAGTGCCTGTACTGCCGTGTAGTACTGAGTGGAGTACAGTGCCTGTACTGCCGTGTAGTCCCGAGTGGAGTACAGTGCCTGTACTGCCGTGTAGTAGTGAGTGGAGTACTGTGCCTGTTCTGCCGTGTAGTACCGAGTGGAGTACTGTGTGTATAGTGCCGTGTAGTACTGAGTGGAGTACATTGCCTGTACTGCCGTGCAGTCCCGAGTGGAGTACTGTGTTTATAGTGCCGTGTAGTACTGAGTGGAGTACAGTGCCTGTACTGCCGTGTAGTCCCGAGTGGAGTACAGTGCCTGTACTGCCGTGTAGTAGTGAGTGGAGTACTGTGCCTGTACTGCCGTGTGGTACTGAGTGGAGTACTGTGTGTATAGTGCCGTGTAGTACCGCGTGGAGTACAGTGGGTGTAGTGCCGTGTAGTACTGAGTCGAGTACTGTGTGCATACTGCCGTGTAGTACTGTGTGGAGTATAGTGCCTGTACTGCCGTGTAGTACCGAGTGGGGGACCGTGTGTATACCGCCGTGTAGTACGGAGTGGAGTACAGTGTGTATAGTGCCGTGTAGTACCGAGTGGAGTACAGTGCCTGTATTGCCGTGTAGTACAGAGTGGAGTACAGTGCCTGTACTGCCGTGTATTACTGAGTGGAGTACAGTGCCTGTTCTGCCGTGTAGTACCGAGTGGGGGACTGTGTGTATACCGCCGTGTAGTACTGAGTGGAGTACAGTGTGTATAGTGCCGTGTAGTACCGCGTGGAGTACAGTGCCTGTACTGCCGTGTAGTACTGAGTGGAGTACTGTGTGTATAGTGCCGTGTAGTACCGAGTGGAGTACCGTGCCTGTACTGCCGTGTAGTACTGAGTGGAGTACAGTGCCTGTACTGCCGTGTAGTACCGAGTGGTGTACAGTGCCTGTACTGCCGTGTAGTCCCGAGTGGAGTACAGTGCGTGTACTGTCGTGTAGTACTGAGTGGAGTACTGTGTGTATAGTGCCGTGTAGTACCGAGTGTAGTACCGTGCCTGTACTGCCGTGTAGTACTGAGTGGAGTACAGTGCCTGTACTGCCGTGTAGTACTGAGTGGAGTACAGTGCCTGTACTGCCGTGTAGTCCCGACTGGAGTACAGTGCCTGTACTGCCGTGTAGTACAGAGTGGAGTACTGTGTGTATAGTGCCGTGTAGTACCGAGTGGAGTACCGTGCCTGTACTGCCGTGTAGTCCCGAGTGGAGTACAGTGCCTGTACAGCCGTGTAGTACTGAGTGGAGTACTGTGTGTATAGTGAAGTGTAGTACCGAGTGGAGTACAGTGCCTGTACTGCCGTGTAGTACTGAGTGGAGTACAGTGCCTGTACTGCCGTGTATTACTGAGTGGAGTACAGTGCCTGTACTGCCGTGTAGTCCCGAATGGAGTGCTGTGTGTATAGTGCCGTGTAGTACTGAGTGGAGTACAGTGCCTGTACTAACGTGTAGTCCCGAGTGGAGTACTGTGTGTATAGTGCAGTGTAGTACTGAGTGGAGTACTGTGTGTATAGTGCCGTGTAGTACTGAGTGGAGTACAGTGCCTGTACTGCCGTGTAGTACTGAGTGGAGTACTGTGTGTATAGTGCCGTGTAGTACCGAGTGGAGTACAGTGCCTGTACTGCCGTGTAGTACTGAGTGGAGTACAGTGCCTGTACTGCCGTGTAGTACTGAGTGGAGTACAGTGCCTGTACTGCCGTGTAGTACTGAGTGGAGTACAGTGCCTGTACTGCCGTGTAGTACTGAGTGGATTACAGTGCCTGTACTGCCGTGTAGTACTGAGTGGAGTACTGTGTGTATAGTGCCGTGTAGTACCGAGTGGAGTACCGTGCCTGTACTGCCGTGTAGTACTGAGTGGAGTACAGTGCCTGTACTGCCGTGTAGTACTGAGTGGTGTACAGTGCCTGTACTGCCGTGTAGTCCCGACTGGAGTACAGTGCCTGTACTGCCGTGTAGTACCGAGTGGAGTACTGTGTGTATAGTGCCGTGTAGTACCGAGTGGAGTAAAGTGCCTGTACTGCCGTGTAGTACTGAGTGGAGTACAGTGCCTGTACTGCCGTGTAGTACTGAGTGGAGTACAGTGCCTGTACTGCCTTGTAGTACTGAGTGGAGTACAGTGCCTGTACTGCCGTGTAGTACTGAGTGGAGTACTGTGTGTATAGTGCCGTGTAGTACCGAGTGGAGTACAGTGCCTGTACTGCCGTGTAGTACTGAGTGGAGTACAGTGCCTGTACTGCCGTGTATTACTGAGTGGAGTACAGTGCCTGTACTGCCGTGTAGTCCCGAATGGAGTACTGTGTGTATAGTGCCGTGTAGTACGGAGTGGAGTACAGTGCCTGTACTGCCGTGTAGTACTGAGTGGAGTACAGTGCCTGTACTAACGTGCTGTCCCGAGTGGAGTACTGTGTGTTTAGTGCAGTGTAGTACTGAGTGGTGTACAATGCCTGTACTGCCGTGTAGTACTGAGTGGAGTACAGTGCCTGTACTCGAGTGTAGTCCCGGGTGGAGTACTGTGTGTACAGTGCCGTGTAGTACTGAGTGGAGTACAGTGCCTGTACTGCCGTATAGTCCGGAGTGGAGTACAGTGCCTGTACTGCCGTGTAGTCCTGAGTGGAGTACTGTGAGTATAGTGCCGTGTAGTACCGAGGGGAGTACAGTGCCTGTACTGCCGTGTAGTACTAAGTGGAGTACAGTGGCTGTACTGCCGTGTAGTCCCGAGTGTAGTACTCTGTGTATAGTGCAGTGTAGTGCTGAGTGGTGTACAGTGCTTGTACTGCCGAGTAGTACTGAGTGCAGTACAGTGCCTTAACTGCCGTGTAGTACTGGGTGGAGTACAGTGCCTGTACTGCCGTGTAGTAGCGAGTGGGGGACTGTGTGTATACTGCTGTGTAGTACCGAGTGGAGTACAGTGCCTGTACTGCCGTGTAGTACCGAGTGGAGTACTGTGTGTATAGTGCCGTGTAGTACCGAGTGGAGTACAGTGCCCGTACTGCCGTGTAGTACCGAGTGGAGTACTGTGTGCATACTGCCGTGTAGTACTGTGTGGAGTATAGTGCCAGTACTGCCGTGTAGTACCGAGTGGAGTACTGTTTGTATAGTGCCGTGTAGTACCGAGTGGAGTACACTGCATGTACTGCCGTGTAGTACCGAGTGGAGTACTGTGTGTATCGTGCGGTGTAGTACCGAGTGGAGTACATTGCATGTACTGCGGTGTAGTACCGAGTGGAGTACTGTGTGTATAGTGCCGTGTAGTACCGAGTGGAGTACAGTGCCTGTACTGCCGTGTAGTACTGAGTGGAGTACTGTGTGTATAGTGCCGTGTAGTACCGAGTGGAGTACAGTGCCTGTACTGCCGTGTAGTACTGAGTGGAGTACAGTGCCTGTACTGCCGTGTATTACTGAGTGAAGTACAGTGCCTGTACTGCCGTGTAGTCCCGAATGGAGTACTGTGTGTATAGTGCCGTGTAGTACGGAGTGGAGTACAGTGCCTGTACTGCCGTGTAGTACTGAGTGGAGTACAGTGCCTGTACTAACGTGTAGTCCCGAGTGGAGTACTGTGTGTTTAGTGCAGTGTAGTACTGAGTGGTGTACAATGCCTGTACTGCCGTGTAGTACTGAGTGGAGTACAGTGCCTGTACTCCCGTGTAGTCCCGAGTGGAGTACTGTGTGTATAGTGCCGTGTAGTACTGAGTGGAGTACAGTGCCTGTACTGCCGTGTAGTCCGGAGTGGAGTACAGTGCCTGTACTGCCGTGTAGTCCTGAGTGGAGTACTGTGTGTATAGTGCCGTGTAGTACCGAGGGGAGTACTGTGTGCATACTGCCGTGTAGTAATGAGTGGAGTACAGTACCTGTACTGCCGTGTAGTACCGAGTGGAGTACAGTGTGTATAGTGCCGTGTAGTACCGAGTGGAATACAGTGCCTGTACTGCCGTGTAGTACTGAGTGGAGTACAGTGCCTGTACTGCCGTGTAGTCCCGAGTGGAGTACAGTGCCTGTACTGCCGTGTAGTACCGAGTGGATTACTGTGTGCATAATGCCGTGTAGACTGTGTGGAGTATAGTGCCTGTACTACCGTGTAGTACCGAGTGGAGTACTGTTTGTATGGTGCCGTGTAGTACCGAGTGGAGTACACTGCATGTACTGCCGTGTAGTACCGAGTGGAGTACTGTGTGTATCGTGCGGTGTAGTACCGAGTGGAGTACATTGCATGTACTGCGGTGTAGTACCGAGTGGAGTACTGTGTGTATAGTGCCGTGTATTACCGAGTGGAGTACAGTGCCTGTATTGCCGTGTAGTACCGAGTGGAGTACTGTGTGTATAGTGCCGTGTAGTACCGAGTGGAGTACTGTGTGCATACTGCCGTGTAGTAATGAGTGGAGTACAGTACCTGTACTGCCGTGTAGTACCGAGTGGAGTACAGTGTGTATAGTGCCGTGTAGTACCGAGTGGAATACAGTGCCTGTACTGCCGTGTAGTACTGAGTGGAGTACAGTGCCTGTACTGCCGTGTAGTCCCGAGTGGAGTACAGTGCCTGTACTGCCGTGTAGTAGTGAGTGGAGTACTGTGCCTGTACTGCCGTGTAGTACCGAGTGGAGTACTGTGTGTATAGTGCCGTGTAGTACTGAGTGGAGTACATTGCCTGTACTGCCGTGCAGTCCCGAGTGGAGTACTGTGTTTATAGTGCCGTGTAGTACTGAGTGGAGTACAGTGCCTGTACTGCCGTGTAGTCCCGAGTGGAGTACAGTGCCTGTACTGCCGTGTAGTAGTGAGTGGAGTACTGTGCCTGTACTGCCGTGTGGTACTGAGTGGAGTACTGTGAGTATAGTGCCGTGTAGTACCGAGGGGAGTACAGTGCCTGTACTGCCGTGTAGTACTAAGTGGAGTACAGTGGCTGTACTGCCGTGTAGTCCCGAGTGTAGTACTCTGTGTATAGTGCAGTGTAGTGCTGAGTGGTGTACAGTGCTTGTACTGCCGAGTAGTACTGAGTGCAGTACAGTGCCTTAACTGCCGTGTAGTACTGGGTGGAGTACAGTGCCTGTACTGCCGTGTAGTAGCGAGTGGGGGACTGTGTGTATACTGCTGTGTAGTACCGAGTGGAGTACAGTGCCTGTACTGCCGTGTAGTACCGAGTGGAGTACTGTGTGTATAGTGCCGTGTAGTACCGAGTGGAGTACAGTGCCCGTACTGCCGTGTAGTACCGAGTGGAGTACTGTGTGCATACTGCCGTGTAGTACTGTGTGGAGTATAGTGCCAGTACTGCCGTGTAGTACCGAGTGGAGTACTGTTTGTATAGTGCCGTGTAGTACCGAGTGGAGTACACTGCATGTACTGCCGTGTAGTACCGAGTGGAGTACTGTGTGTATCGTGCGGTGTAGTACCGAGTGGAGTACATTGCATGTACTGCGGTGTAGTACCGAGTGGAGTACTGTGTGTATAGTGCCGTGTAGTACCGAGTGGAGTACAGTGCCTGTACTGCCGTGTAGTACTGAGTGGAGTACTGTGTGTATAGTGCCGTGTAGTACCGAGTGGAGTACAGTGCCTGTACTGCCGTGTAGTACTGAGTGGAGTACAGTGCCTGTACTGCCGTGTATTACTGAGTGAAGTACAGTGCCTGTACTGCCGTGTAGTCCCGAATGGAGTACTGTGTGTATAGTGCCGTGTAGTACGGAGTGGAGTACAGTGCCTGTACTGCCGTGTAGTACTGAGTGGAGTACAGTGCCTGTACTAACGTGTAGTCCCGAGTGGATTACTGTGTGTTTAGTGCAGTGTAGTACTGAGTGGTGTACAATGCCTGTACTGCCGTGTAGTACTGAGTGGAGTACAGTGCCTGTACTCCCGTGTAGTCCCGAGTGGAGTACTGTGTGTATAGTGCCGTGTAGTACTGAGTGGAGTACAGTGCCTGTACTGCCGTGTAGTCCGGAGTGGAGTACAGTGCCTGTACTGCCGTGTAGTCCTGAGTGGAGTACTGTGTGTATAGTGCCGTGTAGTACCGAGGGGAGTACAGTGCCTGTACTGCCGTGTAGTACTAAATGGAGTACAGTGGCTGTACTGCCGTGTAGTCCCGAGTGTAGTACTGTGTGTATAGTGCAGTGTAGTGCTGAGTGGTGTACAGTGCTTGTACTGCCGTGTAGTACTGAGTGGAGAACAGTGCCTGTTCTGCCGTGTAGTACTAGGTGGAGTACAGTGCCTGTACTGCCGTGTAGTACAGAGTGGGGGACTGTGAGTATACTGCTGTGTAGTACCGAGTGGAGTACAGTGCCTGTACTGCCGTGTAGTACCGAGTGGAGTACTGTGTGTATAGTGCCGTGTAGTACCGAGTGGAGTACAGTGCCTGTACTGTCGTGTAGTACCGAGTGGAGTACTGTGTGTATAGTGCCGTGTAGTACCGAGTGGAGTACAGTGCCTGTACTGCCGTGTAGTACCGAGTGGATTACTGTGTGCATAATGCCGTGTAGAATGTGTGGAGTATAGTGCCTGTACTACCGTGTAGTACCGAGTGGAGTACTGTTTGTATAGTGCCGTGTAGTACCGAGTGGAGTACACTGCATGTACTGCCGTGTAGTACCGAGTGGAGTACTGTGTGTATCGTGCGGTGTAGTACCGAGTGGAGTACATTGCATGTACTGCGGTGTAGTACCGAGTGGAGTACTGTGTGTATAGTGCCGTGTATTACCGAGTGGAGTACAGTGCCTGTATTGCCGTGTAGTACCGAGTGGAGTACTGTGTGTATAGTGCCGTGTAGTACCGAGTGGAGTACTGTGTGCATACTGCCGTGTAGTAATGAGTGGAGTACAGTACCTGTACTGCCGTGTAGTACCGAGTGGAGTACAGTGTGTATAGTGCCGTGTAGTACCGAGTGGAATACAGTGCCTGTACTGCCGTGTAGTACTGAGTGGAGTACAGTGCCTGTACTGCCGTGTAGTCCCGAGTGGAGTACAGTGCCTGTACTGCCGTGTAGTAGTGAGTGGAGTACTGCGCCTGTACTGCCGTGTAGTACGGAGTGGAGTACTGTGTGTATAGTGCCGTGTAGTACTGAGTGGAGTACATTGCCTGTACTGCCGTGCAGTCCCGAGTGGAGTACTGTGTTTATAGTGCCGTGTAGTACTGAGTGGGGTACAGTGCCTGTACTGCCGTGTAGTCCCGAGTGGAGTACAGTGCCTGTACTGCCGTGTAGTAGTGAGTGGAGTACTGTGCCTGTACTGCCGTGTGGTACTGAGTGGAGTACTCTGTGTATAGTGCCGTGTAGTACCGCGTGGAGTACAGTGGGTGTAGTGCCGTGTAGTACTGAGTCGAGTACTGTGTGCATACTGCCGTGTAGTACTGTGTGGAGTATAGTGCCTGTACTGCCGTGTAGTACCGAGTGGGGGACTGTGTGTATACCGCCGTGTAGTACTGAGTGGAGTACAGTGTGTATAGTGCCGTGTAGTACCGAGTGGAGTACAGTGCCTGTACTGCCGTGTAGTACTGAGTGGAGTACAGTGCCTGTACTGCCGTGTAGTACCGAGTGGGGGACTGTGTGTATACCGCCGTGTAGTACTGAGTGGAGTACATTGTGTATAGTGCCGTGTAGTACCGAGTGGAGTACAGTGCCTGTACTGCCGTGTAGTACTGAGTGGAGTACTGTGTGTATAGTGCCGTGTAGTACCGAGTGGAGTACCGTGCCTGTACTGCCGTGTAGTACTGAGTGGAGTACAGTGCCTGTACTGCCGTGTAGTACCGAGTGGTGTACAGTGCCTGTACTGCCGTGTAGTAACGAGTGGAGTACAGTGCGTGTACTGTCGTGTAGTACTGAGTGGAGTACTGTGTGTATAGTGCCGTGTAGTACCGATTGTAGTACCGTGCCTGTACTGCCGTGTAGTACTGAGTGGAGTACAGTGCCTGTACTGCCGTGTAGTACTGAGTCGAGTACTGTGTGCATACTGCCGTGTAGTACTGTGTGGAGTATAGTGCCTGTACTGCCGTGTAGTACGGAGTGGAGTACAGTGTGTATAGTGCCGTGTAGTACCGAGTGGAGTACAGTGCCTGTACTGCCGTGTAGTACAGAGTGGAGTACAGTGCCTGTACTGCCGTGTATTACTGAGTGGAGTACAGTGCCTGTACTGCCGTGTAGTACCGAGTGGGGGACTGTGTGTATACCGCCGTGTAGTACTGAGTGGAGTACATTGTGTATAGTGCCGTGTAGTACCGAGTGGAGTACAGTGCCTGTACTGCCGTGTAGTACTGAGTGGAGTACTGTGTGTATAGTGCCGTGTAGTACCGAGTGGAGTACCGTGCCTGTACTGCCGTGTAGTACTGAGTGGAGTACAGTGCCTGTACTGCCGTGTAGTACCGAGTGGTGTACAGTGCCTGTACTGCCGTGTAGTCCCGAGTGGAGTACAGTGCGTGTACTGTCGTGTAGTACTGAGTGGAGTACTGTGTGTATAGTGCCGTGTAGTACCGATTGTAGTACCGTGCCTGTACTGCCGTGTAGTACTGAGTGGAGTACAGTGCCTGTACTGCCGTGTAGTACTGAGTGGAGTACAGTGCCTGTACTGCCGTGTAGTCCCGACTGGAGTACAGTGCCTGTACTGCCGTGTAGTACAGAGTGGAGTACTGTGTGTATAGTGCCGTGTAGTACCGAGTGGAGTACCGTGCCTGTACTGCCGTGTAGTCCCGAGTGGAGTACAGTGCCTGTACAGCCGTGTAGTACTGAGTGGATTACTGTGTGTATAGTGCCGTGTAGTACCGAGTGGAGTACAGTGCCTGTACTGCCGTGTAGTACTGAGTGGAGTACAGTGCCTGTACTGCCGTGTATTACTGAGTGGAGTACAGTGACTGTACGGCCGTGTAGTCCCGAATGGAGTACTGTGTGTATAGTGCCGTGTAGTACTGAGTGGAGTACAGTGTGTATAGTGCCGTGTAGTACCGAGTGGAGTACAGTGCCTGTACTGCCGTGTAGTACAGAGTGGAGTACAGTGCCTGTACTGCCGTGTATTACTGAGTGGAGTACAGTGCCTATACTGCCGTGTAGTACCGAGTGGGGGACTGTGTGTATACCGCCGTGTAGTACTGAGTGGAGTACAGTGTGTATAGTGCCGTGTAGTACCGAGTGGAGTACAGTGCCTGTACTGCCGTGTAGTACTGAGTGGAGTACTGTGTGTATAGTGCCGTGTAGTACCGAGTGGAGTACCGTGCCTGTACTGCCGTGTAGTACTGAGTGGAGTACAGTGCCTGTACTGCCGTGTAGTACCGAGTGGTGTACAGTGCCTGTACTGCCGTGTAGTCCCGAGTGGAGTACAGTGCGTGTACTGTCGTGTAGTACTGAGTGGAGTACTGTGTGTATAGTGCCGTGTAGTACCGAGTGTACTACCGTGCCTGTACTGCCGTGTAGTACTGAGTGGAGTACAGTGCCTGTACTGCCGTGTAGTACTGAGTGGAGTACAGTGCCTGTACTGCCGTGTAGTCCCGACTGGAGTACATTGCCTGTACTGCCGTGTAGTACAGAGTGGAGTACTGTGTGTATAGTGCCGTGTAGTACCGAGTGGAGTACCGTGCCTGTACTGCCGTGTAGTCCCGAGTGGAGTACAGTGCCTGTACAGCCGTGTAGTACTGAGTGGAGTACTGTGTGTATAGTGCCGTGTAGTACCGAGTGGAGTACAGTGCCTGTACTGCCGTGTAGTACTGAGTGGAGTACAGTGCCTGTACTGCCTTGTAGTCCCGAATGGAGTACTGTGTGTATAGTGCCGTGTAGTACTGAGTGGAGTACAGTGTGTATAGTGCCGTGTAGTACCGAGTGGAGTACAGTGCCTGTACTGCCGTGTAGTACAGAGTGGAGTACAGTGCCTGTACTGCCGTGTATTACTGAGTGGAGTACAGTGCCTGTACTGCCGTGTAGTACCGAGTGGGGGACTGTGTGTATACCGCCGTGTAGTACTGAGTGGAGTACAGTGTGTATAGTGCCGTGTAGTACCGAGTGGAGTACAGTGCCTGTACTGCCGTGTAGTACCGAGTGGAGTACCGTGCCTGTACTGCCGTGTAGTACTGAGTGGAGTACAGTGCCTGTACTGCCGTGTAGTACCGAGTGGTGTACAGTGCCTGTACTGCCGTGTAGTCCCGAGTGGAGTACAGTGCGTGTACTGTCGTGTAGTACTGAGTGGAGTACTGTGTGTATAGTGCCGTGTAGTACCGAGTGTAGTACCGTGCCTGTACTGCCGTGTAGTACTGAGTGGAGTACAGTGCCTGTACTGCCGTGTAGTACTGAGTGGAGTACTGTGTGTATAGTGCCGTGTAGTACCGAGTGGAGTACAGTGCCTGTACTGCCGTGTAGTACTGAGTGGAGTACAGTGCCTGTACTGCCGTGTAGTCCCGACTGGAGTACAGTGCCTGTACTGCCGTGTAGTACAGAGTGGAGTACTGTGTGTATAGTGCCGTGTAGTACCGAGTGGAGTACCGTGCCTGTACTGCCGTGTAGTCCCGAGTGGAGTACAGTGCCTGTACAGCCGTGTAGTACTGAGTGGAGTACTGTGTGTATAGTGCCGTGTAGTACCGAGTGGAGTACAGTGCCTGTACTGCCGTGTAGTACTGAGTGGAGTACAGTGCCTGTACTGCCGTGTATTACTGAGTGGAGTACAGTGCCTGTACTGCCGTGTAGTCCCGAATGGAGTACTGTGTGTATAGTGCCGTGTAGTACTGAGTGGAGTATAGTGCCTGTACTAACGTGTAGTCCCGAGTGGAGTACTGTGTGTATAGTGCAGTGTAGTACTGAGTGGAGTACTGTGTGTATAGTGCCGTGTAGTACTGAGTGGAGTACAGTGCCTGTACTGCCGTGTAGTACTGAGTGGAGTACTGTGTGTATAGTGCCGTGTAGTACCGAGTGGAGTACAGTGCCTGTACTGCCGTGTAGTACTGAGTGGAGTACAGTGCCTGTACTGCCGTGTAGTACTGAGTTGAGTACAGTGCCTGTACTGCCGTGTAGTACTGAGTGGAGTACAGTGCCTGTACTGCCGTGTAGTACTGAGTGGATTACAGTGCCTGTACTGCCGTGTAGTACTGAGTGGAGTACTGTGTGTATAGTGCCGTGTAGTACCGAGTGGAGTACCGTGCCTGTACTGCCGTGTAGTACTGAGTGGAGTACAGTGCCTGTACTGCCGTGTAGTACTGAGTGGTGTACAGTGCCTGTACTGCCGTGTAGTCCCGAGTGGAGTACAGTGCCTGTACTGCCGTGTAGTACTGAGTGGAGTACTGTGTGTATAGTGCCGTGTAGTACCGAGTGGAGTACCGTGCCTGTACTGCCGTGTAGTACTGAGTGAAGTACAGTGCCTGTACTGCCGTGTAGTACTGAGTGGAGTACAGTGCCTGTACTGCCGTGTAGTCCCGACTGGAGTACAGTGCCTGTACTGCCGTGTAGTACCGAGTGGAGTACTGTGTGTATAGTGCCGTGTAGTACCGAGTGGAGTAAAGTGCCTGTACTGCCGTGTAGTACTGAGTGGAGTACAGTGCCTGTACTGCCTTGTAGTACTGAGTGGAGTACAGTGCCTGTACTGCCGTGTAGTACTGAGTGGAGTACTGTGTGTATAGTGCCGTGTAGTACCGAGTGGAGTACCGTGCCTGTACTGCCGTGTAGTCCCGAGTGGAGTACAGTGCCTGTACTGCCGTGTAGTACTGAGTGTAGTACTGTGTGTATAGTGCCGTGTAGTACCGAGTGGAGTACAGTGCCTGTACTGCCGTGTAGTACTGAGTGGAGTACAGTGCCTGTACTGCCGTGTATTACTGAGTGGAGTACAGTGCCTGTACTGCCGTGTAGTCCCGAATGGAGTACTGTGTGTATAGTGCCGTGTAGTACGGAGTGGAGTACAGTGCCTGTACTGCCGTGTAGTACTGAGTGGAGTACAGTGCCTGTACTAACGTGCTGTCCCGAGTGGAGTACTGTGTGTTTAGTGCAGTGTAGTACTGAGTGGTGTACAATGCCTGTACTACCGTGTAGTACTGAGTGGAGTACAGTGCCTGTACTCCCGTGTAGTCCCGAGTGGAGTACTGTGTGTACAGTGCCGTGTAGTACTGAGTGGAGTACAGTGCCTGTACTGCCGTGTAGTCCGGAGTGGAGTACAGTGCCTGTACTGCCGTGTAGTCCTGAGTGGAGTACTGTGAGTATAGTGCCGTGTAGTACCGAGGGGAGTACAGTGCCTGTACTGCCGTGTAGTACTAAGTGGAGTACAGTGGCTGTACTGCCGTGTAGTCCCGAGTGTAGTACTCTGTGTATAGTGCAGTGTAGTGCTGAGTGGTGTACAGTGCTTGTACTGCCGAGTAGTACTGAGTGCAGTACATTGCCTTAACTGCCGTGTAGTACTGGGTGGAGTACAGTGCCTGTACTGCCGTGTAGTAGCGAGTGGGGGACTGTGTGTATACTGCTGTGTAGTACCGAGTGGAGTACAGTGCCTGTACTGCCGTGTAGTACCGAGTGGAGTACTGTGTGTATAGTGCCGTGTAGTACCGAGTGGAGTACAGTGCCCGTACTGCCGTGTAGTACCGAGTGGAGTACTGTGTGCATACTGCCGTGTAGTACTGTGTGGAGTATAGTGCCAGTACTGCCGTGTAGTACCGAGTGGAGTACTGTTTGTATAGTGCCGTGTAGTACCGAGTGGAGTACACTGCATGTACTGCCGTGTAGTACCGAGTGGAGTACTGTGTGTATCGTGCGGTGTAGTACCGAGTGGAGTACATTGCATGTACTGCGGTGTAGTACCGAGTGGAGTACTGTGTGTATAGTGCCGTGTAGTACCGAGTGGAGTACAGTGCCTGTACTGCCGTGTAGTACTGAGTGGAGTACTGTGTGTATAGTGCCGTGTAGTACCGAGTGGAGTACAGTGCCTGTACTGCCGTGTAGTACTGAGTGGAGTACAGTGCCTGTACTGCCGTGTATTACTGAGTGGAGTACAGTGCCTGTACTGCCGTGTAGTCCCGAATGGAGTACTGTGTGTATAGTGCCGTGTAGTACGGAGTGGAGTACAGTGCCTGTACTGCCGTGTAGTACTGAGTGGAGAACAGTGCCTGTACTAACGTGTAGTCCCGAGTGGAGTACTGTGTGTTTAGTGCAGTGTAGTACTGAGTGGTGTACAATGCCTGTACTGCCGTGTAGTACTGAGTGGAGTACAGTGCCTGTACTCCCGTGTAGTCCCGAGTGGAGTACTGTGTGTATAGTGCCGTGTAGTACTGAGTGGAGTACAGTGCCTGTACTGCCGTGTAGTCCGGAGTGGAGTACAGTGCCTGTACTGCCGTGTAGTCCTGAGTGGAGTACTGTGTGTATAGTGCCGTGTAGTACCGAGGGGAGTACAGTGCCTGTACTGCCGTGTAGTACTAAATGGAGTACAGTGGCTGTACTGCCGTTTAGTCCCGAGTGTAGTACTGTGTGTATAGTGCAGTGTAGTGCTGAGTGGTGTACAGTGCTTGTACTGCCGTGTAGTACTGAGTGGAGAACAGTGCCTGTTCTGCCGTGTAGTACTAGGTGGAGTACAGTGCCTGTACTGCCGTGTAGTACCGAGTGGGGGACTGTGAGTATACTGCTGTGTAGTACCGAGTGGAGTACAGTGCCTGTACTGCCGTGTAGTACCGAGTGGAGTACTGTGTGTATAGTGCCGTGTAGTACCGAGTGGAGTACAGTGCCTGTACTGTCGTGTAGTACCGAGTGGAGTACTGTGTGTATAGTGCCGTGTAGTACCGAGTGGAGTACAATGCCTGTACTGCCGTGTAGTACCGAGTGGATTACTGTGTGCATAATGCCGTGTAGACTGTGTGGAGTATAGTGCCTGTACTACCGTGTAGTACCGAGTGGAGTACTGTTTGTATAGTGCCGTGTAGTACCGAGTGGAGTACACTGCATGTACTGCCGTGTAGTACCGAGTGGAGTACTGTGTGTATCGTGCGGTGTAGTACCGAGTAGAGTACATTGCATGTACTGCGGTGTAGTACCGAGTGGAGTACTGTGTGTATATTGCCGTGTATTACCGAGTGGAGTACAGTGCCTGTATTGCCGTGTAGTACCGAGTGGAGTACTGTGTGTATAGTGCCGTGTAGTACCGAGTGGAGTACTGTGTGCATACTGCCGTGTAGTAATGAGTGGAGTACAGTACCTGTACTGCCGTGTAGTACCGAGTGGAGTACAGTGTGTATAGTGCCGTGTAGTACCGAGTGGAGTACAGTGCCTGTACTGCCGTGTAGTACTGAGTGGAGTACAGTGCCTGTACTGCCGTGTAGTCCCGAGTGGAGTACAGTGCCTGTACTGCCGTGTAGTAGTGAGTGGAGTACTGTGCCTGTACTGCCGTGCAGTACCGAGTGGAGTACTGTGTGTATAGTGCCGTGTAGTACTGAGTGGAGTACATTGCCTGTACTGCCGTGCAGTCCCGAGTGGATTACTGTGTTTATAGTGCCGTGTAGTACTGAGTGGAGTACAGTGAATGTACTGCCGTGTAGTCCCGAGTGGAGTACAGTGCCTGTACTGCCGTGTAGTAGTGAGTGGAGTACTGTGCCTGTACTGCCGTGTGGTACTGAGTGGAGTACTGTGTGTATAGTGCCGTGTAGTACCGCGTGGAATACAGTGGGTGTAGTGCCGTGTAGTACTGAGTCGAGTACTGTGTGCATACTGCCGTGTAGTACTGTGTGGAGTATAGTGCCTGTACTGCCGTGTAGTACCGAGTGGGGGACTGTGTGTATACCGCCGTGTAGTACTGAGTGGAGTACAGTGTGTATAGTGCCGTGTAGTACCGAGTGGAGTACAGTGCCTGTACTGCCGTGTAGTACTGAGTGGAGTACAGTGCCTGTACTGCCGTGTATTACTGAGTGGAGTACAGTGCCTGTACTGGCGTGTAGTCCCGAATGGAGTACTGTGTGTATAGTGCCGTGTAGTGCGGAGTGGAGTACAGTGTGTATAGTGCCGTGTAGTACCGAGTGGAGTACAGTGCCTGTACTGCCGTGTAGTACAGAGTGGAGTACATTGCCTGTACTGCCGTGTATTACTGAGTGGAGTACAGTGCCTGTACTGCCGTGTAGTACCGAGTGGGGGACTGTGTGTATACCGCCGTGTAGTACTGAGTGGAGTACAGTGTGTATAGTGCCGTGTAATACCGAGTGGAGTACAGTGCCTGTACTGCCGTGTAGTACTCAGTGGAGTACTGCGTGTATAGTGCCGTGTAGTACCGAGTGGAGTACCGTGCCTGTACTGCCGTGTAGTACTGAGTGGAGTACAGTGCCTGTACTGCCGTGTAGTACCGAGTGGTGTACAGTGCCTGTACTGCCGTATAGTCCCGAGTGGAGTACAGTGCGTGTACTGTCGTGTAGTACTGAGTGGAGTACTGTGTGTATAGTGCCGTGTAGTACCGAGTGTAGTACCGTGCCTGTACTGCCGTGTAGTACTGATTGGAGTACAGTGCCTGTACTGCCGTGTAGTACTGAGTGGAGTACAGTGCCTGTACTGCCGTGTAGTCCCGACTGGAGTACAGTGCCTGTACTGCCGTGTAGTACAGAGTGGAGTACTGTGTGTATAGTGCCGTGTAGTACCGAGTGGAGTACCGTGCCTGTACTGCCGTGTAGTCCCGAGTGGAGTAAAGTGCCTGTACAGCCGTGTAGTACTGAGTGGAGTACTGTGTGTATAGTGCCGTGTAGTACCGAGTGGAGTACAGTGCCTGTACTGCCGTGTAGTACTGAGTGGAGTACAGTGCCTGTACTGCCTTGTATTACTGAGTGGAGTACAGTGCCTGTACTGCCGTGTAGTCCCGAATGGAGTACTGTGTGTAGAGTGCCGTGTAGTACTGAGTGGAGTACAGTGCCTGTACTAACGTGTAGTCCCGAGTGGAGTACTGTGTGTATAGTGCAGTGTAGTACTGAGTGGAGTACTGTGTGTATAGTGCCGTGTAGTACTGAGTGGAGTACAGTGCCTGTACTGCCGTGTAGTACTGAGTGGAGTACTGTGTGTATAGTGCCGTGTAGTACCGAGTGGAGTACAGTGCCTGTACTGCCGTGTAGTACTGAGTGGAGTACAGTGCCTGTACTGCCGTGTAGTACTGAGTGGAGAACAGTGCCTGTACTGCCGTGTAGTACTGAGTGGAGTACAGTGCCTGTACTGCCGTGTAGTACTGAGTGGATTACATTGCATGTACTGCCGTGTAGTACTGAGTGGAGTATTGTTTGTATAGTGCCGTGTAGTACCGAGTGGAGTACCGTGCCTGTACTGCCGTGTAGTACTGAGTGGAGTACAGTTCCTGTACTGCCGTGCAGTACTGAGTGGTGTACAGTGCCTGTACTGCCGTGTAGTCCCGAGTGGAGTACAGTGCCTGTACTGCCGTGTAGTACTGAGTGGAGTACTGTGTGTATAGTGCCGTGTAGTACCGAGTGGAGTACCTTGCCTGTACTGCCGTGTAGTACTGAGTGAAGTACAGTGCCTGTACTGCCGTGTAGTACTGTGTGGAGTACAGTGCCTGTACTGCCGTGTAGTCCCGACTGGAGTACAGTGCCTGTACTGCCGTGTAGTACCGAGTGGAGTACTGTGTGTATAGTGCCGTGTAGTACCGAGTGGAGTAAAGTGCCTGTACTGCCGTGTAGTACTGAGTGGAGTACAGTGCCTGTACTGCCGTGTAGTACTGAGTGGAGTACACTGCCTGTACTGCCGTGTAGTACTGAGTGGAGTACAGTGCCTGTACTGCCGTGTAGTACCGAGTGGAGTACAGTGTCTGTACTGCCGTGTAGTACTGAGTGGAGTACAGTGCCTGTAATGCCTTGTAGTACCGAGTGGAGTACTGTGTGTATAGTGCCGTGTAGTACCGAGTGGAGTACAGTGCCTGTACTGCCGTGTAGTACCGAGTGGAGTACAGTGCCTGTACTGCCGTGTAGTACTGAGTGGAGTACAGTGCCTGTACTGCCGTGTATTACTGAGTGGAGTACAGTGCCTGTACTGCCGTGTAGTCCCGAATGGAGTACTGTGTGTATAGTGCCGTGTAGTACGGAGTGGAGTACAGTGCCTGTACTGCCGTGTAGTACTGAGTGGAGTACAGTGCCTGTACTAACGTGCTGTCCCGAGTGGAGTACTGTGTGTTTAGTGCAGTGTAGTACTGAGTGGTGTACAATGCCTGTACTGCCGTGTAGTACTGAGTGGAGTACAGTGCCTGTACTCCCGTGTAGTCCCGAGTGGAGTACTGTGTGTATAGTGCCGTGTAGTACTGAGTGGTGTACAGTGCCTGTACTGCCGTGTAGTACTGAGTGGAGTACAGTGCCTGTACTAACGTGCTGTCCCGAGTGGAGTACTGTGTGTTTAGTGCAGTGTAGTACTGAGTGGTGTACAATACCTGTACTGCCGTGTAGTACTGAGTGGAGTACAGTGCCTGTACTCCCGTGTAGTCCCGAGTGGAGTACTGTGTGTATAGTGCCGTGTAGTACCGAGTGGAGTACAGTGCCTGTACTGCCGTGTAGTACTGAGCGGAGTACAGTGCCTGTACTGCCGTGTAGTCCCGACTGGAGTACAGTGCCTGTACTGCCGTGTAGTACCGAGTGGAGTACTGTGTGTATAGTGCCGTGTAGTACAGTGTGGAGTAAAGTGCCTGTACTGCCGTGTAGTACTGAGTGGAGTACAGTGCCTGTACTGCCGTGTAGTACTGAGTGGAGTACAGTGCCTGTACTGCCGTGTAGTACTGAGTGGATTACAGTGCCTGTACTGCCGTGTTGTACTGAGTGGAGTACTGTGTGTATTGTGCCGTGTAGTACCGAGTGGAGTACCGTGCCTGTACTGCCGTGTAGTCCCGAGTGGAGTACAGTGCCTGTACTGCCGTGTAGTACTGAGTGGACTACTGTGTGTTTAGTGCCGTGTAGTACCGAGTGGAGTACAGTGCCTGTACTGCCGTGTAGTACTGAGTGGAGTACAGTGCCTGTACTGCCGTGTATTACTGAGTGGAGTACAGTGCCTGTACTGCCGTGTAGTCCCGAATGGAGTACTGTGTGTATAGTGCCGTGTAGTACGGAGTGGAGTACAGTGCCTGTACTGCCGTGTAGTACTGAGTGGAGTACAGTGCCTGTACTGCCGTGTAGTACTGAGTGGATTACAGTGCCTGTACTGCCGTGTTGTACTTAGTGGAGTACTGTGTGTATTGTGCCGTGTAGTACCGAGTGGAGTACCGTGCCTGTACTGCCGTGTAGTCCCGAGTGGAGTACAGTGCCTGTACTGCCGTGTAGTACTGAGTGGACTACTGTGTGTTTAGTGCCGTGTAGTACCGAGTGGAGTACAGTGCCTGTACTGCCGTGTAGTACTGAGTGGAGTACAGTGCCTGTACTGCCGTGTAGTACTGAGTGGAGTACAGTGCCTGTACTCCCGTGTAGTCCCGAGTGGAGTACTGTGTGTATAGTGCCGTGTAGTACTGAGTGGAGTACAGTGCCTGTACTGCCGTGTAGTCCGGAGTGGAGTACAGTGCCTGTACTGCCGTGTAGTCCTGAGTGGAGTACTGTGTGTATAGTGCCGTGTAGTACCGAGGGGAGTACAGTGCCTGTACTGCCGTGTAGTACTAAATGGAGTACAGTGGCTGTACTGCCGTGTAGTCCCGAGTGTAGTACTGTGTGTATAGTGCAGTGTAGTGCTGAGTGGTGTACAGTGCTTGTACTGCCGTGTAGTACTGAGTGGAGAACAGTGCCTGTTCTGCCGTGTAGTACTGGGTGGAGTACAGTGCCTGTACTGCCGTGTAGTACCGAGTGGGGGACTGTGAGTATACTGCTGTGTAGTACCGAGTGGAGTACAGTGCCTGTACTGCCGTGTAGTACCGAGTGGAGTACTGTGTGTATAGTGCCGTGTAGTACCGAGTGGAGTACAGTGCCTGTACTGTCGTGTAGTACCGAGTGGAGTACTGTGTGTATAGTGCCGTGTAGTACCGAGTGGAGTACAGTGCCTGTACTGCCGTGTAGTACCGAGTGGATTACTGTGTGCATAATGCCGTGTAGACTGTGTGGAGTATAGTGCCTGTACTACCGTGTAGTACCGAGTGGAGTACTGTTTGTATAGTGCCGTGTAGTACCGAGTGGAGTACACTGCATGTACTGCCGTGTAGTACCGAGTGGAGTACTGTGTGTATCGTGCGGTGTAGTACCGAGTGGAGTACATTGCATGTACTGCGGTGTAGTACCGAGTGGAGTACTGTGTGTATAGTGCCGTGTATTACCGAGTGGAGTACAGTGCCTGTATTGCCGTGTAGTACCGAGTGGAGTACTGTGTGTATAGTGCCGTCTAGTATCGAGTGGAGTACTGTGTGCATGCTGCCGTGTAGTAATGAGTGGAGTACAGTACCTGTACTGCCGTGTAGTACCGAGTGGAGTACTGTGTGTATAGTGCCGTGTAGTACCGAGTGGAGTACAGTGCCTGTACTGCCGTGTAGTACTGAGTGGAGTACAGTGCCTGTACTGCCGTGTAGTCCCGAGTGGAGTACAGTGCCTGTACTGCCGTGTAGTAGTGAGTGGAGTACTGTGCCTGTACTGCCGTGTAGTACCGAGTGGAGTACTGTGTGTATAGTGCAGTGTAGTACTGAGTGGAGTACATTGCCTGTACTGCCGTGCAGTCCCGAGTGGAGTACTGTGTTTATAGTGCCGTGTAGTACTGAGTGGAGTACAGTGCCTGTAATGCCGTGTAGTCCCGAGTGGAGTACAGTGCCTGTACTGCCGTGTAGTAGTGAGCGGAGTACTGTGCCTGTACTGCCGTGTGGTACTGAGTGGAGTACTGTGTGTATAGTGCCGTGTAGTACCGCGTGGAGTACAGTTGGTGTAGTGCCGTGTAGTACTGAGTCGAGTACTGTGTGCATACTGCCGTGTAGTACTGTGTGGAGTATAGTGCCTGTACTGCCGTGTAGTACCGAGTGGGGGACTGTGTGTATACCGCCGTGTAGTACTTAGTGGAGTACAGTGTGTATAGTGCCGTGTAGTACCGAGTGGAGTACAGTGCCTGTACTGCCGTGTAGTACTGAGTGGAGTACAGTGCCTGTACTGCCGTGTATTACTGAGTGGAGTACAGTGCCTGTACTGCCGTGTAGTCCCGAATGGAGTACTGTGTGTATAGTGCCGTGTAGTACGGAGTGGAGTACAGTGTGTATAGTGCCGTGTAGTACCGAGTGGAGTACAGTGCCTGTACTGCCGTGTAGTACAGAGTGGAGTACAGTGCCTGTACTGCCGTGTATTACTGAGTGGAGTACAGTGCCTGTACTGCCGTGTAGTACCGAGTGGGGGACTGTGTGTATACCGCCGTGTAGTACTGAGTGGAGTACAGTGTGTATAGTGCCGTGTAGTACCGAGTGGAGTACAGTGCCTGTACTGCCGTGTAGTACTGAGTGGAGTACAGTGCCTGTAATGCCGTGTATTACTGAGTGGAGTACAGTGCCTGTACTGCCGTGTAGTCCCGAATGGAGTACTGTGTGTATAGTGCCGTGTAGTACTGAGTGGAGTACTGTGTGTATAGTGCCGTGTAGTACCGAGTGGAGTACCGTGCCTGTACTGCCGTGTAGTACTGAGTGGAGTACAGTGCCTGTACTGCCGTGTAGTACCGAGTGGTGTACAGTGCCTGTACTGCCGTGTAGTCCCGAGTGGAGTACATGGCGTGTACTGTCGTGTAGTACTGAGTGGAGTACTGTGTGTATAGTGCCGTGTAGTACCGAGTGTAGTACCGTGCCTGTACTGCCGTGTAGTACTGAGTGGAGTACAGTGCCTGTACTGCCGTGTAGTACTGAGTGGAGTACAGTGCCTGTACTGCCGTGTAGTCCCGACTGGAGTACAGTGCCTGTACTGCCGTGTAGTACAGAGTGGAGTACTGTGTGTATAGTGCCGTGTAGTACCGAGTGGAGTACCGTGCCTGTACTGCCGTGTAGTACCGATTGGAGTACAGTGCCTGTACAGCCGTGTAGTACTGAGTGGAGTACTGTGTGTATAGTGCCGTGTAGTACCGAGTGGAGTACAGTGCCTGTACTGCCGTGTAGTACTGAGTGGAGTACAGTGCCTGTACTGGCGTGTATTACTGAGTGGAGTACAGTGCCTGTACTGCCGTGTAGTCCCGAATGGAGTACTGTGTGTATAGTGCCGTGTAGTACTGAGTGGAGTACAGTGCCTGTACTAACGTGTAGTCCCGAGTGGAGTACTGTGTGTATAGTGCAGTGTAGTACTGAGTGGAGTACTGTGTGTATAGTGCCGTGTAGTACTGAGTGGAGTACAGTGCCTGTACTGCCGTGTAGTACTGAGTGGAGTACTGTGTGTATAGTGCCGTGTAGTACCGAGTGGAGTACAGTGCCTGTACTGCCGTGTAGTACTGAGTGGAGTACAGTGCCTGTACTGCCGTGTAGTACTGAGTGGAGTACAGTGCCTGTACTGCCGTGTAGTACTGAGTGGAGTACAGTGCCTGTACTGCCGTGTAGTACTGAGTGGATTACAGTGCCTGTACTGCCGTGTAGTACTGAGTGGAGTACTGTGTGTATAGTGCCGTGTAGTACCGAGTGGAGTACCGTGCCTGTACTGCCGTGTAGTACTGAGTGGAGTACAGTGCCTGTACTGCCGTGTAGTACTGAGTGGTGTACAGTGCCTGTTCTGCCGTGTAGTCCCGACTGGAGTACAGTGCCTGTACTGCCGTGTAGTACCGAGTGGAGTACTGTGTGTATAGTGCCGTGTAGTACCGAGTGGAGTAAAGTGCCTGTACTGCCGTGTAGTACTGATTGGAGTACAGTGCCTGTACTGCCGTGTAGTACTGAGTGGAGTACAGTGCCTGTACTGCCTTGTAGTACTGAGTGGAGTACAGTGCCTGTACTGCCGTGTAGTACTGAGTGGAGTACTGTGTGTATAGTGCCGTGTAGTACCGAGTGGAGTACCGTGCCTGTACTGCCGTGTAGTCCCGAGTGGAGTACAGTGCCTGTACTGCCGTGTAGTATTGAGTGTAGTACTGTGTGTATAGTGCCGTGTAGTACCGAGTGGAGTACAGTGCCTGCACTAACGTGCTGTCCCGAGTGGAGTACTGTGTGTTTAGTGCAGTGTAGTACTGAGTGGTGTACAATGCCTGTACTGCCGTGTAGTACTGAGTGGAGTACAGTGCCTGTACTCCCGTGTAGTCCCGAGTGGAGTACTGTGTGTACAGTGCCGTGTAGTACTGAGTGGAGTACAGTGCCTGTACTGCCGTGTAGTCCGGAGTGGAGTACAGTGCCTGTACTGCCGTGTAGTCCTGAGTGGAGTACTGTGAGTATAGCGCCTTGTAGTACCGAGGGGAGTACAGTGCCTGTACTGCCGTGTAGTACTAAGTGGAGTACAGTGGCTGTATTGCCGTGTAGTCCCGAGTGTAGTACTCTGTGTATAGTGCAGTGTAGTGCTGAGTGGTGTACAGTGCTTGTACTGCCGAGTAGTACTGAGTGCAGTACAGTGCCTTAACTGCCGTGTAGTACTGGGTGGAGTACAGTGCCTGTACTGCCGTGTAGTAGCGAGTGGAGTACTGTGTGTATAGTGCCGTGTAGTACCGAGTGGAGTACAGTGCCCGTACTGCCGTGTAGTACCGAGTGGAGTACTGTGTGCATACTGCCGTGTAGTACTGTGTGGAGTATAGTGCCAGTACTGCCGTGTAGTACCGAGTGGAGTACTGTTTGTATAGTGCCGTGTAGTACCGAGTGGAGTACACTGCATGTACTGCCGTGTAGTACCGAGTGGAGTACTGTGTGTATCGTGCGGTGTAGTACCGAGTGGAGTACATTGCATGTACTGCGGTGTAGTACCGAGTGGAGTACTGTGTGTATAGTGCCGTGTAGTACCGAGTGGAGTACAGTGCCTGTACTGCCGTGTAGTACTGAGTGGAGTACTGTGTGTATAGTGCCGTGTAGTACCGAGTGGAGTACAGTGCCTGTACTGCCGTGTAGTACTGAGTGGAGTACAGTGCCTGTACTGCCGTGTATTACTGAGTGGAGTACAGTGCCTGTACTGCCGTGTAGTCCCGAATGGAGTACTGTGTGTATAGTGCCGTGTAGTACGGAGTGGAGTACAGTGCCTGTACTGCCGTGTAGTACTGAGTGGAGTACAGTGCCTGTACTAACGTGTAGTCCCGAGTGGAGTACTGTGTGTTTAGTGCAGTGTAGTACTGAGTGGTGTACAATGCCTGTACTGCCGTGTAGTACTGAGTGGAGTACAGTGCCTGTACTCCCGTGTAGTCCCGAGTGGAGTACTGTGTGTATAGTGCCGTGTAGTACTGAGTGGAGTACAGTGCCTGTACTGCCGTGTAGTCCGGAGTGGGGTACAGTGCCTGTACTGCCGTGTAGTCCTGAGTGGAGTACTGTGTGTATAGTGCCGTGTAGTACCGAGGTGAGTACAGTGCCTGTACTGCCGTGTAGTACTAGGTGGAGTACAGTGCCTGTACTGCCGTGTAGTACCGAGTGGGGGACTGTGAGTATACTGCTGTGTAGTAACGAGTGGAGTACAGTGCTTGTACTGCCGTGTATTACTGAGTGGAGTACAGTGCCTGTACTGCCGTGTAGTCCCGAGTGTAGTACTGTGTGTATAGTGCAGTGTAGTGCTGAGTGGTGTACAGTGCTTGTACTGCCGTGTAGTACTGAGTGGAGAACAGTGCCTGTACTGCCGTGTATTACTGAGTGGAGTACAGTGCCTGTACTGCCGTGTAGTCCCGAGTGTAGTACTGTGTGTATAGTGCAGTGTAGTGCTGAGTGGTGTACAGTGCTTGTACTGCCGTGTAGTACTGAGTGGAGAACAGTGCCCGTTCTGCCGTGTAGTACTAGGTGGAGTACAGTGCCTGTACTGCCGTGTAGTACCGAGTGGGGGACTGTGAGTATACTGCTGTGTAGTACCGAGTGGAGTACAGTGCTTGTACTGCCGTGTAGTACTGAGTGGAGAACAGTGCCTGTTCTGCCGTGTAGTACTAGGTGGAGTACAGTGCCTGTACTGCCGTGTAGTACCGAGTGGGGGACTGTGAGTATACTGCCGTGTAGTCCCGAGTGGAGTACTGTGTGTATAGTGGGGTGTAGTACCGAGGTGAGTACAGTGCCTGTACTGCCGTGTAGTACTGAGTGGAGTACTGTGTGTATAGTGCCGTGTAGTACCGAGTGGAGTACAGTGCCTGTACTGCTGTGTAGTACTGAGTGGAGTACAGTGCCTGTACTGCCGTGTATTACTGAGTGGAGTACAGTGCCTGTACTGCCGTGTAGTCCCGAATGGAGTACTGTGTGTATAGTGCCGTGTAGTACGGAGTGGAGTACAGTGCCTGTACTGCCGTGTAGTACTGAGTGGAGTACAGTGCCTGTACTGCCGTGTAGTCCCGAGTGTAGTACTGTGTGTATAGTGCAGTGTAGTGCTGAGTGGTGTACAGTGCTTGTACTGCCGTGTAGTACCGAGTGGAGTACAGTGCTTGTACTGCCGTGTATTACTGAGTGGAGTACAGTGCCTGTACTGCCGTGTAGTCCCGAGTGTAGTACTGTGTGTATAGTGCAGTGTAGTGCTGAGTGGTGTACAGTGCTTGTACTGCCGTGTAGTACTGAGTGGAGTACAGTGCCTGTACTGCCGTGTATTACTGAGTGGAGTACAGTGCCTGTACTGCCGTGTAGTCCCGAATGGAGTACTGTGTGTATAGTGCCGTGTAGTACGGAGTGGAGTACAGTGCCTGTACTGCCGTGTAGTACTGAGTGGAGTACAGTGCCTGTACTGCCGTGTAGTCCCGAGTGTAGTACTGTGTGTATAGTGCAGTGTAGTGCTGAGTGGTGTACAGTGCTTGTACTGCCGTGTAGTACTGAGTGGAGAACAGTGCCTGTTCTGCCGTGTAGTACTAGGTGGAGTACAGTGCCTGTACTGCCGTGTAGTACCGAGTGGGGGACTGTGAGTATACTGCCGTGTAGTCCTGAGTGGAGTACTGTGTGTATAGTGCCGTGTAGTACCGAGGTGAGTACAGTGCCTGTACTGCCGTGTAGTACTGAGTGGAGTACTGTGTGTATAGTGCCGTGTAGTACCGAGTGGAGTACAGTGCCTGTACTGCCGTGTAGTACTGAGTGGAGTACAGTGCCTGTATTGCCGTGTATTACTGAGTGGAGTACAGTGCCTGTACTGCCGTGTAGTCCCGAGTGTAGTACTGTGTGTATAGTGCAGTGTAGTGCTGAGTGGTGTACAGTGCTTGTACTGCCGTGTAGTACTGAGTGGAGAACAGTGCCTGTTCTGCAGTGTAGTACTAGGTGGAGTACCGTGCCTGTACTGCCGTGTAGTACCGAGTGGGGGACTGTGAGTATACTGCTGTGTAGTACCGAGTGGAGTACAGTGCTTGTACTGCCGTGTAGTACCGAGTGGAGTACTGTGTGTATAGTGCCGTGTAGTACCGAGTGGAGTACAGTGCCTGTACTGTCGTGTAGTACCGAGTGGAGTACTGTGTGTATAGTGCCGTGTAGTACCGAGTGGAGTACAGTGCCTGTACTGCCGTGTAGTACCGAGTGGATTACTGTGTGCATAATGCCGTGTAGACTGTGTGGAGTATAGTGCCTGTACTACCGTGTAGTACCGAGTGGAGTATTGTTTGTATAGTGCCGTGTAGTACCAAGTGGAGTACACTGCATGTACTGCCGTGTAGTACCGAGTGTAGTACTGTGTGTATCGTGCGGTGTAGTACCGAGTGGAGTACATTGCATGTACTGCGGTGTAGTACCGAGTGGAGTACTGTGTGTATAGTGCCGTGTATTACCGAGTGGAGTACAGTGCCTGTATTGCCGTGTAGTACCGAGTGGAGTACTGTGTGTATAGTGCCGTGTAGTACCGAGTGGAGTACTGTGTGCATACTGCCGTGTAGTAATGAGTGGAGTACAGTACCTGTACTGCCGTGTAGTACCGAGTGGAGTACAGTGTGTATAGTGCCGTGTAGTACCGAGTGGAGTACAGTGCCTGTACTGCCGTGTAGTACTGAGTGGAGTACAGTGCCTGTACTGCCGTGTAGTCCCGAGTGGAGTACAGTGCCTGTACTGCCGTGTAGTAGTGAGTGGAGTACTGTGCCTGTACTGCCGTGTAGTACCGAGTGGAGTACTGTGTGTATAGTGCCGTGTAGTACTGAGTGGAGTACATTGCCTGTACTGCCGTGCAGTCCCGAGTGGAGTACTATGTTTATAGTGCCGTGTAGTACTGAGTGGTGTACAGTGCTTGTACTGCCGTGTAGTCCCGAGTGGAGTACAGTGCCTCTACTGCCGTGTAGTAGTGAGTGGAGTACTGTGCCTGTACTGCCGTGTGGTACTGAGTGGAGTACTGTGTGTATAGTGCCGTGTAGTACCGCGTGGAGTACAGTGGGTGTAGTGCCGTGTAGTACTGAGTCGAGTACTGTGTGCATACTGCCGTGTAGTACTGTGTGGAGTATAGTGCCTGTACTGCCGTGTAGTACCGAGTGGGGGACTGTGTGTATCCCGCCGTGTAGTACTGAGTGGAGTACAGTGTGTATAGTGCCGTGTAGTACCGAGTGGAGTACAGTGCCTGTACTGCCGTGTAGTACTGAGTGGAGTACAGTGCCTGTACTGCCGTGTATTACTGAGTGGAGTACAGTGCCTGTACTGGCGTGTAGTCCCGAATGGAGTACTGTGTGTATAGTGCCGTGTAGTACGGAGTGGAGTACATTGTGTATAGTGCCGTGTAGTACCGAGTGGAGTACAGTGCCTGTACTGCCGTGTATTACTGAGTGGAGTACAGTGCCTGTACTGCCGTGTAGTACCGAGTGGGGGACTGTGTGTATACCGCCGTGTAGGACTGAGTGGAGTACTGTGTGTATAGTGCCGCGTAGTACCGAGTGGAGTACAGTGCCTGTACTGCCGTGTAGTACTGAGTGGAGTACTGTGTGTATAGTGCCGTGTAGTACCGAGTGGAGTACCGTGCCTGTACTGCCGTGTAGTACTGAGTGGAGTACAGTGCCTGTACTGCCGTGTAGTACCGAGTGGTGTACAGTGCCTGTACTGCCGTGTAGTCCCGAGTGGAGTACAGTGCGTGTACTGTCGTGTAGTACTGAGTGGAGTACTGTGTGTATAGTGCCGTGTAGTACCGAGTGCAGTACCGTGCATGTACTGCCGTGTAGTACTGAGTGGAGTACAGTGCCTGTATTGCCGTGTAGTACTGAGTGGAGTACAGTGCCTGTACTGCCGTGTAGTCCCGACTGGAGTACAGTGCCTGTACTGCCGTGTAGTACAGAGTGGAGTACTGTGTGTATAGTGCCGTGTAGTACCGAGTGGAGTACCGTGCCTGTACTGCCGTGTATTCCCAAGTGGAGTACAGTGCCTGTACAGCCGTGTAGTACTGAGTGGAGTACTGTGTGTATAGTGCCGTGTAGTACCGAGTGGAGTACAGTGCCTGTACTGCCGTGTAGTACTGAGTGGAGTACAGTGCCTGTACTGCCGTGTATTACTGAGTGGAGTACAGTGCCTGTACTGCCGTGTAGTCCCGAATGGAGTACTGTGTGTGTAGTGCCGTGTAGTACCGAGTGGAGTACAGTGCCTGTACTGCCGTGTAGTACCGAGTGGATTACTGTGTGCATAATGCCGTGTAGACTGTGTGGAGTATAGTGCCTGTACTACCGTGTAGTACCGGGTGGAGTACTGTTTGTATAGTGCCGTGTAGTACCGAGTGGAGTACACTGCATGTACTGCCGTGTAGTACCGAGTGGAGTACTGTGTGTATCGTGCGGTGTAGTACCGAGTGGAGTACATTGCATGTACTGCGGTGTATTACCGAGTGGAGTACTGTGTGTATAGTGCCGTGTATTACCGAGTGGAGTACAGTGCCTGTATTGCCGTGTAGTACCGAGTGGAGTACTGTGTGTATAGTGCCGTGTAGTATCGAGTGGAGTACTGTGTGCATACTGCCGTGTAGTAATGAGTGGAGTACAGTACCTGTACTGCCGTGTAGTACCGAGTGGAGTACAGTGTGTATAGTGCCGTGTAGTACCGAGTGGAGTACAGTGCCTGTACTGCCGTGTAGTAGTGAGTGGAGTACTGTGCCTGTACTGCCGTGTAGTACCGAGTGGAGTACTGTGTGTATAGTGCCGTGTAGTACTGAGTGGAGTACATTGCCTGTACTGCCGTGCAGTCCCGAGTGGAGTACTGTGTTTATAGTGCCGTGTAGTACTGAGTGGAGTACAGTGCCTGTACTGCCGTGTAGTCCCGAGTGGAGTACAGTGCCTGTACTGCCGTGTAGTAGTGAGTGGAGTACTGTGCCTGTACTGCCGTGTGGTACTGAGTGGAGTACTGTGTGTATAGTGCCGTGTAGTACCGCGTGGAGTACAGTGGGTGTAGTGCCGTGTAGTACTGATTCGAGTACTGTGTGCATACTGCCGTGTAGTACTGTGTGGAGTATAGTGCCTGTACTGCCGTGTAGTACCGAGTGGGGGACTGTGTGTATACCGCCGTGTAGTACTGAGTGGAGTACAGTGTGTATAGTGCCGTGTAGTACCGAGTGGAGTACAGTGCCTGTACTGCCGTGTAGTACTGAGTGGAGTACAGTGCCTGTACTGCCGTGTATTACTGAGTGGAGTACAGTGCCTGTACTGGCGTGTAGTCCCGAATGGAGTACTGTGTGTATAGTGCCGTGTAGTACGGAGTGGAGTACAGTGTGTATAGTGCCGTGTAGTACCGAGTGGAGTACAGTGCCTGTACTGCCGTGTAGTACAGAGTGGAGTACAGTGCCTGTACTGCCGTGTATTACTGAGTGGAGTACAGTGCCTGTACGGCCGTGTAGTACCGAGTGGGGGACTGTGTGTATACCGCCGTGTAGTACTGAGTGGAGTACAGAGTGTATAGTGCCGTGTAGTACCGAGTGGAGTACAGTGCCTGTACTGCCGTGTAGTACTGAGTGGAGTACTGTGTGTATAGTGCCGTGTAGTACCGAGTGGAGTACCGTGCCTGTACTGCCGTGTAGTACTGAGTGGAGTACAGTGCCTGTACTGCCGTGTAGTACCGAGTGGTGTACAGTGCCTGTACTGCCGTGTAGTCCCGAGTGGAGTACAGTGCGTGTACTGTCGTGTAGTACTGAGTGGAGTACTGTGTGTATAGTGCCGTGTAGTACCGAGTGTTGTACCGTGCCTGTACTGCCGTGTAGTACTGAGTGGAGTACAGTGCCTGTACTGCCGTGTAGTACTGAGTGGAGTACAGTGCCTGTACTGACGTGTAGTCCCGACTGGAGTACAGTGCCTGTACTGCCGTGTAGTACAGAGTGGAGTACTGTGTGTATAGTGCCGTGTAGTACCGAGTGGAGTACCGTGCCTGTACTGCCGTGTAGTCCCGAGTGGAGTACAGTGCCTGTACAGCCGTGTAGTACTGAGTGGAGTACTGTGTGTATAGTGCCGTGTAGTACCGAGTGGAGTACAGTGCCTGTACTGCCGTGTAGTACTGAGTGGAGTACAGTGCCTGTACTGCCGTGTATTACTGAGTGGAGTACAGTGCCTGTACTGCCGTGTAGTCCCGAATGGAGTACTGTGTGTATAGTGCCGTGTAGTACTGAGTGGAGTACAGTGCCTGTACTAACGTGTAGTCCCGAGTGTAGTACTGGGTGTATAGTGCAGTGTCGTACTGAGTGGAGTACTGTGTGTATAGTGCCGTGTAGTACTGAGTGGAGTACAGTGCCTGTACTGCCGTGTAGTACTGAGTGGAGTACTGTGTGTATACTGCCGTGTAGTACCGAGTGGAGTACAGTGCCTGTACTGCCGTGTAGTACTGAGTGGAGTACAGTGCCTGTACTGCCGTGTAGTACTGAGTGGAGTACAGTGCCTGTACTGCCGTGTAGTACTGAGTGGAGTACAGTGCCTGTACTGCCGTGTAGTACTGAGTGGATTACAGTGCCTGTACTGCCGTGTAGTACTGAGTGGAGTACTGTTTGTATAGTGCCGTGTAGTACCGAGTGGAGTACCGTGCCTGTACTGCCGTGTAGTACTGAGTGGAGTACAGTGCCTGTACTGCCGTGCAGTACTGAGTGGTGTACAGTGCCTGTACTGCCGTGTAGTCCCGAGTGGAGTACAGTGCCTGTACTGCCGTGTAGTACTGAGTGGAGTACTGTGTGTATAGTGCCGTGTAGTACCGAGTGGAGTACCGTGCCTGTACTGCCGTGTAGTACTGAGTGAAGTACAGTGCCTGTACTGCCGTGTAGTACTGTGTGGAGTACAGTGCCTGTACTGCCGTGTAGTCCCGACTGGAGTACAGTGCCTGTACTGCCGTGTAGTATCGAGTGGAGTACTGTGTGTATAGTGCCGTGTAGTACCGAGTGGAGTAAAGTGCCTGTACTGCCGTGTAGTACTGAGTGGAGTACAGTGCCTGTACTGCCGTGTAGTACTGAGTGGAGTACAGTGCCTGTACTGCCTTGTAGTACTGAGTGGAGTACAGTGCCTGTACTGCCGTGTAGTACTGAGTGGAGTACTGTGTGTATGGTGCCGTGTAGTACCGAGGGGAGTACCGTGCCTGTACTGCCGTGTAGTCCCGAGTGGAGTACAGTGCCTGTACTGCCGTGTAGTACTGAGTGTAGTACTGTGTGTATAGTGCCGTGTAGTACCGAGTGGAGTACAGTGCCTGTACTGCCGTGTAGTACTGAGTGGAGTACAGTGCCTGTACTGCCGTGTATTACTGAGTGGAGTACAGTGCCTGTACTGCCGTGTAGTCCCGAATGGAGTACTGTGTGTATAGTGCCGTGTAGTACGGAGTGGAGTACAGTGCCTGTACTGCCGTGTAGTACTGAGTGGAGTACAGTGCCTGTACTAACGTGCTGTCCCGAGTGGAGTACTGTGTGTTTAGTGCAGTGTAGTACTGAGTGGTGTACAATGCCTGTACTGCCGTGTAGTACTGAGTGGAGTACAGTGCCTGTACTCCCGTGTAGTCCCGAGTGGAGTACTGTGTGTATAGTGCCGTGTAGTACTGAGTGGAGTACAGTGCCTGTACTGCCGTGTAGTACTGAGTGGAGTACAGTGCCTGTAATAACGTGCTGTCCCGAGTGGAGTACTGTGTGTTTAGTGCAGTTTAGTACTGAGTGGTGTACAATGCCTGTACTGCCGTGTAGTACTGAGTGGAGTACAGTGCCTGTACTCCCTTGTAGTCCCGAGTGGAGTACTGTGTGTATAGTGCCGTGTAGTACCGAGTGGAGTACAGTGCCTGTACTGCCGTGTAGTACTGAGCGGAGTACAGTGCCTGTACTGCCGTGTAGTCCCGACTGGAGTACAGTGCCTGTACTGCCGTGTAGTACCGAGTGGAGTACTGTGTGTATAGTGCCGTGTAGTACAGTGTGGAGTAAAGTGCCTGTACTGCCGTGTAGTACTGAGTGGAGTACAGTGCCTGTACTGCCGTGTAGTACTGAGTGGAGTACAGTGCCTGTACTGCCGTGTAGTACTGAGTGGATTACAGTGCCTGTACTGCCGTGTAGTACTGAGTGGAGTACTGTGTGTATTGTGCCGTGTAGTACCGAGTGGAGTACCGTGCCTGTACTGCCGTGTAGTCCCGAGTGGAGTACAGTGCCTGTACTGCCGTGTAGTACTGAGTGGAGTACTGTGTGTATAGTCCCGTGTAGTACCGAGTGGAGTACAGTGCCTGTACTGCCGTGTAGTACTGAGTGGAGTACAGTGCCTGTACTGCCGTGTATTACTGAGTGGAGTACAGTGCCTGTACTGCCGTGTAGTCCCGAATGGAGTACTGTGTGTATAGTGCCGTGTAGTACGGAGTGGAGTACAGTGCCTGTACTGCCGTGTAGTATTGAGTGGAGTACAGTGCCTGTACTAACGTGTAGTCCCGAGTGGAGTACTGTGTGTTTAGTGCAGTGTAGTACTGAGTGGTGTACAATGCCTGTACTGCCGTGTAGTACTGAGTGGAGTACAGTGCCTGTACTCCCGTGTAGTCCCGAGTGGAGTACTGTGTGTATAGTGCCGTGTAGTACTGAGTGGAGTACAGTGCCTGTACTGCCGTGTAGTCCGGAGTGGAGTACAGTGCCTGTACTGCCGTGTAGTCCTGAGTGGAGTACTGTGTGTATAGTGCCGTGTAGTACCGAGGGGAGTACAGTGCCTGTACTGCCGTGTAGTACTAAATGGAGTACAGTGGCTGTACTGCCGTGTTGTCCCGAGTGTAGTACTGTGTGTATAGTGCAGTGTAGTGCTGAGTGGTGTACAGTGCTTGTACTGCCGTGTAGTACTGAGTGGAGAACAGTGCCTGTTCTGCCGTGTAGTACTGGGTGGAGTACAGTGCCTGTACTGCCGTGTAGTACCGAGTGGGGGACTGTGAGTATACTGCTGTGTAGTACCGAGTGGAGTACAGTGCCTGTACTGCCGTGTAGTACCGAGTGGAGTACTGTGTGTATAGTGCCGTGTAGTACCGAGTGGAGTACAGTGCCTGTACTGTCGTGTAGTACCGAGTGGAGTACTGTGTGTATAGTGCCGTGTAGTACCGAGTGGAGTACAGTGCCTGTACTGCCGTGTAGTACCGAGTGGATTACTGTGTGCATAATGCCGTGTAGACTGTGTGGAGTATAGTGCCTGTACTACCGTGTAGTACCGAGTGGAGTACTGTTTGTATAGTGCCGTGTAGTACCGAGTGGAGTACACTGCATGTAATGCCGTGTAGTACCGAGTGGAGTACTGTGTGTATCGTGCGGTGTAATACCGAGTGGAGTACATTGCATGTACTGCGGTGTAGTACCGAGTGGAGTACTGTGTGTATAGTGCCGTGTATTACCGAGTGGAGTACAGTGCCTGTATTGCCGTGTAGTACCGAGTGGAGTACTGTGTGTATAGTGCCGTCTAGTATCGAGTGGAGTACTGTGTGCATACTGCCGTGTAGTAATGAGTGGTATACAGTACCTGTACTGCCGTGTAGTACCGAGTGGAGTACTGTGTGTATAGTGCCGTGTAGTACCGAGTGGAGTACAGTGCCTGTACTGCCGTGTAGTACTGAGTGGAGTACAGTGCCTGTACTGCCGTGTAGTCCCGAGTGGAGTACAGTGCCTGTACTGCCGTGTAGTAGTGAGTGGAGTACTGTGCCTGTACTGCCGTGTAGTACCGAGTGGAGTACTGTGTGTATAGTGCCGTGTAGTACTGAGTGGAGTACATTGCCTGTACTGCCGTGCAGTCCCGAGTGGAGTACTGTGTTTATAGTGCCGTGTAGTACTGAGTGGAGTACAGTGCCTGTACTGCCGTGTAGTCCCGAGTGGAGTACAGTGCCTGTACTGCCGTGTAGTAGTGAGTGGAGTACTGTGCCTGTACTGCCGTGTGGTACTGAGTGGAGTACTGTGTGTATAGTGCCGTGTAGTACCGCGTGGAGTACAGTGGGTGTAGTGCCGTGTAGTACTGAGTCGAGTACTGTGTGCATACTGCCGTGTAGTACTGTGTGGAGTATAGTGTCTGTACTGCCGTGTAGTACCGAGTGGGGGACTGTGTGTATACCGCCGTGTAGTACTGAGTGGAGTACAGTGTGTATAGTGCCGTGTAGTACCGAGTGGAGTACAGTGCCTGTACTGCCGTGTAGTACTGAGTGGAGTACAGTGCCTGTACTGCCGTGTATTACTGAGTGGAGTACAGTGCCTGTACTGCCGTGTAGTCCCGAATGGAGTACTGTGTGTATAGTGCCGTGTAGTACTGAGTGGAGTACAGTGTGTATAGTGCCATGTAGTAACGAGTGGAGTACAGTGCCTGTACTGCCGTGTAGTACAGTGCCTGTACTGCCGTGTATTACTGAGTGGAGTACAGTGCCTGTACTGCCGTGTAGTACCGAGTGGGGGACTGTGTGTATACCGCCGTGTAGTACTGAGTGGAGTACAGTATGTATAGTGCCGTGTAGTACCGAGTGGAGTACAGTGCCTGTACTGCCGTGTAGTACTGAGTGGAGTACTGTGTGTATAGTGCCGTGTAGTACCGAGTGGAGTACCGTGCCTGTACCGCCGTGTAGTACTGTGTGGAGTACAGTGCCTGTACTGCCGTGTAGTACCGAGTGGTGTACAGTGCCTGTACTGCCGTGTAGTCCCGAGTGGAGTACAGTGCGTGTACTGTCGTGTAGTACTGAGTGGAGTACTGTGTGTATAGTGCCGTGTGGTACCGAGTGTAGTACCGTGCCTGTACTGCCGTGTAGTACTGAGTGGAGTACAGTGCCTGTACTGCCGTGTAGTACTGAGTGGAGTACAGTGCCTGTACTGCCGTGTAGTCCCAACTGGAGTACATTGCCTGTACTGCCGTGTAGTACAGAGTGGAGTACTGTGTGTATAGTGCCGTGTAGTACCGAGTGGAGTACCGTGCCTGTACTGCCGTGTAGTCCCGAGTGGAGTACAGTGCCTGTACAGCCGTGTAGTACTGAGTGGAGTACTGTGTGTATAGTGCCGTGTAGTACCGAGTGGAGTACAGTGCCTGTACTGCCGTGTAGTACTGAGTGGAGTACAGTGCCTGTACTGCCGTGTATTACTGAGTGGAGTACAGTGCCTGTACTGCCGTGTAGTCCCGAATGGAGTACTGTGTGTATAGTGCCGTGTAGTACTGAGTGGAGTACAGTGCCTGTACTAACGTGTAGTCCCGAGTGGAGTACTGTGTGTATAGTGCAGTGTAGTACTGAGTGGAGTACTGTGTGTATAGTGCCGTGTAGTACTGAGTGGAGTACAGTGCCTGTACTGCCGTGTAGTACTGAGTGGAGTACTGTGTGTATAGTGCCGTGTAGTACCGAGTGGAGTACAGTGCCTGTACTGCCGTGTAGTACTGAGTGGAGTACAGTGCCTGTACTGCCGTGTAGTACTGAGTGGAGTACAGTGCCTGTACTGCCGTGTAGTACTGAGTGGATTACAGTGCCTGTGCTGCCGTGTAGTACTGAGTGGAGTACTGTGTGTATAGTGCCGTGTAGTACCGAGTGGAGTACCGTGCCTGTACTGCCGTGTAGTACTGAGTGGAGTACAGTGCCTGTACTGCCGTGTAGTACTGAGTGGTGTACAGTGCCTGTACTGCCGTGTAGTCCCGAGTGGAGTACAGTGCCTGTACTGCCGTGTAGTACTGAGTGGAGTACTGTGTGTATAGTGCCGTGTAGTACCGAGTGGAGTACCGTGCCTGTACTGCCGTGTAGTACTGAGTGAAGTACAGTGCCTGTACTGCCGTGTAGTACTGAGTGGAGTACAGTGCCTGTACTGCCGTGTAGTCCCGACTGGAGTACAGTGCCTGTACTGCCTTGTAGTACCGAGTGGAGTACTGTGTGTATAGTGCCGTGTAGTACCGAGTGGAGTAAAGTGCCTGTACTGCCGTGTAGTACTGAGTGGAGTACAGTGCCTGTACTGCCGTGTAGTACTGAGTGGAGTACAGTGCCTGTACTGCCTTGTAGTACTGAGTGGAGTACAGTGCCTGTACTGCCGTGTAGTACTGAGTGGAGTACTGTGTGTATAGTGCCGTGTAGTACCGAGTGGAGTACCGTGCCTGTACTGCCGTGTAGTCCCGAGTGGAGTACAGTGCCTGTACTGCCGTGTAGTACTGAGTGTAGTACTGTGTGTATAGTGCCGTGTAGTACCGAGTGGAGTACAGTGCCTGTACTGCCGTGTAGTACTGAGTGGAGTACAGTGCCTGTACTGCCGTGTATTACTGAGTGGATTACAGTGCCTGTACTGCCGTGTAGTCCCGAATGGAGTACTGTGTGTATAGTGCCGTGTAGTACGGAGTGGAGTACAGTGCCTGTACTGCCGTGTAGTACTGAGTGGAGTACAGTGCCTGTACTAACGTGCTGTCCCGAGTGGAGTACTGTGTGTTTAGTGCAGTGTAGTACTGAGTGGTGTACAATGCCTGTACTGCCGTGTAGTACTGAGTGGAGTACAGTGCCTGTACTCCCGTGTAGTCCCGAGTGGAGTACTGTGTGTACAGTGCCGTGTAGTACTGAGTGGAGTACAGTGCCTGTACTGCCGTGTAGTCCGGAGTGGAGTACAGTGCCTGTACTGCCGTGTAGTCCTGAGTGGAGTACTGTGAGTATAGTGCCGTGTAGTACCGAGGGGAGTACAGTGCCTGTACTGCCGTGTAGTACTAAGTGGAGTACAGTGGCTGTACTGCCGTGTAGTCCCGAGTGTAGAACTCTGTGTATAGTGCAGTGTAGTGCTGAGTGGTGTACAGTGCTTGTACTGCCGAGTAGTACTGAGTGCAGTACAGTGCCTTAACTGCCGTGTAGTACTGGGTGGAGTACAGTGCCTGTACTGCCGTGTAGTAGCGAGTGGGGCACTGTGTGTATACTGCTGTGTAGTACCGAGTGGAGTACAGTGCCTGTACTGCCGTGTAGTACCGAGTGGAGTACTGTGTGTATAGTGCCGTGTAGTACCGAGTGGAGTACAGTGCCCGTACTGCCGTGTAGTACCGAGTGGAGTACTGTGTGCATACTGCCGTGTAGTACTGTGTGGAGTATAGTGCCAGTACTGCCGTGTAGTACCGAGTGGAGTACTGTTTGTATAGTGCCGTGTAGTCCCGAGTGGAGTACACTGCATGTACTGCCGTGTAGTACCGAGTGGAGTACTGTGTGTATCGTGCGGTGTAGTACCGAGTGGAGTACATTGCATGTACTGCGGTGTAGTACCGAGTGGAGTACTGTGTGTATAGTGCCGTGTAGTACCGAGTGGAGTACAGTGCCTGTATTGCCGTGTAGTACCGTGTGGAGTACTGTGTGTATAGTGCCGTGTAGTACCGAGTGGAGTACTGTGTGCATACTGCCGTGTAGTAATGAGTGGAGTACAGTACCTGTACTGCCGTGTAGTACCGAGTGGAGTACTGTGTGTATAGTGCCGTGTAGTACCGAGTGGAGTACAGTGCCTGTACTGCCGTGTAGTCCCGAGTGGAGTACAGTGCCTGTACTGCCGTGTAGTAGTGAGTGGAGTACTGTGCCTGTACTGCCGTGTAGTACCGAGTGGAGTACTGTGTGTATAGTGCCGTGTAGTACTGAGTGGAGTACATTGCCTGTACTGCCGTGCAGTCCCGAGTGGAGTACTGTGTTTATAGTGCCGTGTAGTACTGAGTGGAGTACAGTGCCTGTACTGCCGTGTAGTCCCGAGTGGAGTACAGTGCCTGTACTGCCGTGTAGTAGTGAGTGGAGTACTGTGCCTGTACTGCCGTTTGGTACTGAGTGGAGTACTGTGTGTATAGTGCCGTGTAGTACCGCGTGGAGTACAGTGGGTGTAGTGCCGTGTAGTACTGAGTCGAGTACTGTGTGCATACTGCCGTGTAGTACTGTGTGGAGTATAGTGCCTGTACTGCCGTGTAGTACCGAGTGGGGGACTGTGTGTATACCGCCGTGTAGTACTGAGTGGAGTACAGTGTGTATAGTGCCGTGTAGTACCGAGAGGAGTACAGTGCCTGTACTGCCGTGTAGTACTGAGTGGAGTACAGTGCTTGTACTGCCGTGTATTACTGAGTGGAGTACAGTGCCTGTACTGCCGTGTAGTCCCGAATGGAGTACTGTGTGTATAGTGCCGTGTAGTACGGAGTGGAGTACAGTGTGTATAGTGCCGTGTAGTACCGAGTGGAGTACAGTGCCTGTACTGCCGTGTAGTACAGAGTGGAGTACAGTGCCTGTACTGCCGTGTATTACTGAGTGGAGTACAGTGCCTGTACTGCCGTGTAGTACCGAGTGGGGGACTGTGTGTATACCGCCGTGAAGTACTGAGTGGAGTACAGTGTGTATAGTGCCGTGTAGTACCGAGTGGAGTACAGTGCCTGTACTGCCGTGTAGTACTGAGTGGAGTACTGTGTGTATAGTGCCGTGTAGTACCGAGTGGAGTACCGTGCCTGTACTGCCGTGTAGTACTGAGTGGAGTACAGTGCCTGTACTGCCGTGTAGTACCGAGTGGTGTACAGTGCCTGTACTGCCGTGTAGTACTGAGTGGAGTACAGTGCTTGTACTGCCGTGTATTACTGAGTGGAGTACAGTGCCTGTACTGCCGTGTAGTCCCGAATGGAGTACTGTGTGTATAGTGCCGTGTAGTACGGAGTGGAGTACAGTGCCTGTACTAACGTGTAGTACTGAGTGGAGTACAGTGCCTGTACTAACGTGTAGTCCCGAGTGGAGTACTCTGTGTTTAGTGCAGTGTAGTACTGAGTGGTGTACAATGCCTGTACTGCCGTGTAGTACTGAGTGGAGTACAGTGCCTGTACTCCCGTGTAGTCCCGAGTAGAGTACTGTGTGTATAGTGCGTGTAGTACTGAGTGGAGTACAGTGCCTGTACTGCCGTGTAGTCCGGATTGGAGTACAGTGCCTGTACTGCCGTGTAGTCCTGAGTGGAGTACTGTGTGTATAGTGCCGTGTAGTACCGAGGGGAGTACAGTGCCTGTACTGCCGTGTAGTACTAAATGGAGTACAGTGGCTGTACATGCCGTGTAGTCCCGAGTGTAGTACTGTGTGTATAGTGCAGTGTAGTGCTGAGTGGTGTACAGTGCTTGTACTGCCGTGTAGTACTGAGTGGAGAACAGTGCCTGTTCTGCCGTGTAGTACTGGGTGGAGTACAGTGCCTGTACTGCCGTTTAGTACCGAGTGGGGGACTGTGAGTATACTGCTGTGTAGTACCGAGTGGAGTACAGTGCCTGTACTGCCGTGTAGTACCGAGTGGAGTACTGTGTGTATAGTGCCGTGTAGTACCGAGTGGAGTACAGTGCCTGTACTGTCGTGTAGTACCGAGTGGAGTACTGTGTGTATAGTGCCGTGTAGTACCGAGTGGAGTACAGTGCCTGTACTGCCGTGTAGTACCGAGTGGATTACTGTGTGCATAATGCCGTGTAGACTGTGTGGAGTATAGTGCCTGTACTACCGTGTAGTACCGAGTGGAGTACTGTTTGTATAGTGCCGTGTAGTACCGAGTGGAGTACACTGCATGTACTGCCGTGTAGTACCGAGTGGAGTACTGTGTGTATCGTGCGGTGTAGTACCGAGTGGAGTACATTGCATGTACTGCGGTGTAGTACCGAGTGGAGTACTGTGTGTATAGTGCCGTGTATTACCGAGTGGAGTACAGTGCCTGTATTGCCGTGTAGTACCGAGTGGAGTACTGTGTGTATAGTGCCGTCTAGTATCGAGTGGAGTACTGTGTGCATACTGCCGTGTAGTAATGAGTGGAGTACAGTACCTGTACTGCCGTGTAGTACCGAGTGGAGTACTGTGTGTATTGTGCCGTGTAGTACCGAGTGGAGTACAGTGCCTGTACTGCCGTGTAGTACTGAGTGGAGTACAGTGCCTGTACTGCCGTGTAGTCCCGAGTGGAGTACAGTGCCTGTACTGCCGTGTAGTAGTGAGTGGAGTACTGTGCCTGTACTGCCGTGTAGTACCGAGTGGAGTACTGAGTGTATAGTGCCGTGTAGTACTGAGTGGAGTACATTGCCTGTACTGCCGTGCAGTCCCGAGTGGAGTACTGTGTTTATAGTGCCGTGTAGTACTGAGTGGAGTACAGTGCCTGTACTGCCGTGTAGTCCCGAGTGGAGTACAGTGCCTGTACTGCCGTGTAGTAGTGAGTGGAGTACTTGGCCTGTACTGCCGTGTGGTACTGAGTGGAGTACTGTGTGTATAGTGCCGTGTAGTACCGCGTGGAGTACAGTGGGTGTAGTGCCGTGTAGTACTGAGTCGAGTACTGTGTGCATACTGCCGTGTAGTACTGTGTGGAGTATAGTGCCTGTACTGCCGTGTAGTACCGAGTGGGGGACTGTGTGTATACCGCCGTGTAGTACTGAGTGGAGTACAGTGTGTATAGTGCCGTGTAGTACCGAGTGGAGTACAGTGCCTGTACTGCCGTGTAGTACTGAGTGGAGTACAGTGCCTGTACTGCCGTGTATTACTGAGTGGAGTACAGTGCCTGTACTGCCGTGTAGTCCCGAATGGAGTACTGTGTGTATAGTGCCGTGTAGTACGGAGTGGAGTACAGCGTGTATAGTGCCGTGTAGTACCGAGTGGAGTACAGTGCCTGTACTGCCGTGTAGTACAGAGTGGAGTACAGTGCCTGTACTGCCGTGTATTACTGAGTGGAGTACAGTGCCTGTACTGCCGTGTAGTACCGAGTGGGGGACTGTGTGTATACCGCCGTGTAGTACTGAGTGGAGTACAGTGTGTATAGTGCCGTGTAGTACCGAGTGGAGTACAGTGCCTGTACTGCCGTGTAGTACTGAGTGGAGTACTGTGTGTATAGTGCCGTGTAGTACCGAGTGGAGTACCGTGCCTGTACTGCCGTGTAGTACTGAGTGGAGTACAGTGCCTGTACTGCCGTGTAGTACCGAGTGGTGTACAGTGCCTGTACTGCCGTGTAGTCCCGAGTGGAGTACAGTGCGTGTACTGTCGTGTAGTACTGAGTGGAGTACTGTGTGTATAGTGCCGTGTAGTACCGAGTGTAGTACCGTGCCTGTATTGCCGTGTAGTACTGAGTGGAGTACAGTGCCTGTACTGCCGTGTAGTACTGAGTGGAGTACAGTGCCTGTACTGCCGTGTAGTCCCGACTGGAGTACAGTGCCTGTACTGCCGTGTAGTACAGAGTGGAGTACTGTGTGTATAGTGCCGTGTAGTACCGAGTGGAGTACCGTGCCTGTACTGCCGTGTAGTCCCGAGTGGAGTACAGTGCCTGTACAGCCGTGTAGTACTGAGTGGAGTACTGTGTGTATAGTGCCGTGTAGTACCGAGTGGAGTACAGTGCCTGTACTGCCGTGTAGTACTGAGTGGAGTACAGTGCCTGTACTGCCGTGTATTACTGAGTGGAGTACAGTGCCTGTACTGCCGTGTAGTCCCGAATGGAGTACTGTGTGTATAGTGTCGTGTAGTACTGAGTGGAGTACAGTGCCTGTACTAACGTGTAGTCCCGAGTGGAGTACTGTGTGTATAGTGCAGTGTAGTACTGAGTGGAGTACTGTGTGTATAGTGCCGTGTAGTACTGAGTGGAGTACAGTGCCTGCACTGCCGTGTAGTACTGAGTGGAGTACTGTGTGTATAGTGCCGTGTAGTACCGAGTGGAGTACAGTGCCTGTACTGCCGTGTAGTACTGAGTGGAGTACAGTGCCTGTACTGCCGTGTAGTACTGAGTGGAGTACAGTGCCTGTACTGCCGTGTAGTACTGAGTGGAGTACAGTGCCTGTACTGCCGTGTGGTACTGAGTGGATTACAGTGCCTGTACTGCCGTGTAGTACTGAGTGGAGTACTGTGTGTATAGTGCCGTGTAGTACCGAGTGGAGTACCGTGCCTGTACTGCCGTGTAGTACTGAGTGGAGTACAGTGCCTGTACTGCCGTGTAGTACTGAGTGGTTTACAGTGCCTGTACTGCCGTGTAGTCCCGAGTGGAGTACAGTGCCTGTACTGCCGTGTAGTACTGAGTGGAGTACTGTGTGTATAGTGCCGTGTAGTACCGAGCGGAGTACCGTGCCTGTACTGCCGTGTAGTACTGAGTGAAGTACAGTTCCTGTACTGCCGTGTAGTACTGAGTGGAGTACAGTGCCTGTACTGCCGTGTAGTCCCGACTGGAGTACAGTGCCTGTACTGCCGTGTAGTACCGAGTGGAGTACTGTGTGTATAGTGCCGTGTAGTACCGAGTGGAGTAAGTGCCTGTACTGCCGTGTAGTACTGAGTGGAGTACAGTGCCTGTACTGCCGTGTAGTACTGAGTGGAGTACAGTGCCTGTACTGCCTTGTAGTACTGAGTGGAGTACACTGCCTGTACTGCCGTGTAGTACTGAGCGGAGTACTGTGTGTATAGTGCCGTGTAGTACCGAGTGGAGTACCGTGCCTGTACTGCCGTGTAGTCCCGAGTGGAGTACAGTGCCTGTACTTCCGTGTAGTACTGAGTGTAGTACTGTGTGTATAGTGCCGTGTAGTACCGAGTGGAGTACAGTGCCTGCACTAACGTGCTGTCCCGAGTGGAGTACTGTGTGTTTAGTGCAGTGTAGTACTGAGTGGTGTACAATGCCTGTACTGCCGTGTAGTACTGAGTGGAGTACAGTGCCTGTACTCCCGTGTAGTCCCGAGTGGAGTACTGTGTGTACAGTGCCGTGTAGTACTGAGTGGAGTACAGTGCCTGTACTGCCGTGTAGTCCGGAGTGGAGTACAGTGCCTGTACTGCCGTGTAGTACTGAGTGGAGTACAGTGCCTGTACTGCCGTGTAGTCCCGACTGGAGTACATTGCCTGTACTGCCGTGTAGTACAGAGTGGAGTACAGTGGCTGTACTGCCGTGTAGTCCCGAGTGTAGTACTCTGTGTATAGTGCAGTGTAGTGCTGAGTGGTGTACAGTGCTTGTACTGCCGAGTAGTACTGAGTGCAGTACAGTGCCTTAACTGCCGTGTAGTACTGGGTGGAGTACAGTGCCTGTACTGCCGTGTAGTAGCGAGTGGGGGACTGTGTGTATACTGCTGTGTAGTACCGAGTGGAGTACAGTGCCTGTACTGCCGTGTAGTACCGAGTGGAGTACTGTGTGTATAGTGCCGTGTAGTACCGAGTGGAGTACAGTGCCCGTACTGCCGTGTAGTACCGAGTGGAGTACTGTGTGCATACTGCCGTGTAGTACTGTGTGGAGTATAGTGCCAGTACTGCCGTGTAGTACCGAGTGGAGTACTGTTTGTATAGTGCCGTGTAGTACCGAGTGGAGTACACTGCATGTACTGCCGTGTAGTACCGAGTGGAGTACTGTGTGTATCGTGCGGTGTAGTACCGAGTGGAGTACATTGCATGTACTGCGGTGTAGTACCGAGTGGAGTACTGTGTGTATAGTGCCGTGTAGTACCGAGTGGAGTACAGTGCCTGTACTGCCGTGTAGTACTGAGTGGAGTACTGTGTGTATAGTGCCGTGTAGTACCGAGTGGAGTACAGTGCCTGTACTGCCGTGTAGTACTGAGTGGAGTACAGTGCCTGTACTGCCGTGTATTACTGAGTGGAGTACAGTGCCTGTACTGCCGTGTAGTCCCGATGGAGTACTGTGTGTATAGTGCCGTGTAGTACGGAGTGGAGTACAGTGCCTGTACTGCCGTGTAGTACTGAGTGGAGTACAGTGCCTGTACTAACGTGTAGTCCCGAGTGGAGTACTGTGTGTTTAGTGCAGTGTAGTACTGAGTGGTGTACAATGCCTGTACTGCCGTGTAGTACTGAGTGGAGTACAGTGCCTGTACTCCCGTGTAGTCCCGAGTGGAGTACTGTGTGTATAGTGCCGTGTAGTACTGAGTGGAGTACAGTGCCTGTACTGCCGTGTAGTCCGGAGTGGAGTACAGTGCCTGTACTGCCGTGTAGTCCTGAGTGGAGTACTGTGTGTATAGTGCCGTGTACTACCGAGGTGAGTACAGTGCCTGTACTGCGGTGTAGTACTAAATGGAGTACAGTGGCTGTACTGCCGTGTAGTCCCGAGTGTAGTACTGTGTGTATAGTGCAGTGTAGTGCTGAGTGGTGTACAGTGCTTGTACTGCCGTGTAGTACTGAGTGGAGAACAGTGCCTGTTCTGCCGTGTAGTACTAGGTGGAGTACAGTGCCTGTTCTGCCGTGTAGTACCGAGTGGGGGACTGTGAGTATACTGCTGTGTAGTACCGAGTGGAGTACAGTGCTTGTACTGCCGTGTAGTACCGAGTGGAGTACTGTGTGTATAGTACCGTGTAGTACCGAGTGGAGTACAGTGCCTGTACTGTCGTGTAGTACCGAGTGGAGTACTGTGTGTATAGTGCCGTGTAGTACCGAGTGGAGTACAGTGCCTGTACTGCCGTGTAGTACCGAGTGGATTACTGTGTGCATAATGCCGTGTAGACTGTGTGGAGTATAGTGCCTGTACTACCGTGTAGTACCGAGTGGAGTACTGTTTGTATAGTGCCGTGTAGTACCGAGTGGAGTACACTGCATTTACTGCCGTGTAGTACCGAGTGGAGTACTGTGTGTATCGTGCGGTGTAGTACCGAGTGGAGTACATTGCATGTACTGCGGTGTAGTACTGAGTGGAGTACTGTGTGTATAGTGCCGTGTATTACCGAGTGGAGTACAGTGCCTGTATTGCCGTGTAGTACCGAGTGGAGTACTGTGTGTATAGTGCCGTGTAGTACCGGGTGGAGTACTGTGTGCATACTGCCGTGTAGTAATGAGTGGAGTACAGTACCTGTACTGCCGTGTAGTACCGAGTGGAGTACAGTGTGTATAGTGCCGTGTAGTACCGAGTGGAGTACAGTGCCTGTACTGCCGTGTAGTACTGAGTGGAGTACAGTGCCTGTACTGCCGTGTAGTCCCGAGTGGAGTACAGTGCCTGTACTGCCGTGTAGTAGTGAGTGGAGTACTGTGCCTGTACTGCCGTGTAGTACCGAGTGGAGTACTGTGTGTATAGTGCCGTGTAGTACTGAGTGGAGTACATTGCCTGTACTGCCGTGCAGTCCCGAGTGGAGTACTGTGTTTATAGTGCCGTGTAGTACTGAGTGGAGTACAGTGCCTGTACTGCCGTGTAATCCCGAGTGGAATACAGTGCCTGTACTGCCGTGTAGTAGTGAGTGGAGTACTGTGCCTGTACTGCCGTGTGGTACTGAGTGGAGTACTGTGTGTATAGTGCCGTGTAGTACCGCGTGGAGTACAGTGGGTGTAGTGCCGTGTAGTACTGAGTCGAGTACTGTGTGCATACTGCAGTGTAGTACTGTGTGGAGTATAGTGCCTGTACTGCCGTGTAGTACCGAGTGAGGGACTGTGTGTATACCGCCGTGTAGTACTGAGTGGAGTACAGTGTGTATAGTGCCGTGTAGTACCGAGTGGAGTACAGTGCCTGTACTGCCGTGTAGTACTGAGTGGAGTACAGTGCCTGTACTGCCGTGTATCACTGAGTGGAGTACAGTGCCTGTACTGGCGTGTAGTCCCGAATGGAGTACTGTGTGTATAGTGCCGTGTAGTACGGATTGGAGTACATTGTGTATAGTGCCGTGTAGTACCGAGTGGAGTACAGTGCCTGTACTGCCGTGTAGTACAGTGTGGAGTACAGTGCCTGTACTGCCGTGTATTACTGAGTGGAGTACAGTGCCTGTACTGCCGTGTAGTACCGAGTGGGGGACTGTGTGTATACCGCCGTGTAGTACTGAGTGGAGTACAGTGTGTATAGTGCCGTGTAGTACCGAGTGGAGTACAGTGCCTGTACTGCCGTGTAGTACTGAGTGGAGTACTGGGTGTATAGTGCCGTGTAGTACCGAGTGGAGTACCGTGCCTGTACTGCCGTGTAGTACTGAGTGGAGTACAGTGCCTGTACTGCCGTGTAGTACCGAGTGGTGTACAGTGCCTGTACTGCCGTGTAGTCCCGAGTGGAGTACAGTGCGTGTACTGTCGTGTAGTACTGAGTGGAGTACTGTGTGTATAGTGCCGTGTAGTACCGAGTGTAGTACCGTGCCTGTACTGCCGTGTAGTACTGAGTGGAGTACAGTGCCTGTACTGCCGTGTAGTACTGAGTGGAGTACAGTGCCTGTACTGCCGTGTAGTCCCGACTGGAGTACAGTGCCTGTACTGCCGTGTAGTACAGAGTGGAGTACTGTGTGTATAGTGCCGTGTAGTACCGAGTGGAGTACCGTGCCTGTACTGCCGTGTAGTCCCGAGTGGAGTACCGTGCCTGTACAGTGGTGTAGTACTGAGTGGAGTACTGTGTGTATAGTGCCGTGTAGTACCGAGTGGAGTACAGTGCCTGTACTGCCGTGTAGTACTGAGTGGAGTACAGTGCCTGTACTGCCGTGTATTACTGATTTGAGTACAGTGCCTGTACTGCCGTGTAGTCCCGAATGGAGTACTGTGTGTATAGTGCCGTGTAGTAATGAGTGGAGTACAGTGCCTGTACTAACGTGTAGTCCCGAGTGGAGTACTGTGTGTATAGTGCAGTGTAGTACTGAGTGGAGTACTGTGTGTATAGTGCCGTGTAGTACTGAGTGGAGTACAGTGCCTGTACTGCCGTGTAGTACTGAGTGGAGTACTGTGTGTATAGTGCCGTGTAGTACCGAGTGGAGTACAGTGCCTGTACTGCCGTGTAGTACTGAGTGGAGTACAGTGCCTGTACTGCCGTGTAGTACTGAGTGGAGTACAGTGCCTGTACTGCCGTGTAGTACTGAGTGGAGTACAGTGCCTGTACTGCCGTGTAGTACTGAGTGGATTACAGTGACTGTACTGCCGTGTAGTACTGAGTGGAGTACTGTTTGTATAGTGCCGTGTAGTACCGAGTGGAGTACCGTGCCTGTACTGCCGTGTAGTACTGAGTGGAGTACAGTGCCTGTACTGCCGTGCAGTACTGAGTGGTGTACAGTGCCTGTACTGCCGTGTAGTCCCGAGTGGAGTACAGTGCCTGTACTGCCGTGTAGTACTGAGTGGAGTACTGTGTGTATAGTGCCGTGTAGTACCGAGTGGAGTACCGTGCCTGTACTGCCGTGTAGTACTGAGTGAAGTACAGTGCCTGTACTGCCGTGTAGTACTGTGTGGAGTACAGTGCCTGTACTGCCGTGTAGTCCCGACTGGAGTACAGTGCCTGTACTGCCGTGTAGTACCGAGTGGAGTACTGTGTGTATAGTGCCGTGTAGTACCGAGTGGAGTAAAGTGCCTGTACTGCCGTGTAGTACTGAGTGGAGTACAGTGCCTGTACTGCCGTGTAGTACTGAGTGGAGTACAGTGCCTGTACTGCCTTGTAGTACTGAGTGGTGTACAGTGCCTGTACTGCCGTGTAGTACTGAGTGGAGTACTGTGTGTATAGTGCCGTGTAGTACCGAGTGGAGTACCGTGCCTGTACTGCCGTGTAGTCCCGAGTGGAGTACAGTGCCTGTACTGCCGTGTAGTCCCGAATGGAGTACTGTGTGTATAGTGCCGTGTAGTACGGAGTGGAGTACAGTGCCTGTACTGCCGTGTAGTACTGAGTGGAGTACAGTGCCTGTACTAACGTGCTGTCCCGAGTAGAGTACTGTGTGTTTAGTGGAGTGTAGTACTGAGTGGTGTACAATGCCTGTACTGCCGTGTAGTACTGAGTGGAGTACAGTGCCTGTACTCCCGTGTAGTCCCGAGCGGAGTACTGTGTGTATAGTGCCGCGTAGTACTGAGTGGAGTACAGTGCCTGTACTGCCGTGTAGTACTGAGTGGAGTACAGTGCCTGTACTAACGTGCTGTCCCGAGTGGAGTACTGTGTGTTTAGTGCAGTGTAGTACTGAGTGGTGTACAATGCCTGTACTGCCGTGTAGTACTGAGTGGAGTACAGTGCCTGTACTCCCGTGTAGTCCCGAGTGGAGTACTGTGTGTATAGTGCCGTGTAGTACCGAGTGGAGTACAGTGCCTGTACTGCCGTGTAGTACTGAGCGGAGTACAGTGCCTGTACTGCCGTGTAGTCCCGACTGGAGTACAGTGCCTGTACTGCCGTGTAGTACCGAGTGGAGTACTGTGTGTATAGTGCCGTGTAGTACAGTGTGGAGTAAAGTGCCTGTACTGCCATGTAGTACTGAGTGGAGTACAGTGCCTGTACTGCCGTGTAGTACTGAGTGGAGTACAGTGCCTGTACTGCCGTGTAGTACTGAGTGGATTACAGTGCCTGTACTGCCGTGTAGTACTGAGTGGAGTACTGTGTGTATTGTGCCGTGTAGTACCGAGTGGAGTACCGTGCCTGTACTGCCGTGTAGTCCCGAGTGGAGTACAGTGCCTGTACTGCCGTGTAGTACTGAGTGGAGTACTGTGTGTATAGTGCCGTGTAGTACCGAGTGGAGTACAGTGCCTGTACTGCCGTGTAGTACTGAGTGGAGTACAGTGCCTGTACTGCCGTGTATTACTGAGTGGAGTACAGTGCCTGTACTGCCGTGTAGTCCCGAATGGAGTACTGTGTGTATAGTGCCGTGTAGTACGGAGTGGAGTACAGTGCCTGTACTGCCGTGTAGTACTGAGTGGAGTACAGTGCCTGTACTAACGTGTAGTCCCGAGTGGAGTACTGTGTGTTTAGTGCAGTGTAGTACTGAGTGGTGTACAATGCCTGTACTGCCGTGTAGTACTGAGTGGAGTACAGTGCCTGTACTCCCGTGTAGTCCCGAGTGGAGTACTGTGTGTATAGTGCCGTGTAGTACTGAGTGGAGTACAGTGCCTGTACTGCCGTGTAGTCCGGAGTGGAGTACAGTGCCTGTACTGCCGTGTAGTCCTGAGTGTAGTACTGTGTGTATAGTGCCGTGTAGTACCGAGGGGAGTACAGTGCCTGTACTGCCGTGTAGTACTAAATGGAGTACAGTGGCTGTACTGCCGTGTAGTCCCGAGTGTAGTACTGTGTGTATAGTGCAGTGTAGTGCTGAGTGGTGTACAGTGCTTGTACTGCCGTGTAGTACTGAGTGGAGAACAGTGCCTGTTCTGCCGTGTAGTACTGAGTGGAGTACAGTGCCTGTACTAACGTGCTGTCCCGAGTGGAGTACTGTGTGTTTAGTGCAGTGTAGTACTGAGTGGTGTACAATGCCTGTACTGCCGTGTAGTACTGAGTGGAGTACAGTGCCTGTACTCCCGTGTAGTCCCGAGTGGAGTACTGTGTGTACAGTGCCGTGTAGTACTGAGTGGAGTACAGTGCCTGTACTGCCGTGTAGTCCGGAGTGCAGTACAGTGCCAGTACTGCCGTGTAGTCCTGAGTGGAGTACTGTGAGTATAGTGCCGTGTAGTACCGAGGGGAGTACAGTGCCTGTACTGCCGTGTAGTACTAAGTGGAGTACAGTGGCTGTACTGCCGTGTAGTTCCGAGTGTAGTACTCTGTGTATGGTGCAGTGTAGTGCTGAGTGGTGTACATTGCTTGTACTGCCGAGAGGTACTGAGTGCAGTACAGTGCCTTAACTGCCGTGTAGTACTGGGTGGAGTACAGTGCCTGTACTGCCGTGTAGTAGCGAGTGGGGGACTGTGTGTATACTGCTGTGTAGTACCGAGTGGAGTACAGTGCCTGTACTGCCGTGTAGTACCGAGTGGAGTACTGTGTGTATAGTGCCGTGTAGTACCGAGTGGAGTACAGTGCCCGTACTGCCGTGTAGTACCGAGTGGAGTACTGTGTGCATACTGCCGTGTAGTACTGTGTGGAGTATAGTGCCAGTACTGCCGTGTAGTACCGAGTGGAGTACTGTTTGTATAGTGCCGTGTAGTACCGAGTGGAGTACACTGCATGTACTGCCGTGTAGTACCGAGTGGAGTACTGTGTGTATCGTGCGGTGTAGTACCGAGTGGAGTACATTGCATGTACTGCGGTGTAGTACCGAGTGGAGTACTGTGTGTATAGTGCCGTGTAGTACCGAGTGGAGTACAGTGCCTGTACTGCCGTGTAGTACTGAGTGGAGTACTGTGTGTATAGTGCCGTGTAGTACCGAGTGGAGTACAGTGCCTGTACTGCCGTGTAGTACTGAGTGGAGTACAGTGCCTGTACTGCCGTGTATTACTGAGTGGAGTACAGTGCCTGTACTGCCGTGTAGTCCCGTATGGAGTACTGTGTGTATAGTGCCGTGTAGTACGGAGTGGAGTACAGTGCCTGTACTGCCGTGTAGTACTGAGTGGAGTACAGTGCCTGTACTAACGTGTAGTCCCGAGTGGAGTACTGTGTGTTTAGTGCAGTGTAGTACTGAGTGGTGTACAATGCCTGTACTGCCGTGTAGTACTGAGTGGAGTACAGTGCCTGTACTCCCGTGTAGTCCCGAGTGGAGTACTGTGTGTATAGTGCCGTGTAGTACTGTGTGGAGTACAGTGCCTGTACTGCCGTGTAGTCCGGAGTGGAGTACAGTGCCTGTACTGCCGTGTAGTCCTGAGTGGAGTACTGTGTGTATAGTGCCGTGTAGTACCGAGGGGAGTACAGTGCCTGTACTGCCGTGTAGTACTAAATGGAGTACAGTGGCTGTACTGCCGTGTAGTCCCGAGTGTAGTACTGTGTGTATAGTGCAGTGTAGTGCTGAGTGCTGTACAGTGCTTGTACTGCCGTGTAGTACTGAGTGGAGAACAGTGCCTGTTCTGCCGTGTAGTACTAGGTGGAGTACAGTGCCTGTACTGCCGTGTAGTACCGAGTGGGGGACTGTGAGTATACTGCTGTGTAGTACCGAGTGGAGTACATTGCCTGTACTGCCGTGTAGTACCGAGTGGAGTACTGTGTGTATAGTGCCGTGTAGTACCGAGTGGAGTACAGTGCCTGTACTGTCGTGTAGTACCGAGTGGAGTACTGTGTGTATAGTGCCGTGTAGTACCGAGTGGAGTACAGTGCCTGTACTGCCGTGTAGTACCGAGTGGATTACTGTGTGCATAATGCCGTGTAGACTGTGTGGAGTATAGTGCCTGTACTACCGTGTAGTACCGAGTGGAGTACTGTTTGTATAGTGCCGTGTAGTACCGAGTGGAGTACACTGCATGTACTGCCGTGTAGTACCGAGTGGAGTACTGTGTGTATCGTGCGGGGTAGTACCGAGTGGAGTACATTGCATGTACTGCGGTGTAGTACCGAGTGGAGTACTGTGTGTATAGTGCCGTGTAGTACCGCGTGGAGTACAGTGGGTGTAGTGCCGTGTAGTACTGAGTCGAGTACTGTGTGCATACTGCAGTGTAGTACTGTGTGGAGTATAGTGCCTGTACTGCCGTGTAGTACCGAGTGGGGGACTGTGTGTATACCGCCGTGTAGTACTGAGTGGAGTACAGTGTGTATAGTGCCGTGTAGTACCGAGTGGAGTACAGTGCCTGTACTCCCGTGTAGTACTGAGTGGAGTACAGTGCCTGTACTGCCGTGTATCACTGAGTGGAGTACAGTGCCTGTACTGGCGTGTAGTCCCGAATGGAGTACTGTGTGTATAGTGCCGTGTAGTACGGATTGGAGTACATTGTGTATAGTGCCGTGTAGTACCGAGTGGAGTACAGTGCCTGTACTGCCGTGTAGTACAGTGTGGAGTACAGTGCCTGTACTGCCGTGTATTACTGAGTGGAGTACAGTGCCTGTACTGCCGTGTAGTACCGAGTGGGGGACTGTGTGTATACCGCCGTGTAGTACTGAGTGGAGTACAGTGTGTATAGTGCCGTGTAGTACCGAGTGGAGTACAGTGCCTGTACTGCCGTGTAGTACTGAGTGGAGTACTGGGTGTATAGTGCCGTGTAGTACCGAGTGGAGTACCGTGCCTGTACTGCCGTGTAGTACTGAGTGGAGTACAGTGCCTGTACTGCCGTGTAGTACCGAGTGGTGTACAGTGCCTGTACTGCCGTGTAGTCCCGAGTGGAGTACAGTGCGTGTACTGTCGTGTAGTACTGAGTGGAGTACTGTGTGTATAGTGCCGTGTAGTACCGAGTGTAGTACCGTGCCTGTACTGCCGTGTAGTACTGAGTGGAGTACAGTGCCTGTACTGCCGTGTAGTACTGAGTGGAGTACAGTGCCTGTACTGCCGTGTAGTCCCGACTGGAGTACAGTGCCTGTACTGCCGTGTAGTACAGAGTGGAGTACTGTGTGTATAGTGCCGTGTAGTACCGAGTGGAGTACCGTGCCTGTACTGCCGTGTAGTACTGAGTGGAGTACAGTGCCTGTACTGCCGTGTATTACTGATTTGAGTACAGTGCCTGTACTGCCGTGTAGTCCCGAATGGAGTACTGTGTGTATAGTGCCGTGTAGTACTGAGTGGAGTACAGTGCCTGTACTAACGTGTAGTCCCGAGTGGAGTACAGTGCCTGTACTGCCGTGTAGTACCGAGTGGAGTACTGTGTGTATAGTGCCGTGTAGTACCGAGTGGAGTAAAGTGCCTGTACTGCCGTGTAGTACTGAGTGGAGTACTGTGTGTATAGTGCCGTGTAGTACCGAGTGGAGTACAGTGCCTGTACTGCCGTGTAGTACTGAGTGGAGTACAGTGCCTGTACTGCCGTGTAGTACTGAGTGGAGTACAGTGCCTGTACTGCCGTGTAGTACTGAGTGGAGTACAGTGCCTGTACTGCCGTGTAGTACTGAGTGGATTACAGTGACTGTACTGCCGTGTAGTACTGAGTGGAGTACTGTTTGTATAGTGCCGTGTAGTACCGAGTGGAGTACCGTGCCTGTACTGCCGTGTAGTACTGAGTGGAGTACAGTGCCTGTACTGCCGTGCAGTACTGAGTGGTGTACAGTGCCTGTACTGCCGTGTAGTCCCGAGTGGAGTACAGTGCCTGTACTGCCGTGTAGTACTGAGTGGAGTACTGTGTGTATAGTGCCGTGTAGTACCGAGTGGAGTACCGTGCCTGTACTGCCGTGTAGTACTGAGTGAAGTACAGTGCCTGTACTGCCGTGTAGTACTGTGTGGAGTACAGTGCCTGTACTGCCGTGTAGTCCCGACTGGAGTACAGTGCCTGTACTGCCGTGTAGTACCGAGTGGAGTACTGTGTGTATAGTGCCGTGTAGTACCGAGTGGAGTAAAGTGCCTGTACTGCCGTGTAGTACTGAGTGGAGTACAGTGCCTGTACTGCCGTGTAGTACTGAGTGGAGTACAGTGCCTGTACTGCCTTGTAGTACTGAGTGGAGTACAGTGCCTGTACTGCCGTGTAGTACTGAGTGGAGTACTGTGTGTATAGTGCCGTGTAGTACCGAGTGGAGTACCGTGCCTGTACTGCCGTGTAGTCCCGAGTGGAGTACAGTGCCTGTACTGCCGTGTAGTCCCGAATGGAGTACTGTGTGTATAGTGCCGTGTAGTACGGAGTGGAGTACAGTGCCTGTACTGCCGTGTAGTACTGAGTGGAGTACAGTGCCTGTACTAACGTGCTGTCCAGAGTAGAGTACTGTGTGTTTAGTGCAGTGTAGTACTGAGTGGTGTACAATGCCTGTACTGCCGTGTAGTACTGAGTGGAGTACAGTGCCTGTACTCCCGTGTAGTCCCGAGCGGAGTACTGTGTGTATAGTGCCGCGTAGTACTGAGTGGAGTACAGTGCCTGTACTGCCGTGTAGTACTGAGTGGAGTACAGTGCCTGTACTAACGTGCTGTCCCGAGTGGAGTACTGTGTGTTTAGTGCAGTGTAGTACTGAGTGGTGTACAATGCCTGTACTGCCGTTGTAGTACTGAGTGGAGTACAGTGCCTGTACTCCCGTGTAGTCCCGAGTGGAGTACTGTGTGTATAGTGCCGTGTAGTACCGAGTGGAGTACAGTGCCTGTACTGCCGTGTAGTACTGAGCGGAGTACAGTGCCTGTACTGCCGTGTAGTCCCGAGTGTAGTACTGTGTGTATAGTGCAGTGTAGTGCTGAGTGGTGTACAGTGCTTGTACTGCCGTGTAGTACTGAGTGGAGAACAGTGCCTGTTCTGCCGTGTAGTACTGAGTGGAGTACAGTGCCTGTACTAACGTGCTGTCCCGAGTGGAGTACTGTGTGTTTAGTGCAGTGTAGTACTGAGTGGTGTACAATGCCTGTACTGCCGTGTAGTACTGAGTGGAGTACAGTGCCTGTACTCCCGTGTAGTCCCGAGTGGAGTACTGTGTGTACAGTGCCGTGTAGTACTGAGTGGAGTACAGGCCTGTACTGCCGTGTAGTCCGGAGTGGAGTACAGTGCCAGTACTGCCGTGTAGTCCTGAGTGGAGTACTGTGAGTATAGTGCCGTGTAGTACCGAGGGGAGTACAGTGCCTGTACTGCCGTGTAGTACTAAGTGGAGTACAGTGGCTGTACTGCCGTGTAGTTCCGAGTGTAGTACTCTGTGTATAGTGCAGTGTAGTGCTGAGTGGTGTACATTGCTTGTACTGCCGAGAGGTACTGAGTGCAGTACAGTGCCTTAACTGCCGTGTAGTACTGGGTGGAGTACAGTGCCTGTACTGCCGTGTAGTAGCGAGTGGGGGACTGTGTGTATACTGCTGTGTAGTACCGAGTGGAGTACAGTGCCTGTACTGCCGTGTAGTACCGAGTGGAGTACAGTGCCCGTACTGCCGTGTAGTACCGAGTGGAGTACTGTGTGCATACTGCCGTGTAGTACTGTGTGGAGTATAGTGCCAGTACTGCCGTGTAGTACCGAGTGGAGTACTGTTTGTATAGTGCCGTGTAGTACCGAGTGGAGTACACTGCATGTACTGCCGTGTAGTACCGAGTGGAGTACTGTGTGTATCGTGCGGTGTAGTACCGAGTGGAGTACATTGCATGTACTGCGGTGTAGTACCGAGTGGAGTACTGTGTGTATAGTGCCGTGTAGTACCGAGTGGAGTACAGTGCCTGTACTGCCGTGTAGTACTGAGTGGAGTACTGTGTGTATAGTGCCGTGTAGTACCGAGTGGAGTACAGTGCCTGTACTGCCGTGTAGTACTGAGTGGAGTACAGTGCCTGTACTGCCGTGTATTACTGAGTGGAGTACAGTGCCTGTACTGCCGTGTAGTCCCGTATGGAGTACTGTGTGTATAGTGCCGTGTAGTACGGAGTGGAGTACAGTGCCTGTACTGCCGTGTAGTACTGAGTGGAGTACAGTGCCTGTACTAACGTGTAGTCCCGAGTGGAGTACTGTGTGTTTAGTGCAGTGTAGTACTGAGTGGTGTACAATGCCTGTACTGCCGTGTAGTACTGAGTGGAGTACAGTGCCTGTACTCCCGTGTAGTCCCGAGTGGAGTACTCTGTGTATAGTGCCGTGTAGTACTGAGTGGAGTACAGTGCCTGTACTGCCGTGTAGTCCGGAGTGGAGTACAGTGCCTGTACTGCCGTGTAGTCCTGAGTGGAGTACTGTGTGTATAGTGCCGTGTAGTACCGAGGGGAGTACAGTGCCTGTACTGCCGTGTAGTACTAAATGGAGTACAGTGGCTGTACTGCCGTGTAGTCCCGAGTGTAGTACTGTGTGTATAGTGCAGTGTAGTGCTGAGTGCTGTACAGTGCTTGTACTGCCGTGTAGTACTGAGTGGAGAACAGTGCCTGTTCTGCCGTGTAGTACTAGGTGGAGTACAGTGCCTGTACTGCCGTGTAGTACCGAGTGGGGGACTGTGAGTATACTGCTGTGTAGTACCGAGTGGAGTACAGTGCCTGTACTGCCGTGTAGTACCGAGTGGAGTACTGTGTGTATAGTGCCGTGTAGTACCGAGTGGAGTACAGTGCCTGTACTGTCGTGTAGTACCGAGTGGAGTACTGTGTGTATAGTGCCGTGTAGTACCGAGTGGAGTACAGTGCCTGTACTGCCGTGTAGTACCGAGTGGATTACTGTGTGCATAATGCCGTGTAGACTGTGTGGAGTATAGTGCCTGTACTACCGTGTAGTACCGAGTGGAGTACTGTTTGTATAGTGCCGTGTAGTACCGAGTGGAGTACACTGCATGTACTGCCGTGTAGTACCGAGTGGAGTACTGTGTGTATCGTGCGGGGTAGTACCGAGTGGAGTACATTGCATGTACTGCGGTGTAGTACCGAGTGGAGTACTGTGTGTATAGTGCCGTGTATTACCGAGTGGAGTACAGTGCCTGTATTGCCGTGTAGTACCGAGTGGAGTACTGTGTGTATAGTGCCGTGTAGTACCGAGTGGAGTACTGTGTGCATACTGCCGTGTAGTAATGAGTGGAGTACAGTACCTGTACTGCCGTGTAGTACCGAGTGGAGTACAGTGTGTATAGTGCCGTGTAGTACCGAGTGGAGTACAGTGCCTGTACTGCCGTGTAGTACTGAGTGGAGTACAGTGCCTGTACTGCCGTGCTGTCCCGAGTGGAGTACTGTGTGTATAGTGCCGTGTAGTACCGAGTGGAGTACTGTGTGCATACTGCCGTGTAGTAATGAGTGGAGTACAGTACCTGTACTGCCGTGTAGTACCGAGTGGAGTACAGTGTGTTTAGTGCAGTGTAGTACTGAGTGGTGTACAATGCCTGTACTGCCGTGTAGTACTGAGTGGAGTACAGTGCCTGTACTCCCGTGTAGTCCCGAGTGGAGTACTGTGTGTATAGTGCCGTGTAGTACTGAGTGGAGTACAGTGCCTGTACTGCCGTGTAGTACTGAGTGGAGTACAGTGCCTGTACTAACGTGCTGTCCCGAGTGGAGTACTGTGTGTATAGTGCCGTGTAGTACCGAGTGGAGTACCGTGCCTGTACTGCCGTGTAGTACTGAGTGGAGTACAGTGCCTGTACTGCCGTGTAGTACTGAGTGGTGTACAGTGCCTGTACTGCCGTGTAGTCCCGAGTGGAGTACAGTGCCTGTACTGCCGTGTAGTACTGAGTGGAGTACTGTGTGTATAGTGCCGTGTAGTACCGAGTGGAGTACCGTGCCTGTACTGCCGTGTAGTACTGAGTGAAGTACAGTTCCTGTACTGCCGTGTAGTACTGAGTGGAGTACAGTGCCTGTACTGCCGTGTAGTCCCGACTGGAGTACAGTGCCTGTACTGCCGTGTAGTACCGAGTGGAGTACAGTGTGTATAGTGCCGTGTAGTACCGAGTGGAGTAAAGTGCCTGTACTGCCGTGTAGTACTGAGTGGAGTACAGTGCTTGTACTGCCGTGTAGTACTGAGTGGAGTACAGTGCCTGTACTGCCTTGTAGTACTGAGTGGAGTACAGTGCCTGTACTGCCGTGTAGTACTGAGTGGAGTACTGTGTGTATAGTGCCGTGTAGTACCGAGTGGAGTACCGTGCCTGTACTGCCGTGTAGTCCCGAGTGGAGTACAGTGCCTGTACTGCCGTGTAGTACTGAGTGTAGTACTGTGTGTATAGTGCCGTGTAGTACCGAGTGGTGTACAGTGCCTGCACTAACGTGCTGTCCCGAGTGGAGTACTGTGTGTTTACTGCAGTGTAGTACTGAGTGGTGTACAATGCCTGTACTGCCGTGTAGTACTGAGTGGAGTACAGTGCCTGTACTCCCGTGTAGTCCCGACTGGAGTACAGTGCCTGTACTGCCGTGTAGTACCGAGTGGAGTACAGTGCCTGTACTGCCGTGTAGTACTGAGTGGAGTACAGTGCCTGTACTAACGTGTAGTCCCGAGTGGAGTACTGTGTGTTTAGTGCAGTGTAGTACTGAGTGGTGTACAATGCCTGTACTGCCGTGTAGTACTGAGTGGAGTACAGTGCCTGTACTCCCGTGTAGTCCCGAGTGGAGTACTGTGTGTATAGTGCCGTGTAGTACTGAGTGGAGTACAGTGCCTGTACTGCCGTGTAGTCCGGAGTGGAGTACAGTGCCTGTACTGCCGTGTAGTCCTGAGTGTAGTACTGTGTGTATAGTGCCGTGTAGTACCGAGGGGAGTACAGTGCCTGTACTGCCGTGTAGTACTAAATGGAGTACAGTGGCTGTACTGCCGTGTAGTCCCGAGTGTAGTACTGTGTGTATAGTGCAGTGTAGTGCTGAGTGGTGTACAGTGCTTGTACTGCCGTGTAGTACTGAGTGGAGAACAGTGCCTGTTCTGCCATGTAGTACTGAGTGGAGTACAGTGCCTGTACTAACGTGCTGTCCCGAGTGGAGTACTGTGTGTTTAGTGCAGTGTAGTACTGAGTGGTGTACAATGCCTGTACTGCCGTGTAGTACTGAGTGGAGTACAGTGCCTGTACTCCCGTGTAGTCCCGAGTGGAGTACTGTGTGTACAGTGCCGTGTAGTACTGAGTGGAGTACAGTGCCTGTACTGCCGTGTAGTCCGGAGTGGAGTACAGTGCCTGTACTGCCGTGTAGTCCTGAGTGGATTACTGTGAGTATAGTGCCGTGTAGTACCGAGGGGAGTACAGTGCCTGTACTGCCGTGTAGTACTAAGTGGAGTACAGTGGCTGTACTGCCGTGTAGTCCCGAGTGTAGTACTCTGTGTATAGTGCAGTGTAGTGCTGAGTGGTGTACATTGCTTGTACTGCCGAGTAGTACTGAGTGCAGTACAGTGCCTTAACTGCCGTGTAGTACTGGGTGGAGTACAGTGCCTGTACTGCCGTGTAGTAGCGAGTGGGGGACTGTGTGTATACTGCTGTGTAGTACCGAGTGGAGTACAGTGCCTGTACTGCCGTGTAGTACCGAGTGGAGTACTGTGTGTATAGTGCCGTGTAGTACCGAGTGGAGTACAGTGCCCGTACTGCCGTGTAGTACCGAGTGGAGTACTGTGTGCATACTGCCGTGTAGTACTGTGTGGAGTATAGTGCCAGTACTGCCGTGTAGTACCGAGTGGAGTACTGTTTGTATAGTGCCGTGTAGTACCGAGTGGAGTACACTGCATGTACTGCCGTGTAGTACCGAGTGGAGTACACTGCATGTACTGCCGTGTAGTACCGAGTGGAGTATTGTGTGTATCGTGCGGTGTAGTACCGAGTGGAGTACATTGCATGTACTGCGGTGTAGTACCGAGTGGAGTACTGTGTGTATAGTGCCGTGTAGTACCGAGTGGAGTACAGTGCCTGTACTGCCGTGTAGTACTGAGTGGAGTACTGTGTGTATAGTGCCGTGTAGTACCGAGTGGAGTACAGTGCCTGTACTGCCGTGTAGTACTGAGTGGAGTACAGTGCCTGTACTGCCGTGTATTACTGAGTGGAGTACAGTGCCTGTACTGCCGTGTAGTCCCGTATGGAGTACTGTGTGTATAGTGCCGTGTAGTACGGAGTGGAGTACAGTGCCTGTACTGCCGTGTAGTACTGAGTGGAGTACAGTGCCTGTACTAACGTGTAGTCCCGAGTGGAGTACTGTGTGTTTAGTGCAGTGTAGTACTGAGTGGTGTACAATGCCTGTACTGCCGTGTAGTACTGAGTGGAGTACAGTGCCTGTACTCCCGTGTAGTCCCGAGTGGAGTACTGTGTGTATAGTGCCGTGTAGTACTGAGTGGAGTACAGTGCCTGTACTGCCGTGTAGTCCGGAGTGGAGTACAGTGCCTGTACTGCCGTGTAGTCCTGAGTGGAGTACTGTGTGTATAGTGCCGTGTAGTACCGAGGGGAGTACAGTGCCTGTATTGCCGTGTAGTACTAAATGGAGTATAGTGGCTGTACTGCCGTGTAGTCCCGAGTGTAGTACTGTGTGTATAGTGCAGTGTAGTGCTGAGTGCTGTACAGTGCTTGTACTGCCGTGTAGTACTGAGTGGAGAACAGTGCCTGTTCTGCCGTGTAGTACTAGGTGGAGTACAGTGCCTGTACTGCCGTGTAGTACCGAGTGGGGGACTGTGAGTATACTGCTGTGTAGTACCGAGTGGAGTACAGTGCCTGTACTGCCGTGTAGTACCGAGTGGAGTACTGTGTGTATAGTGCCGTGTAGTACCGAGTGGAGTACAGTGCCTGTACTGTCGTGTAGTACCGAGTGGAGTACTGTGTGTATAGTGCCGTGTAGTACCGAGTGGAGTACAGTGCCTGTACTGCCGTGTAGTACCGAGTGGATTACTGTGTGCATAATGCCGTGTAGACTGTGTGGAGTATAGTGCCTGTACTACCGTGTAGTACCGAGTGGAGTACTGTTTGTATAGTGCCGTGTAGTACCGAGTGGAGTACACTGCATGTACTGCCGTGTAGTACCGAGTGGAGTACTGTGTGCATCGTGCGGGGTAGTACCGAGTGGAGTACATTGCATGTACTGCGGTGTAGTACCGAGTGGAGTACTGTGTGTATAGTGCCGTGTATTACCGAGTGGAATACAGTGCCTGTATTGCCGTGTAGTACCGAGTGGAGTACTGTGTGTATAGTGCCGTGTAGTACCGAGTGGAGTACTGTGTGCATACTGCCGTGTAGTAATGAGTGGAGTACAGTACCTGTACTGCCGTGTAGTACCGAGTGGAGTACAGTGTGTATAGTGCCGTGTAGTACCGAGTGGAGTACAGTGCCTGTACTGCCGTGTAGTACTGAGTGGAGTACAGTGCCTGTACTGCCGTGTAGTCCCGAGTGGAGTACAGTGCCTGTACTGCCGTGTAGTAGTGAGTGGAGTACTGTGCCTGTACTGCCGTGTAGTACCGAGTGGAGTACGGTGTGTATAGTGCCGTGTAGTACTGAGTGGAGTACATTGCCTGTACTGCCGTGCAGTCCCGAGTGGAGTACTGTGTTTATGGTGCCGTGTAGTACTGAGTGGAGTACAGTGCCTGTACTGCCGTGTAGTCCCGAGTGGAGTACAGTGCCTGTACTGCCGTGTAGTAGTGAGTGGAGTACTGTGCCTGTACTGCCGTGTGGTACTGAGTGGAGTACTGTGTGTATAGTGCCGTGTAGTACCGCGTGGAGTACAGTGGGTGTAGTGCCGTGTAGTACTGAGTCGAGTACTGTGTGCATACTGCCGTGTAGTACTGTGTGGAGTATAGTGCCTGTACTGCCGTGTAGTACCGAGTGGGGGACTCTGTGTATACCGCCGTGTAGTACTGAGTGGAGTACAGTGTGTATAGTGCCGTGTAGTACCGAGTGGAGTACAGTGCCTGTACTGCCGTGTAGTACTGAGTGGAGTACAGTGCCTGTACTGCCGTGTATTACTGAGTGGAATACAGAGCCTGTACTGGCGTGTAGTCCCGAATGGAGTACTGTGTGTATAGTGCCGTGTAGTACGGAGTGGAGTACAGTGTGTATAGTGCCGTGTAGTACCGAGTGGAGTACAGTGCCTGTACTGCCGTGTAGTACAGAGTGGAGTACAGTGCCTGTACTGCCGTGTATTACTGAGTGGAGTACAGTGCCTGTACGGCCGTGTAGTACCGAGTGGGGGACTGTGTGTATACCGCCGTGTAGTACTGAGTGGAGTACAGTGTGTATAGTGCCGTGTAGTACCGAGTGGAGTACAGTGCCTGTACTGCCGTGTAGTACTGAGTGGAGTACTGTGTGTATAGTGCCGTGTAGTACCGAGTGGAGTACCGTGCCTGTACTGCCGTGTAGTACTGAGTGGAGTACAGTGCCTGTACTGCCGTGTAGTACTGAGTGGTGTACAGTGCCTGTACTGCCGTGTAGTCCCGAGTGGAGTACAGTGCCTGTACTGCCGTGTAGTACTGAGTGGAGTACTGTGTGTATAGTGCCGTGTAGTACCGAGTGGAGTACCGTGCCTGTACTGCCGTGTAGTACTGAGTGAAGTACAGTTCCTGTACTGCCGTGTAGTACTGAGTGGAGTACAGTGCCTGTACTGCCGTGTAGTCCCGACTGGAGTACAGTGCCTGTACTGCCGTGTAGTACCGAGTGGAGTACAGTGTGTATAGTGCCGTGTAGTACCGAGTGGAGTAAAGTGCCTGTACTGCCGTGTAGTACTGAGTGGAGTACAGTGCCTGTACTGCCGTGTAGTACTGAGTGGAGTACAGTGCCTGTACTGCCTTGTAGTACTGAGTGGAGTACAGTGCCTGTACTGCCGTGTAGTACTGAGTGGAGTACTGTGTGTATAGTGCCGTGTAGTACCGAGTGGAGTACCGTGCCTGTACTGCCGTGTAGTCCCGAGTGGAGTACAGTGCCTGTACTGCCGTGTAGTACTGAGTGTAGTACTGTGTGTATAGTGCCGTGTAGTACCGAGTGGAGTACAGTGCCTGCACTAACGTGCTGTCCCGAGTGGAGTACTGTGTGTTTAGTGCAGTGTAGTACTGAGTGGTGTACAATGCCTGTACTGCCGTGTAGTACTGAGTGGAGTACAGTGCCTGTACTCCCGTGTAGTCCCGAGTGGAGTACTGTGTGTACACTGCCGTGTAGTACTGAGTGGAGTACAGTGCCTGTACTGCCGTGTAGTCCGGAGTGGAGTACAGTGCCTGTACTGCCGTGTAGTCCTGAGTGGAGTACTGTGAGTATAGTGCCGTGTAGTACCGAGGGGAGTACAGTGCCTGTACTGCCGTGTAGTACTAAGTGGAGTACAGTGGCTGTACTGCCGTGTAGTCCCGAGTGTAGTACTCTGTGTATAGTGCAGTGTAGTGCTGAGTGGTGTACAGTGCTTGTACTGCCGAGTAGTACTGAGTGCAGTACAGTGCCTTAACTGCCGTGTAGTACTGGGTGGAGTACAGTGCCTGTACTGCCGTGTAGTAGCGAGTGGGGGACTGTGTGTATACTGCTGTGTAGTACCGAGTGGAGTACAGTGCCTGTACTGCCGTGTAGTACCGAGTGGAGTACTGTGTGTATAGTGCCGTGTAGTACCGAGTGGAGTACAGTGCCCGTACTGCCGTGTAGTACCGAGTGGAGTACTGTGTGCATACTGCCGTGTAGTACTGTGTGGAGTATAGTGCCAGTACTGCCGTGTAGTACCGAGTGGAGTACTGTTTGTATAGTGCCGTGTAGTACCGAGTGGAGTACACTGCATGTACTGCCGTGTAGTACCGAGTGGAGTACTGTGTGTATCGTGCGGTGTAGTACCGAGTGGAGTACGTTGCATGTACTGCGGTGTAGTACCGAGTGGAGTACTGTGTGTATAGTGCCGTGTAGTACCGAGTGGAGTACAGTGCCTGTACTGCCGTGTAGTACTGAGTGGAGTACTGTGTGTATAGTGCCGTGTAGTACCGAGTGGAGTACAGTGCCTGTACTGCCGTGTAGTACTGAGTGGAGTACAGTGCCTGCACTGCCGTGTATTACTGAGTGGAGTACAGTGCCTGTACTGCCGTGTAGTCCCGATGGAGTACTGTGTGTATAGTGCCGTGTAGTACGGAGTGGAGTACAGTGCCTGTACTGCCGTGTAGTACTGAGTGGAGTACAGTGCCTGTACTAACGTGTAGTCCCGAGTGGAGTACTGTGTGTTTAGTGCAGTGTAGTACTGAGTGGTGTACAATGCCTGTACTGCCGTGTAGTACTGAGTGGAGTACAGTGCCTGTACTCCCGTGTAGTCCCGAGTGGAGTACTGTGTGTATAGTGCCGTGTAGTACTGAGTGGAGTACAGTGCCTGTACTGCCGTGTAGTCCGGAGTGGAGTACAGTGCCTGTACTGCCGTGTAGTCCTGATTGGAGTACTGTGTGTATAGTGCCGTGTAGTACCGAGGTGAGTACAGTGCCTGTACTGCCGTGTAGTACTAAATGGAGTACAGTGGCTGTACTGCCGTGTAGTCCCGAGTGTAGTACTGTGTGTATAGTGCAGTGTAGTGCTGAGTGGTGTACAGTGCTTGTACTGCCGTGTAGTACTGAGTGGAGAACAGTGCCTGTTCTGCCGTGTAGTACTAGGTGGAGTACAGTGCCTGTACTGCCGTGTAGTACCGAGTGGGGGACTGTGAGTATACTGCTGTGTAGTACCGAGTGGAGTACAGTGCTTGTACTGCCGTGTAGTACCGAGTGGAGTACTGTGTGTATAGTGCCGTGTAGTACCGAGTGGAGTACAGTGCCTGTACTGTCGTGTAGTACCGAGTGGAGTACTGTGTGTATAGTGCCGTGTAGTACCGAGTGGAGTACAGTGCCTGTACTGCCGTGTAGTACCGAGTGGATTACTGTGTGCATAATGCCGTGTAGACTGTGTGGAGTATAGTGCCTGTACTACCGTGTAGTACCGAGTGGAGTACTGTTTGTATAGTGCCGTGTAGTACCGAGTGGAGTACACTGCATGTACTGCCGTGTAGTACCGAGTGGAGTACTGTGTGTAACGTGCGGTGTAGTACCGAGTGGAGTACATTGCATGTACTGCGGTGTAGTACCGAGTGGAGTACTGTGTGTATAGTGCCGTGTATTACCGAGTGGAGTACAGTGCCTGTATTGCCGTGTAGTACCGAGTGGAGTACTGTGTGTATAGTGCCGTGTAGTACCGAGTGGAGTACTGTGTGCATACTGCCGTGTAGTAATGAGTGGAGTACAGTACCTGTACTGCCGTGTAGTACCGAGTGGAGTACAGTGTGTATAGTGCCGTGTAGTACCGAGTGGAGTACAGTGCCTGTACTGCCGTGTAGTACTGAGTGGAGTACAGTGCCTGTACTGCCGTGTAGTCCCGAGTGGAGTACAGTGCCTGTACTGCCGTGTAGTAGTGAGTGGAGTACTGTGCCTGTACTGCCGTGTAGTACCGAGTGGAGTACTGTGTGTATAGTGCCGTGTAGTACTGAGTGGAGTACATTGCCTGTACTGCCGTGCAGTCCCGAGTGGAGTACTGTGTTTATAGTGCCGTGTAGTACTGAGTGGAGTACAGTGCCTGTACTGCCGTGTAGTCCCGAGTGGAGTACAGTGCCTGTACTGCCGTGTAGTAGTGAGTGGAGTACTGTGCCTGTACTGCCGTGTGGTACTGAGTTGAGTACTGTGTGTATAGTGCCGTGTAGTACCGCGTGGAGTACAGTGGGTGTAGTGCCGTGTAGTACCGAGTGGTGTACAGTGCCTGTACTGCCGTTGTGTCCCGAGTGGTGTACAGTGCGTGTACTGTCGTGTAGTACTGAGTGGAGTACTGTGTGTATAGTGCCGTGTAGTACCGAGTGTAGTACCGTGCCTGTACTGCCGTGTAGTACTGAGTGGAGTACAGTGCCTGTACTGCCGTGTAGTACTGAGTGGAGTACAGTGCCTGTACTGCCGTGTAGTCCCGACTGGAGTACAGTGCCTGTACTGCCGTGTAGTACAGAGTGGAGTACTGTGTGTATAGTGCCGTGTAGTACCGAGTGGAGTACCGTGCCTGTACTGCCGTGTAGTCCCGAGTGGAGTACAGTGCCTGTACAGCCGTGTAGTACTGAGTGGAGTACTGTGTGTATAGTGCCGTGTAGTACCGAGTGGAGAACAGTGCCTGTACTGCCGTGTAGTACTGAGTGGAGTACAGTGCCTGTACTGCCGTGTATTACTGAGTGGAGTACAGTGCCTGTACTGCCGTGTAGTCCCGAATGGAGTACTGTGTGTATAGTGCCGTGTAGTACTGAGTGGAGTACAGTGCCTGTACTAACGTGTAGTCCCGAGTGGAGTACTGTGTGTATAGTGCAGTGTAGTACTGAGTGGAGTACTGTGTGTATAGTGCCGTGTAGTACTGAGTGGAGCACAGGGCCTGTACTGCCGTGTAGTACTGAGTGGAGTATTGTGTGTATAGTGCCGTGTAGTACCGAGTGGAGTACAGTGCCTGTACTGCCGTGTAGTACTGAGTGGAGTACAGTGCCTGTACTGCCGTGTAGTACTGAGTGGAGTACAGTGCCTGTACTGCCGTGTAGTACTGAGTGGAGTACAGTGCCTGTACTGCCGTGTAGTACTGAGTGGATTACAGTGCCTGTACTGCCGTGTAGTACTGAGTGGAGTACTGTTTGTATAGTGCCGTGTAGTACCGAGTGGAGTACCGTGCCTGTACTGCCGTGTAGTACTGAGTGGAGTACAGTGCCTGTACTGCCGTGCAGTACTGAGTGGTGTACAGTGCCTGTACTGCCGTGTAGTCCCGAGTGGAGTACAGTGCCTGTACTGCCGTGTAGTACTGAGTGGAGTACTGTGTGTATAGTGCCGTGTAGTACCGAGTGGAGTACCGTGCCTGTACTGCCGTGTAGTACTGAGTGAAGTACAGTGCCTGTACTGCCGTGTAGTACTGTGTGGAGTACAGTGCCTGTACTGCCGTGTAGTCCCGACTGGAGTACAGTGCCTGTACTGCCGTGTAGTACCGAGTGGAGTACTCTGTGTATACTGCCGTGTAGTACCGAGTGGAGTAAAGTGCCTGTACTGCCGTGTAGTACTGAGTGGAGTACAGTGCCTGTACTGCCGTGTAGTACTGAGTGGAGTACAGTGCCTGTACTGCCTTGTAGTACTGAGTGGAGTACAGTGCCTGTACTGCCGTGTAGTACTGAGTGGAGTACTGTGTGTATAGTGCCGTGTAGTACCGAGTGGAGTACCGTGCCTGTACTGCCGTGTAGTCCCGAGTGGAGTACAGTGCCTGTACTGCCGTGTAGTCCCGAATGGAGTACTGTGTGTATAGTGCCGTGTAGTACGGAGTGGTTTACAGTGCCTGTACTGCCGTGTAGTACTGAGTGGAGTACAGTGCCTGTACTAACGTGCTGTCCCGAGTGGAGTACTGTGTGTTTAGTGCAGTGTAGTACTGAGTGGTGTACAATGCCTGTACTGCCGTGTAGTACTGAGTGGAGTACAGTGCCTGTACTCCCGTGTAGTCCCGAGTGGAGTACTGTGTGTACACTGCCGTGTAGTACTGAGTGGAGTACAGTGCCTGTACTGCCGTGTAGTCCGGAGTGGAGTACAGTGCCTGTACTGCCGTGTAGTCCTGAGTGGAGTACTGTGAGTATAGTGCCGTGTAGTACCGAGGGGAGTACAGTGCCTGTACTGCCGTGTAGTACTAAGTGGAGTACAGTGGCTGTACTGCCGTGTAGTCCCGAGTGTAGTACTCTGTGTATAGTGCAGTGTAGTGCTGAGTGGTGTACAGTGCTTGTACTGCCGAGTAGTACTGAGTGCAGTACAGTGCCTTAACTGCCGTGTAGTACTGGGTGGAGTACAGTGCCTGTACTGCCGTGTAGTAGCGAGTGGGGGACTGTGTGTATACTGCTGTGTAGTACCGAATGGAGTACAGTGCCTGTACTGCCGTGTAGTACCGAGTGGAGTACTGTGTGTATAGTGCCGTGTAGTACCGAGTGGAGTACAGTGCCCGTACTGCCGTGTAGTACCGAGTGGAGTACTGTGTGCATACTGCCGTGTAGTACTGTGTGGAGTATAGTTCCAGTACTGCCGTGTAGTACCGAGTGGAGTACTCTTTGTATAGTGCCGTGTAGTACCGAGTGGAGTACACTGCATGTACTGCCGTGTAGTACCGAGTGGAGTACTGTGTGTATCGTGCGGTGTAGTACCGAGTGGAGTACGTTGCATGTACTGCGGTGTAGTACCGAGTGGAGTACTGTGTGTATAGTGCCGTGTAGTACCGAGTGGAGTACAGTGCCTGTACTGCCGTGTAGTACTGAGTGGAGTACTGTGTGTATAGTGCCGTGTAGTACCGAGTGGAGTACAGTGCCTGTACTGCCGTGTAGTACTGAGTGGTGTACAATGCCTGTACTGCCGTGTAGTACTGAGTGGAGTACAGTGCCTGTACTCCCGTGTAGTCCCGAGTGGAGTACTGTGTGTACAGTGCCGTGTAGTACTGAGTGGAGTACAGTGCCTGTACTGCAGTGTAGTCCTGAGTGGAGTACTGTGAGTATAGTGCCGTGTAGTACCGAGGGGAGTACAGTGCCTGTACTGCCGTGTAGTACTAAGTGGAGTACAGTGGCTGTACTGCCGTGTAGTCCCGAGTGTAGTACTCTGTGTATAGTGCAGTGTAGTGCCGAGTGGTGTACATTGCTTGTACTGCCGAGTAGTACTGAGTGCATTACAGTGCCTTAACTGCCGTGTAGTACTGGGTGGAGTACAGTGCCTGTACTGCCGTGTAGTATCGAGTGGGGGACTGTGTGTATACTGCTGTGTAGTACCGAGTGGAGTACATTGCCTGTACTGCCGTGTAGTACCGAGTGGAGTACTGTGTGTATAGTGCCGTGTAGTACCGAGTGGAGTACAGTGCCGGTACTGCCGTGTAGTACCGAGTGGAGTACTGTGTGCATACTGCCGCGTAGTACTGTGTGGAGTATAGTGCCAGTACTGCCGTGTAGTACCGAGTGGAGTACTGTATGTATAGTGCCGTGTAGTACCGATTGGAGTACACTGCATGTACTGCCGTGTAGTACCGAGTGGAGTACTGTGTGTATCGTGCGGTGTAGTACCGAGTGGAGTACATTGCATGTACTGCGGTGTAGTACCGAGTGGAGTACTGTGTGTATAGTGCCGTGTAGTACCGAGTGGAGTACAGTGCCTGTACTGCCGTGTAGTACTGAGTGGAGTACTGTGTGTATAGTGCCGTGTAGTACCGAGTGGAGTACAGTGCCTGTACTGCCGTGTAGTACTGAGTGGAGTACAGTGCCTGTACTGCCGTGTATTACTGAGTGGAGTACAGTGCCTGTACTGCCGTGTAGTCCCGAATGGAGTACTGTGTGTATAGTGCCGTGTAGTACGGAGTGGAGTACAGTGCGTGTACTGCCGTATATTACTGAGTGGAGTACAGTGCCTGTACTAACGTGTAGTCCCGAGTGGAGTACTGTGTGTTTAGTGCAGTGTAGTACTGAGTGGTGTACAATGCCTGTACTGCCGTGTAGTACTGAGTGGAGTACAGTGCCTGTACTCCCGTGTAGTCCCGAGTGGAGTACTGTGTGTATAGTGCCGTGTAGTACTGAGTGGAGTACAGTGCCTGTACTGCCGTGTAGTCCGGAGTGGAGTACAGTGCCTGTACTGCCGTGTAGTCCTGAGTGGAGTACTGTGTGTATAGTGCCGTGTAGTGCTGAGTGGTGTACAGTGCTTGTACTGCCGTGTAGTACTGTGTGGAGAACAGTGCCTGTTCTGCCGTGTAGTACTAGGTGGAGTACAGTGCCTGTACTGCCGTGTAGTACCGAGTGGGGGACTGTGAGTATACTGCTGTGTAGTACCGAGTGGAGTACAGTGCCTGTACTGCCGTGTAGTACCGAGTGGAGTACTGTGTGTATAGTGCCGTGTAGTACCGAGTGGAGTACAGTGCCTGTACTGTCGTGTAGTACCGAGTGGAGTACTGTGTGTATAGTGCCGTGTAGTACCGAGTGGAGTACAGTGCCTGTACTGCCGTGTAGTACCGAGTGGATTACTGTGTGCATAATGCCGTGTAGACTGTGTGGAGTATAGTGCCTGTACTACCGTGTAGTACCGAGTGGAGTACTGTTTGTATAGTGCCGTGTAGTACCGAGTGGAGTACACTGCATGTACTGCCGTGTAGTACCGAGTGGAGTACTGTGTGTATCGTGCGGTGTAGTACCGAGTGGAGTACATTGCATGTACTGCGGTGTAGTACCGAGTGGAGTACTGTGTGTATAGTGCCGTGTATTACCGAGTGGAGTACAGTGCCTGTATTGCCGGGTAGTACCGAGTGGAGTACTGTGTGTATAGTGCCGTGTAGTACCGAGTGGAGTACTGTGTGCATACTGCCGTGTAGTAATGAGTGGAGTACAGTACCTGTACTGCCGTGTAGTACCGAGTGGAGTACAGTGTGTATAGTGCCGTGTAGTACCGAGTGGAGTACACTGCCTGTACTGCCGTGTAGTACTGAGTGGAGTACAGTGCCTGTACTGCCGTGTAGTCCCAAGTGGAGTAGAGTGCCTGTACTGCCTTGTAGTACTGAGTCGAGTACAGTGCCTGTACTGCCGTGTAGTACTGAGTGGAGTACTGTGTGTATAGTGCCGTGTAGTACCGAGTGGAGTACCGTGCCTGTACTGCCGTGTAGTCCCGAGTGGAGTACAGTGCCTGTACTGCCGTGTAGTACTGAGTGTAGTACTGAGTGTATAGTGCCGTGTAGTACCGAGTGGAGTACAGTGCCTGCACTAACGTGCTGTCCCGAGTGGAGTACTGTGTGTTTAGTGCAGTGTAGTACTGAGTGGTGTACAATGCCTGTACTGCCGTGTAGTACTGAGTGGAGTACAGTGCATGTACTCCCGTGTAGTCCCGAGTGGAGTACTGTGTGTACAGTGCCGTGTAGTACTGAGTGGAGTACAGTGCCTGTACTGCCGTGTAGTCCGGAGTGGAGTACAGTGCCTGTACTGCCGTGTAGTCCTGAGTGGAGTACTGTGAGTATAGTGCCGTGTAGTACCGAGGGGAGTACAGTGCCTGTACTGCCGTGTAGTACTAAGTGGAGTACAGTGGCTGTACTGCCGTGTAGTCCCGAGTGTAGTACTCTGTGTATAGTGCAGTGTAGTGCTGAGTGGTGTACAGTGCTTGTACTGCCGAGTAGTACTGAGTGCAGTAAAGTGCCTTAACTGCCGTGTAGTACTGGGTGGAGTACAGTGCCTGTACTGCCGTGTAGTAGCGAGTGGGGGACTGTGTGTATACTGCTGTGTAGTACCGAGTGGAGTACAGTGCCTGTACTGCCGTGTAGTACCGAGTGGAGTACTGTGTGTATAGTGCCGTGTAGTACCGAGTGGAGTACAGTGCCCGTACTGCCGTGTAGTACCGAGTGGAGTACTGTGTGCATACTGCCGTGTAGTACTGTGTGGGGTATAGTGCCAGTACTGCCGTGTAGTACCGAGTGGAGTACTGTTTGTATAGTGCCGTGTAGTACCGAGTGGAGTACACTGCATGTACTGCCGTGTAGTACCGAGTGGAGTATTGTGTGTATCGTGCGGTGTAGTACCGAGTGGAGTACATTGCATGTACTGCGGTGTAGTACCGAGTGGAGTACTGTGTGTATAGTGCCGTGTAGTACCGAGTGGAGTACAGTGCCTGTACTGCCGTGTAGTACTGAGTGGAGTACTGTGTGTATAGTGCCGTGTAGTTCCGAGTGGAGTACAGTGCCTGTACTGCCGTGTAGTACTGAGTGGAGTACAGTGCCTGTACTGCCGTGTATTACTGAGTGGAGTACAGTGCCTGTACTGCCGTGTAGTCCCGATGGAGTACTGTGTGTTTAGTGCCGTGTAGTACGGAGTGGAGTACAGTGCCTGTACTGCCGTGTAGTACTGAGTGGAGTACAGTGCCTGTACTAACGTGTAGTCCCGAGTGGAGTACTGTGTGTTTAGTGCAGTGTAGTACTGAGTGGTGTACAATGCCTGTACTGCCGTGTAGTACTGAGTGGAGTACAGTGCCTGTACTCCCGTGTAGTCCCGAGTGGAGTACTGTGTGTATAGTGCCGTGTAGTACTGAGTGGAGTACAGTGCCTGTACTGCCGTGTAGTCCGGAGTGGAGTACAGTGCCTGTACTGCCGTGTAGTCCTGAGTGGAGTACTGTGTGTATAGTGCCGTGTAGTACCGAGGTGAGTACAGTGCCTGTACTGCCGTGTAGTACTAAATGGAGTACAGTGGCTGTACTGCCGTGTAGTCCCGAGTGTAGTACTTTGTGTATAGTGCAGTGTAGTGGTGAGTGGTGTACAGTGCTTGTACTGCCGTGTAGTACTGAGTGGAGAACAGTGCCTGTTCTGCCGTGTAGTACTAGGTGGAGTACAGTGCCTGTACTGCCGTGTAGTACCGAGTGGGGAACTGTGAGTATACTGCTGTGTAGTACCGAGTGGAGTACAGTGCTTGTACTGCCGTGTAGTACCGAGTGGAGTACTGTGTGTATAGTGCCGTGTAGTACCGAGTGGAGTACAGTGCCTGTACTGTCGTGTAGTACCGAGTGGAGTACTGTGTGTATAGTGCCGTGTAGTACCGAGTGGAGTACAGTGCCTGTACTGCCGTGTAGTACCGAGTGGATTACTGTGTGCATAATGCCGTGTAGACTGTGTGGATTATAGTGCCTGTACTACCGTGTAGTACCGAGTGGAGTACTGTTTGTATAGTGCCGTGTAGTACCGAGTGGAGTACACTGCATGTACTGCCGTGTAGTACCGAGTGGAGTACTGTGTGTATCGTGCGGTGTAGTACCGAGTGGAGTACATTGCATGTACTGCGGTGTAGTACCGAGTGGAGTACTGTGTGTATAGTGCCGTGTATTACCGAGTGGAGTACAGTGCCTGTATTGCCGTGTAGTACCGAGTGGAGTACTGTGTGTATAGTGCCGTGTAAAACCGAGTGGAGTACTGTGTGCATACTGCCGTGTAGTAATGAGTGGAGTACAGTACCTGTACTGCCGTGTAGTACCGAGTGGAGTACAGTGTGTATAGTGCCGTGTAGTACCGAGTGGAGTTCAGTGCCTGTACTGCCGTGTAGTACTGAGTGGAGTACAGTGCCTGTACTGCCGTGTAGTCCCGAGTGGAGTACAGTGCCTGTACTGCCGTGTAGTAGTGAGTGGAGTACTGTGCCTGTACTGCCGTGTAGTACCGAGTGGAGTACTGTGTGTATAGTGCCGTGTAGTACTGAGTGGAGTACATTGCCTGTACTGCCGTGCAGTCCCGAGTGGAGTACTGTGTTTATAGTGCCGTGTAGTACTGAGTGGAGTACAGTGCCTGTACTGCCGTGTAGTCCCGAGTGGAGTACAGTGCCTGTACTGCCGTGTAGTAGTGAGTGGAGTACTGTGCCTGTACTGCCGTGTGGTACTGAGTGGAGTACTGTGTGTATAGTGCCGTGTAGTACCGCGTGGAGTACAGTGGGTGTAGTGCCGTGTAGTACTGAGTCGATTACTGTGTGCATACTGCAGTGTAGTACTGTGTGGAGTATAGTGCCTGTACTGCCGTGTAGTACCGAGTGGGGGACTGTGTGTATACCGCCGTGTAGTACTGAGTGGAGTACAGTGTGTATAGTGCCGTGTAGTACCGAGTGGAGTACAGTGCCTGTACTGCCGTGTAGTACTGAGTGGAGTACAGTGTCTGTACTGCCGTGTATTACTGAGTGGAGTACAGTGCCTGTACTGGCGTGTAGTCCCGAATGGAGTACTGTGTGTATAGTGCCGTGTAGTACGGAGTGGAGTACATTGTGTATAGTGCCGTGTAGTACCGAGTGGAGTACAGTGCCTGTACTGCCGTGTAGTACAGTGTGGAGTACAGTGCCTGTACTGCCGTGTATTACTGAGTGGAGTAGAGTGCCTGTACTGCCGTGTAGTACCGAGTGGGGGACTGTGTGTATACCGCCGTGTAGTACTGAGTGGAGTACAGTGTGTAGAGTGCCGTGTAGTACCGAGTGGAGTACAGTGCCTGTACTGCCGTGTAGTACCGAGTGGATTACTGTGTGCATAATGCCGTGTAGACTGTGTGGATTATAGTGCCTGTACTACCGTGTAGTACCGAGTGGAGTACTGTTTGTATAGTGCCGTGTAGTACCGAGTGGAGTACACTGCATGTACTGCCGTGTAGTACCGAGTGGAGTACTGTGTGTATAGTGCCGTGTAGTACTGAGTGGAGTACAGTGCCTGTACTAACGTGTAGTCCCGAGTGGAGTACTGTGTGTATAGTGCAGTGTAGTACTGAGTGGAGTACTGTGTGTATAGTGCCGTGTAGTACTGAGTGGAGCACAGGGCCTGTACTGCCGTGTAGTACTGAGTGGAGTATTGTGTGTATAGTGCCGTGTAGTACCGAGTGGAGTACAGTGCCTGTACTGCCGTGTAGTACTGAGTGGAGTACAGTGCCTGTACTGCCGTGTAGTACTGAGTGGAGTACAGTGCCTGTACTGCCGTGTAGTACTGAGTGGAGTACAGTGCCTGTACTGCCGTGTAGTACTGAGTGGATTACAGTGCCTGTACTGCCGTGTAGTACTGAGTGGAGTACTGTTTGTATAGTGCCGTGTAGTACCGAGTGGAGTACCGTGCCTGTACTGCCGTGTAGTACTGAGTGGAGTACAGTGCCTGTACTGCCGTGCAGTACTGAGTGGTGTACAGTGCCTGTACTGCCGTGTAGTCCTGAGTGGAGTACAGTGCCTGTACTGCCGTGTAGTACTGAGTGGAGTACTGTGTGTATAGTGCCGTGTAGTACCGAGTGGAGTACCGTGCCTGTACTGCCGTGTAGTACTGAGTGAAGTACAGTGCCTGTACTGCCGTGTAGTACTGTGTGGAGTACAGTGCCTGTACTGCCGTGTAGTCCCGACTGGAGTACAGTGCCTGTACTGCCGTGTAGTACCGAGTGGAGTACTGTGTGTATAGTGCCGTGTAGTACCGAGTGGAGTAAAGTGCCTGTACTGCCGTGTAGTACTGAGTGGAGTACAGTGCCTGTACTGCCGTGTAGTACTGAGTGGAGTACAGTGCCTGTACTAACGTGCTGTCCCGAGTGGAGTACTGTGTGTTTAGTGCCGTGTAGTACTGAGTGGAGTACATTGCCTGTACTGCCGTGCAGTCCCGAGTGGAGTACTGTGTTTATAGTGCCTTGTAGTACTGAGTGGAGTACAGTGCCTGTACTGCCGTGTAGTACTGAGTGGAGTACTGTGTGTATAGTGCCGTGTAGTACCGAGTGGAGTACCGTGCCTGTACTGCCGTGTAGTCCCGAGTGGAGTACAGTGCCTGTACTGCCGTGTAGTCCCGAATGGAGTACTGTGTGTATAGTGCCGTGTAGTACGGAGTGGTTTACAGTGCCTGTACTGCCGTGTAGTACTGAGTGGAGTACAGTGCCTGTACTAACGTGCTGTCCCGAGTGGAGTACTGTGTGTTTAGTGCAGTGTAGTACTGAGTGGTGTACAATGCCTGTACTGCCGTGTAGTACTGAGTGGAGTACAGTGCCTGTACTCCCGTGTAGTCCCGAGTGGAGTACTGTGTGTACACTGCCGTGTAGTACTGAGTGGAGTACAGTGCCTGTACTGCCGTGTAGTCCGGAGTGGAGTACAGTGCCTGTACTGCCGTGTAGTCCTGAGTGGAGTACTGTGAGTATAGTGCCGTGTAGTACCGAGGGGAGTACAGTGCCTGTACTGCCGTGTAGTACTAAGTGGAGTACAGTGGCTGTACTGCCGTGTAGTCCCGAGTGTAGTACTCTGTGTATAGTGCAGTGTAGTGCTGAGTGGTGTACAGTGCTTGTACTGCCGAGTAGTACTGAGTGCAGTACAGTGCCTTAACTGCCGTGTAGTACTGGGTGGAGTACAGTGCCTGTACTGCCGTGTAGTAGCGAGTGGGGGACTGTGTGTATACTGCTGTGTAGTACCGAATGGAGTACAGTGCCTGTACTGCCGTGTAGTACCGAGTGGAGTACTGTGTGTATAGTGCCGTGTAGTACCGAGTGGAGTACAGTGCCCGTACTGCCGTGTAGTACCGAGTGGAGTACTGTGTGCATACTGCCGTGTAGTACTGTGTGGAGTATAGTGCCAGTACTGCCGTGTAGTACCGAGTGGAGTACTCTTTGTATAGTGCCGTGTAGTACCGAGTGGAGTACACTGCATGTACTGCCGTGTAGTACCGAGTGGAGTACTGTGTGTATCGTGCGGTGTAGTACCGAGTGGAGTACGTTGCATGTACTGCGGTGTAGTACCGAGTGGAGTACTGTGTGTATAGTGCCGTGTAGTACCGAGTGGAGTACAGTGCCTGTACTGCCGTGTAGTACTGAGTGGAGTACTGTGTGTATAGTGCCGTGTAGTACCGAGTGGAGTACAGTGCCTGTACTGCCGTGTAGTACTGAGTGGTGTACAATGCCTGTACTGCCGTGTAGTACTGAGTGGAGTACAGTGCCTGTACTCCCGTGTAGTCCCGAGTGGAGTACTGTGTGTACAGTGCCGTGTAGTACTGAGTGGAGTACAGTGCCTGTACTGCAGTGTAGTCCTGAGTGGAGTACTGTGAGTATAGTGCCGTGTAGTACCGAGGGGAGTACAGTGCCTGTACTGCCGTGTAGTACTAAGTGGAGTACAGTGGCTGTACTGCCGTGTAGTCCCGAGTGTAGTACTCTGTGTATAGTGCAGTGTAGTGCCGAGTGGTGTACATTGCTTGTACTGCCGAGTAGTACTGAGTGCATTACAGTGCCTTAACTGCCGTGTAGTACTGGGTGGAGTACAGTGCCTGTACTGCCGTGTAGTATCGAGTGGGGGACTGTGTGTATACTGCTGTGTAGTACCGAGTGGAGTACATTGCCTGTACTGCCGTGTAGTACCGAGTGGAGTACTGTGTGTATAGTGCCGTGTAGTACCGAGTGGAGTACAGTGCCGGTACTGCCGTGTAGTACCGAGTGGAGTACTGTGTGCATACTGCCGCGTAGTACTGTGTGGAGTATAGTGCCAGTACTGCCGTGTAGTACCGAGTGGAGTACTGTATGTATAGTGCCGTGTAGTACCGAGTGGAGTACACTGCATGTACTGCCGTGTAGTACCGAGTGGAGTACTGTGTGTATCGTGCGGTGTAGTACCGAGTGGAGTACATTGCATGTACTGCGGTGTAGTACCGAGTGGAGTACTGTGTGTATAGTGCCGTGTAGTACCGAGTGGAGTACAGTGCCTGTACTGCCGTGTAGTACTGAGTGGAGTACTGTGTGTATAGTGCCGTGTAGTACCGAGTGGAGTACAGTGCCTGTACTGCCGTGTAGTACTGAGTGGAGTACAGTGCCTGTACTGCCGTGTATTACTGAGTGGAGTACAGTGCCTGTACTGCCGTGTAGTCCCGAATGGAGTACTGTGTGTATAGTGCCGTGTAGTACGGAGTGGAGTACAGTGCCTGTACTGCCGTATATTACTGAGTGGAGTACAGTGCCTGTACTAACGTGTAGTCCCGAGTGGAGTACTGTGTGTTTAGTGCAGTGTAGTACTGAGTGGTGTACAATGCCTGTACTGCCGTGTAGTACTGAGTGGAGTACAGTGCCTGTACTCCCGTGTAGTCCCGAGTGGAGTACTGTGTGTATAGTGCCGTGTAGTACTGAGTGGAGTACAGTGCCTGTACTGCCGTGTAGTCCGGAGTGGAGTACAGTGCCTGTACTGCCGTGTAGTCCTGAGTGGAGTACTGTGTGTATAGTGCCGTGTAGTGCTGAGTGGTGTACAGTGCTTGTACTGCCGTGTAGTACTGTGTGGAGAACAGTGCCTGTTCTGCCGTGTAGTACTAGGTGGAGTACAGTGCCTGTACTGCCGTGTAGTACCGAGTGGGGGACTGTGAGTATACTGCTGTGTAGTACCGAGTGGAGTACAGTGCCTGTACTGCCGTGTAGTACCGAGTGGAGTACTGTGTGTATAGTGCCGTGTAGTACCGAGTGGAGTACAGTGCCTGTACTGTCGTGTAGTACCGAGTGGAGTACTGTGTGTATAGTGCCGTGTAGTACCGAGTGGAGTACAGTGCCTGTACTGCCGTGTAGTACCGAGTGGATTACTGTGTGCATAATGCCGTGTAGACTGTGTGGAGTATAGTGCCTGTACTACCGTGTAGTACCGAGTGGAGTACTGTTTGTATAGTGCCGTGTAGTACCGAGTGGAGTACACTGCATGTACTGCCGTGTAGTACCGAGTGGAGTACTGTGTGTATCGTGCGGTGTAGTACCGAGTGGAGTACATTGCATGTACTGCGGTGTAGTACCGAGTGGAGTACTGTGTGTATAGTGCCGTGTATTACCGAGTGGAGTACAGTGCCTGTATTGCCGGGTAGTACCGAGTGGAGTACTGTGTGTATAGTGCCGTGTAGTACCGAGTGGAGTACTGTGTGCATACTGCCGTGTAGTAATGAGTGGAGTACAGTACCTGTACTGCCGTGTAGTACCGACTGGAGTACAGTGTGTATAGTGCCGTGTAGTACCGAGTGGAGTACACTGCCTGTACTGCCGTGTAGTACTGAGTGGAGTACAGTGCCTGTACTGCCGTGTAGTCCCAAGTGGAGTACAGTGCCTGTACTGCCTTGTAGTACTGAGTGGAGTACAGTGCCTGTACTGCCGTGTAGTACTGAGTGGAGTACTGTGTGTATAGTGCCGTGTAGTACCGAGTGGAGTACCGTGCCTGTACTGCCGTGTAGTCCCGAGTGGAGTACAGTGCCTGTACTGCCGTGTAGTACTGAGTGTAGTACTGAGTGTATAGTGCCGTGTAGTACCGAGTGGAGTACAGTGCCTGCACTAACGTGCTGTCCCGAGTGGAGTACTGTGTGTTTAGTGCAGTGTAGTACTGAGTGGTGTACAATGCCTGTACTGCCGTGTAGTACTGAGTGGAGTACAGTGCATGTACTCCCGTGTAGTCCCGAGTGGAGTACTGTGTGTACAGTGCCGTGTAGTACTGAGTGGAGTACAGTGCCTGTACTGCCGTGTAGTCCGGAGTGGAGTACAGTGCCTGTACTGCCGTGTAGTCCTGAGTGGAGTACTGTGAGTATAGTGCCGTGTAGTACTGAGTGGTGTACAATGCCTGTACTGCCGTGTAGTACTAAGTGGAGTACAGTGGCTGTACTGCCGTGTAGTCCCGAGTGTAGTACTCTGTGTATAGTGCAGTGTAGTGCTGAGTGGTGTACAGTGCTTGTACTGCCGAGTAGTACTGAGTGCAGTAAAGTGCCTTAACTGCCGTGTAGTACTGGGTGGAGTACAGTGCCTGTACTGCCGTGTAGTAGCGAGTGGGGGACTGTGTGTATACTGCTGTGTAGTACCGAGTGGAGTACAGTGCCTGTACTGCCGTGTAGTACCGAGTGGAGTACTGTGTGTATAGTGCCGTGTAGTACCGAGTGGAGTACAGTGCCCGTACTGCCGTGTAGTACCGAGTGGAGTACTGTGTGCATACTGCCGTGTAGTACTGTGTGGGGTATAGTGCCAGTACTGCCGTGTAGTACCGAGTGGAGTACTGTTTGTATAGTGCCGTGTAGTACCGAGTGGAGTACACTGCATGTACTGCCGTGTAGTACCGAGTGGAGTATTGTGTGTATCGTGCGGTGTAGTACCGAGTGGAGTACATTGCATGTACTGCGGTGTAGTACCGAGTGGAGTACTGTGTGTATAGTGCCGTGTAGTACCGAGTGGAGTACAGTGCCTGTACTGCCGTGTAGTACTGAGTGGAGTACTGTGTGTATAGTGCCGTGTAGTTCCGAGTGGAGTACAGTGCCTGTACTGCCGTGTAGTACTGAGTGGAGTACAGTGCCTGTACTGCCGTGTATTACTGAGTGGAGTACAGTGCCTGTACTGCCGTGTATTACTGAGTGGAGTACAGTGCCTGTACTGCCGTGTAGTCCCGATGGAGTACTGTGTGTTTAGTGCCGTGTAGTACGGAGTGGAGTACAGTGCCTGTACTGCCGTGTAGTACTGAGTGGAGTACAGTGCCTGTACTAACGTGTAGTCCCGAGTGGAGTACTGTGTGTTTAGTGCAGTGTAGTACTGAGTGGTGTACAATGCCTGTACTGCCGTGTAGTACTGAGTGGAGTACAGTGCCTGTACTCCCGTGTAGTCCCGAGTGGAGTACTGTGTGTATAGTGCCGTGTAGTACTGAGTGGAGTACAGTGCCTGTACTGCCGTGTAGTCCGGAGTGGAGTACAGTGCCTGTACTGCCGTGTAGTCCTGAGTGGAGTACTGTGTGTATAGTGCCGTGTAGTACCGAGGTGAGTACAGTGCCTGTACTGCCGTGTAGTACTAAATGGAGTACAGTGGCTGTACTGCCGTGTAGTCCCGAGTGTAGTACTTTGTGTATAGTGCAGTGTAGTGGTGAGTGGTGTACAGTGCTTGTACTGCCGTGTAGTACTGAGTGGAGAACAGTGCCTGTTCTGCCGTGTAGTACTAGGTGGAGTACAGTGCCTGTACTGCCGTGTAGTACCGAGTGGGGAACTGTGAGTATACTGCTGTGTAGTACCGAGTGGAGTACAGTGCTTGTACTGCCGTGTAGTACCGAGTGGAGTACTGTGCGTATAGTGCCGTGTAGTACCGAGTGGAGTACAGTGCCTGTACTGTCGTGTAGTACCGAGTGGAGTACTGTGTGTATAGTGCCGTGTAGTACCGAGTGGAGTACAGTGCCTGTACTGCCGTGTAGTACCGAGTGGATTACTGTGTGCATAATGCCGTGTAGACTGTGTGGATTATAGTGCCTGTACTACCGTGTAGTACCGAGTGGAGTACTGTTTGTATAGTGCCGTGTAGTACCGAGTGGAGTACACTGCATGTACTGCCGTGTAGTACCGAGTGGAGTACTGTGTGTATCGTGCGGTGTAGTACCGAGTGGAGTACATTGCATGTACTGCGGTGTAGTACCGAGTGGAGTACTGTGTGTATAGTGCCGTGTATTACCGAGTGGAGTACAGTGCCTGTATTGCCGTGTAGTACCGAGTGGAGTACTGTGTGTATAGTGCCGTGTAAAACCGAGTGGAGTACTGTGTGCATACTGCCGTGTAGTAATGAGTGGAGTACAGTACCTGTACTGCCGTGTAGTACCGAGTGGAGTACAGTGTGTATAGTGCCGTGTAGTACCGAGTGGAGTACAGTGCCTGTACTGCCGTGTAGTACTGAGTGGAGTACAGTGCCTGTACTGCCGTGTAGTCCCGAGTGGAGTACAGTGCCTGTACTGCCGTGTAGTAGTGAGTGGAGTACTGTGCCTGTACTGCCGTGTAGTACCGAGTGGAGTACTGTGTGTATAGTGCCGTGTAGTACTGAGTGGAGTACATTGCCTGTACTGCCGTGCAGTCCCGAGTGGAGTACTGTGTTGATAGTGCCGTGTAGTACTGAGTGGAGTACAGTGCCTGTACTGCCGTGTAGTCCCGAGTGGAGTACAGTGCCTGTACTGCCGTGTAGTAGTGAGTGGAGTACTGTGCCTGTACTGCCGTGTGGTACTGAGTGGAGTACTGTGTGTATAGTGCCGTGTAGTACCGCGTGGAGTACAGTGGGTGTAGTGCCGTGTAGTACTGAGTCGATTACTGTGTGCATACTGCAGTGTAGTACTGTGTGGAGTATAGTGCCTGTACTGCCGTGTAGTACCGAGTGGGGGACTGTGTGTATACCGCCGTGTAGTACTGAGTGGAGTACAGTGTGTATAGTGCCGTGTAGTACCGAGTGGAGTACAGTGCCTGTACTGCCGTGTAGTACTGAGTGGAGTACAGTGTCTGTACTGCCGTGTATTACTGAGTGGAGTACAGTGCCTGTACTGGCGTGTAGTCCCGAATGGAGTACTGTGTGTATAGTGCCGTGTAGTACGGAGTGGAGTACATTGTGTATAGTGCCGTGTAGTACCGAGTGGAGTACAGTGCCTGTACTGCCGTGTAGTACAGTGTGGAGTACAGTGCCTGTACTGCCGTGTATTACTGAGTGGAGTAGAGTGCCTGTACTGCCGTGTAGTACCGAGTGGGGGACTGTGTGTATACCGCCGTGTAGTACTGAGTGGAGTACAGTGTGTAGAGTGCCGTGTAGTACCGAGTGGAGTACAGTGCCTGTACTGCCGTGTAGTACTGAGTGGAGTACTGTGTGTATAGTGCCGTGTAGTACCGAGTGGAGTACCGTGCCTGTACTGCCGTGTAGTACTGAGTGGAGTACAGTGCCTGTACTGCCGTGTAGTACCGAGTGGTGTACAGTGCCTGTACTGCCGTTTAGTCCCGAGTGGAGTACAGTGCGTGTACTGTCGTGTAGTACTGAGTGGAGTACTGTGTGTATAGTGCCGTGTAGTACCGAGTGTAGTACCGTGCCTGTACTGCCGTGTAGTACTGAGTGGAGTACAGTGCCTGTACTGCCGTGTAGTACTGAGTGGAGTACAGTGCCTGTACTGCCGTGTAGTCCCGACTGGAGTACAGTGCCTGTACTGCCGTGTAGTACAGAGTGGAGTACTGTGTGTATAGTGCCGTGTAGTACCGAGTGGAGTACCGTGCCTGTACTGCCGTGTAGTCCCGAGTGGAGTACAGTGCCTGTACAGCCGTGTAGTACTGAGTGGAGTACTGTGTGTATAGTGCCGTGTAGTACCGAGTGGAGTACAGTGCCTGTACTGCCGTGTAGTACTGAGTGGAGTACAGTGCCTGTACTGCCGTGTATTACTGAGTGGAGTACAGTGCCTGTACTGCCGTGTAGTCCCGAATGGAGTACTGTGTGTATAGTGCCGTGTAGTACTGAGTGGAGTACAGTGCCTGTACTAACGTGTAGTCCCGAGTGGAGTACTGTGTGTATAGTGCAGTGTAGTACTGAGTGGAGTACTGTGTGTATAGTGCCGTGTAGTACTGAGTGGAGTACAGTGCCTGTACTGCCGTGTAGTACTGAGTCTAGTACTGTGTGTATAGTGCCGTGTAGTACCGAGTGGAGTACAGTGCCTGTACTGCCGTGTAGTACTGAGTGGAGTACAGTGCCTGTACTGCCGTGTAGTACTGAGTGGAGTACAGTGCCTGTACTGCCGTGTAGTACTGAGTGGAGTACAGTGCCTGTACTGCCGTGTAGTACTGAGTGGATTACAGTGCCTGTACTGCCGTGTAGTACTGAGTGGAGTACTGTTTGTATAGTGCCGTGTAGTACCGAGTGGAGTACCGTGCCTGTACTGCCGTGTAGTACTGAGTGGAGTACAGTGCTTGTACTGCCGTGCAGTACTGAGTGGTGTACAGTGCCTGTACTGCCGTGTAGTCCCGAGTGGAGTACAGTGCCTGTACTGCCGTGTAGTACTGAGTGGAGTACTGTGTGTATAGTGCCGTGTAGTACCGAGTGGAGTACCGTGCCTGTACTGCCGTGTAGTACTGAGTGAAGTACAGTGCCTGTACTGCCGTGTAGTACTGTGTGGAGTACAGTGCCTGTACTGCCGTGTAGTCCCGACTGGAGTACAGTGCCTGTACTGCCGTGTAGTACCGAGTGGAGTACTGTGTGTATAGTGCCGTGTAGTACCGAGTGGAGTAAGGTGCCTGTACTGCCGTGTAGTACTGAGTGGAATACAGTGCCTGTACTGCCGTGTAGTACTGAGTGGAGTACAGTGCCTGTACTGCCTTGTAGTACTGAGTGGAGTACAGTGCCTGTACTGCCGTGTAGTACTGAGTGGAGTACTGTGTGTATAGTGCCGTGTAGTACCGAGTGGAGTACCGTGCCTGTACTGCCGTGTAGTCCCGAGTGGAGTACAGTGCCTGTACTGCCGTGTAGTCCCGAATGGAGTACTGTGTGTATAGTGCCGTGTAGTACGGAGTGGAGTACACTGCCTGTACTGCCGTGTAGTACTGAGTGGAGTACAGTGCCTGTACTGACGTGCTGTCCCGAGTGGAGTACTGTGTGTTTAGTGCAGTGTAGTACTGAGTGGTGTACAATGCCTGTACTGCCGTGTAGTACTGAGTGGAGTACAGTGCCTGTACTCCCGTGTAGTCCCGAGTGGAGTACTGTGTGTATAGTGCCGTGTAGTACTGAGTGGAGTACAGTGCCTGTACTGCCGTGTAGTACTGAGTGGAGTACAGTGCCTGTACTAACGTGCTGTCCCGAGTGGAGTACTGTGTGTTTAGTGCAGTGTAGTACTGAGTGGTGTACAATGCCTGTACTGCCGTGTAGTACTGAGTGGAGTACAGTGCCTGTACTCCCGTGTAGTCCCGAGTGGAGTACTGTGTGTATAGTGCCGTGTAGTACCGAGTGGAGTACAGTGCCTGTACTGCCGTGTAGTACTGAGCGGAGTACAGTGCCTGTACTGCCGTGTAGTCCCGACTGGAGTACAGTGCCTGTACTGCCGTGTAGTACCGAGTGGAGTACTGTGTGTATAGTGCCGTGTAGTACAGTGTGGAGTAAAATGCCTGTACTGCCGTGTAGTACTGAGTGGAGTACAGTGCCTGTACTGCCGTGTAGTACTGAGTGGAGTACAGTGCCTGTACTGCCGTGTAGTACTGAGTGGATTACAGTGCCTGTACTGCCGTGTAGTACTGAGTGGAGTACTGTGTGTATTGTGCCGTGTAGTACCGAGTGGAGTACCGTGCCTTTACTGCCGTGTAGTCCCGAGTGGAGTACAGTGCCTGTACTGCCGTGTAGTACTGAGTGGAGTACTGTGTGTATAGTGCCGTGTAGTACCGAGTGGAGTACAGTGCCTGTACTGCCGTGTAGTACTGAGTGGAGTACAGTGCCTGTACTGCCGTGTATTACTGAGTGGAGTACTGTGCCTGTACTGCCGTGTAGTCCCGAATGGAGTACTGTGTGTATAGTGCCGTGTAGTACGGAGTGGAGTACAGTGCCTGTACTGCCGTGTAGTACTGAGTGGAGTACAGTGCCTGTACTAACGTGTAGTCCCGAGTGGAGTACTGTGTGTTTAGTGCAGTGTAGTACTGAGTGGTGTACAATGCCTGTACTGCCGTGTAGTACTGAGTGGAGTACAGTGCCTGTACTCCCGTGTAGTCCCGAGTGGAGCACTGTGTGTTTAGTGCAGTGTAGTACTGAGTGGTGTACAATGCCTGTACTGCCGTGTAGTACTGAGTGGAGTACAGTGCATGTACTCCCGTGTAGTCCCGAGTGGAGTACTGTGTGTACAGTGCCGTGTAGTACTGAGTGGAGTACAGTGCCTGTACTGCCGTGTAGTCCGGAGTGGAGTACAGTGCCTGTACTGCCGTGTAGTCCTGAGTGGAGTACTGTGAGTATAGTGCCGTGTAGTACCGAGGGGAGTACAGTGCCTGTACTGCCGTGTAGTACTAAGTGGAGTACAGTGGCTGTACTGCCGTGTAGTCCCGAGTGTAGTACTCTGTGTATAGTGCAGTGTAGTGCTGAGTGGTGTACATTGCTTGTACTGCCGAGTAGTACTGAGTGCAGTACAGTGCCTTAACTGCCGTGTAGTACTGGGTGGAGTACAGTGCCTGTACTGCCGTGTAGTAGCGAGTGGGGGACTGTGTGTATACTGCTGTGTAGTACCGAGTGGAGTACAGTGCCTGTACTGCCGTGTAGTACCGAGTGGAGTACTGTGTGTATAGTGCCGTGTAGTACCGAGTGGAG